>NC_091465.1:85579893-85936560 GCF_027789765.1 Dendropsophus ebraccatus
GGGGGGAGTGGGGTGGGTGACTCCGGGTGGGGGGCTGGTATGGCAATTTGTGGAGGGGGATGATGCTCGGTCTACTTTGAGATTGTGGAGCAGGGTTACGGCCGGGCTCTACAATGCCAAAGTCAAGGACATTACAGAACAGCACTATATATACTGTACAGGACATTACAGAGCAGCACTATATACTGTACAGGACATGACAGAACAGCACTATATACTGTACAAGACATTACAGAGCAGCACTATATACTGTACAGTACAGGACAGAGCAGCACTATATACTGTACAGGACATGACAGAACAGCACTATATACTGTACAGGACATTACAGAGCAGCACTATATACTGTACAGGACATGACAGAGCAGCACTATATATACTGTACAGGACATTACAGAACAGCACTATATACTGTACAGGACATTACAGAGCAGCACTATATACTGTACAGGACATTACAGAGTGGCACTATATATACTGTACAGGACATTACAGAGCAGCGCTATATACTGTACAGGACATGACAGAGCAGCTCTATATACTGTACAGGACATTACAGAGCAGCACTATATACTGTACAGGACATTACAGAGCAGCACTATATACTGTACAGGACATGACAGAGCAGCACTATATATACTGTACAGGACATTACAGAGCAGCACTATATACTGTACAGGACATTACAGCACGGCACTATATACTGTACAGGACATTACAGAGCAGCTCTATATACTGTACAGGACATTACAGAGCAGCTCTATATACTGTACAGGACATTACAGAGCGGCACTATATACTGTACAGTACATTACAGAGCGGCACTATATACTGTACAGGACATTACAGAGCAGCACTATATACTGTACAGGACATTACAGAACAGCACTATATATACTGTACAGGACATTACAGAGCAGCACTATATATACTGTACAGGACAGGACAGAGCAGCACTATATACTGTACAGGACATTACAGAGCAGCTCTATATACTGTACAGGACATTACAGAGCAGCTCTATATACTGTACAGGACATTACAGAGCAGCGCTATATACTGTACAGGACATTACAGAGCAGCACTATATACTGTACAGGACATTACAGAGCAGTGCTATATACTGTACAGGACAGGACATTGCAGAGCAGCACTATATACTGTACAGGACATTACAGAGCAGTGCTATATACTGTACAGGACAGGACATTGCAGAGCAGCACTATATACTGTACAGGACATTACAGAGCAGCACTATATACTGTACAGGACATTACAGAGCAGTGCTGTATACTGTACAGGACAGGACATTACAGAGCAGCACTATATACTGTACAGGACATTACAGAGCAGCACTATATACTGTACAGGACATTACAGAGCAGCTCTATATACTGTACAGTACAGGACAGAGCAGCACTATATACTGTACAGGACATTACAGAGCAGCACTATATACTGTACAGTACAGGACAGAGCAGCACTATATACTGTACAGGACATTACAGAGCAGCACTATATACTGTACAGGACATTACAGAGCGGCACTATATACTGTACAGGACATTACAGAGCAGCACTATATACTGTACAGGACATTACAGAGCAGCACTATATACTGTACAGGACATGACAGAACAGCGCTATATACTGTACAGGACATTATACACAAGAAACATTCAACAAATGTTACCAGCAATTATATTACAGTAGTCACTATCACCTCACTCATCCTTTTCTGTATAGAGCCCCCCCCCCCATTCCAACACTGTAACGGATGGGAGATGGTGGTGCACTGACTGTACTACTACTGTACTGTATATGCACTCCAGCAGTCTTAGGCCCCATTCACACGTCCGTGTCAGTTTTTACTGTCAGGAAATCCTGATCAGGAGACCTCAAATGTCATCAGGAAAGTATCAGGATTTCATGAATCCGTTTTTACCTTCAGGAAACCTTCAGGATTGGCCACAGCTTGCAGAAGTACAACTCTCATCATGACCTGTCAGCAAAACATGATGGGAGTTGTACTTCTACAACCTGGATGGCCGCAGGCTGCAGAAGTACAACTCCCATCATGCCCTGTCAGCAGGACATGGTGGGAGTTTTAGTTCTGGGGGGTGAGGGTGATCTCACCTGTCCTGCGGCTGCTGCTATCCGGTAGGCAGCATGAGGTGAGTTCGGGGGGGGACCATAGTCGGCAACAAGGACGGATGTAGAGGGGGTCCGGGGGTCACTGGTCCGGGGGTGGGGGGGGGGGTTGCGGTGGAGGTCGGGGGGGCAGATATGGAGATCGACGGCGCCGCTGCTTCGGTCCCGCGGGAGGACGACGCAGACGTCCGGGGGGGGGGGGGGGTTGGGTTGGGTGTCGCGAGGGTCCGGGGTGGGGGTGGGTTCGGGGGTAGTGGCGCTGAGGTTCCGGCCGTATGGGGGAGAGGTAGTGGTGCTGAAGGTTCGGGTGGGGCTGCTGGCTGCTGCTGGGCAAGGGGTCCGGCCCGCTAATCTGAGGTCCGGGGGGGGGGGGATGCTGGGCGAGGGGTCCAGGCGGGCGCACTAACCTGAGGTCCGGGGGTGCCGCTGGGTGAGGGGTCCGGGCGCTGCACCAGGAAGCAGGAGCCGGGGGAGCAGACGGGGACGGCAGCAGCAGGTGAACAGAGCGCGGCACCAGGAAGCAGGGAGGTGAGTTATGCGGGTGGTGGGGGGTGCGCAGGTAATCCGGAATCGCGGGCACATCTATGGGGGCATAGACATCTATGGGGGCGTCCGGACCGGAATTCCGGACAAAAATAGGACATGTCCTATTTTTTCCGGATCTTTTTTTCCAGAACGGACACCCTTCTGGCAAAATCCGGAAGGGTGTCCATGACCAATTAAAGTCTATGGGTCCGGAAATCCGTCCGGATTTCCTGATAGGAAATCCAGATGGTTTTTCCGGACGTGTGAAGGGGGCCTTATAGAGTACTGTACAGGATGGGAGATGGTGGTGCACTGCCTGTACTACTACTGCACTGTATATGCATTCCAGCAGTCTTATACAGCACTGTACTGTATGTGGAGCCTCCCCAGTGCTAAACTCACCAGGTACAACCCACCAGCCACAAAAATGCAAAAACGTTTAGATACCGAGTACTTCGAGACTGGGGGTTCGAAAAGTGTTTGAGAACCGAACAAGAGTTTGAGAACCAAAGAAAATTTCCTTGAAAATACAGTTTGAGTTCCAAGCAGTTTGAGATCCGAGATACCACTGTATAGAGAATAAAATCACATTTTGATTAAATTAAATTAAAGTAATAAAAGAAATCTATTAAAGGAAATAAAAAAACAATTAACAATTGTAAACCTGGTCACAGCAGAGAAAATAAATATAGTAAGAAGGTGAGGGTCCCCTCTTCAATTACAGGATCAAAAGTCAATCAAAACCTATAGATAATGTGTATATCACATATGTAAAGAGATAACGTCACTCAACCTCTGACAAATACAATAAGTAACAAAGTATTCCCATTTCACGTATGGCTTTGTCTGGGGTCTGGAGAGAAAGCCATTCGTGAAACGTCCGTCGGTGAGGCTGGGGTTCACCCTCTTCTCCTCCTTTCTGTTAGTCTCTACCTTTCTACTGTCCTTTGCACTCTTTTCCCGCCATGCACTTTATTAGTACAGCTGGGATATTACTTACAATGCACAATTGTGCTTTGGTTGATATGGTTGACATTTTGTCACTTATTGTGTTGGTCAGAGGTTGATTATTGACATTATCTCTTTACATATGTGACATACGCATATCTATATGTACCTTAAAAGAGAAGTCTGGCCCTGGCTAAAATTTGACAGACATCAGGGTCATTGGGGAACATAATCCTTACCTCTCGCTGTGCCTGTGACCCCGCCAGAAGGCATTTTTCCCTGAGTTGTGATGACTGATGACTTGATGGACTAGCATTGCACCCCAGTCACTGACTAGCTGAGCGGCCGGTCTATTGGCCGGGTCATGACATCGGCTCTGGTGAAGATCCTGAAGCCCGGTGGGGGTCCTGAAGCGGCAATCAGTTTTTTATGTTCCCCTATGCCCGCTTCCCCCTCGTTACCCACTTTCTACCTTTACTCTTACATGCACAGACAGCGAGCGGGTAGAAGCGGGAGGGGCCACCGAAACGATCCTTAGAGTCCTATTCCACGGGCCAATGGGGGCTCAGTCAACCAATCAACGATGTAAACGAGCGCCGATCTGCTAGATCGGTGCTCGTTTACTGGGCCTATTCCACGGTCCTGATAATCGTTAAGCGAGGGCTGCAGGGACATCGTTACCTATGTCCTTGCAGCCCTTGCACCATACATAACCTGTCTGGGCTGCAGGTCTTCTCCCGGGGGTCCGCACACAGCAGCTTCGGAGCAGGGCTGTCTGAACTGACAGACCGCTCAGCCAATCACTGGCCACGGCGGTCCCAGCCAGTGATTGGCTGAGTGGTCTGTCAGTTCAGACAGCCCCGCTCCGAAGCTGCTGCGCCCGGAACCCCTGGAAAAGGAGAAGACCTGCAGCCCGGAGAGGTTATGTATGGTTCTGCTGAAATCGTCGGTTGCCCTCCGCGCCCGCTATTCCACAGTAGCAATGCGCTGGTGGCGAACAATGATTTTAGGTCTGAACCTAAATGAAGGATCAGCTGATAACACGATCATCGGCTGATCGTTCTCTATTCCACGGATCGATAATCGGCCGAATTGAGCCGATTCGGCAGATTATGGCTCTGATTCGGCTGATTATCGCTCCGTGGAATAGACCCCTTAGATCAGCTCCCACTGCCCCTATTACACAGAGCGGAGCACAGCAGACCGTCGCTGCACACATCCAGCATGTTAAAAGATCACGGTCCGGTCACATCGTACATGTCGGCTGATTGTTGCCTTTCAACATGCGCTATTACACTAAACGATTATCAGCCTGAACAGTCGGTTATCGGATAAGTAAGGCCGATAATCGTTTAGCATAATAGGGCCTTTACTAGTTACATTTTAATTGACTTTTAATACAGTAATTGAAATGATACTACTAGTATTTCTTTTCTCTGCTGGGACCGGGTTTACACTTGTTCCCTTTCACCTGATTTTAAGTTTTTTGCTTTTTCATTTTCTTTCAAAAATTTCTTTCAGTACTTTCATTTTATCAGTAAAATGTGGTTTTATTTCCTATATGTTTCTTTTGCATGTTTGGTTTTGTCAGGGCTGCAGTTCAGTGGAAATTAGGATTTTGTGACTAAGTTAAAGGACAACTCCGGGCAGGGTGATTTTTTGTAACGGTGTCGGGGAGGGGGAGGCACCGTCGTGATGTGTCAAGGCCTCTTAGCCAGTCAGTAGCCAAGGCAGGACCCTGTTAAGGCTGCTGACTGGCTGAATGGCCCTGACACATCACAACCCGCGTCCCCTCTCTAACCACCTTTACAATAAATGGCCCTGCCCGGAGTTGTCCTTTAATTTTTATGGTAAGGAATGACTTTGCAAATTATTGTAATTAATTTAATGAATCTTTGTAACAATCTATTACCGCTATTAAAGCTGAAGCAGCAGACGCAGCAGGTTAGTATAGGATTGGATAGTAGTGAACCTATCTGCCAAGAACCATCAGACGCCTCTGCCCCCTCTCTCCTCCTCCAGACAATAATAATGTCTTTATATTGCGCCAACATATTCTGCAGCACTTATCAAGGATTGTTGTCATCGCTTAGTATCCCCATTGCCATCCCCCACAACCTTGTCCCCCTTCCAGAACCCATTGTCCCCTCCAGGAGAGAAGACCCTGCTGACCATAGGAGCTTACACTCTACAGGGGAGACATCACTGACCATAAGAGCTTACACTCTACAGGAGACATCACTGACCATAAGAGCTTACACTCTACAGGAGAGATCACTGACCATAAGAGCTTACACTCTACAGGAGACATCACTGACCATAAGAGCTTACACTCTACAGGAGAGATCACTGACCATAACAGCTTACACTCTACAGGAGACATCACTGACCATAAGAGCTTACACTCTACAGGAGAGACATCACTGACCATAAGAGCTTACACTCTACAGGAGAGACATCACTGACCATAAGAGCTTACACTCTACAGGAGACATCACTGACCATAGGAGCTTACACTCTACAGGAGAGACATCACTGACCATAGGAGCTTACACTCTACAGGAGACATCACTGACCATAGGAGCTTACACTCTACAGGAGAGATCACTGACCATAAGAGCTTACACTCTACAGGAGACATCACTGACCATAAGAGCTTACACTCTACAGGAGAGATCACTGACCATAAGAGCTTACACTCTACAGGAGACATCACTGACCATAAGAGCTTACACTCTACAGGAGAGATCACTGACCATAAGAGCTTACACTCTACAGGAGAGATCACTGACCATAAGAGCTTACACTCTACAGGAGACATCACTGACCATAAGAGCTTACACTCTACAGGAGGTGTTCTTTTATTCTCTCTCTTTGCCTACAGGAGTATAGTAACAGAGAAGTCATCTCCATCCGAAGCTCCTCCTTAACAGTACAGCAGGATTCCTCCTATCCGACCCCCCATCTTTAGGTGACATCCTTCCTGACATCCCCACATCTGCAGAACAAGGTGTAGCTCCTTACCCAGAGAGAGACAGCTGATATACAGATCATGTATGAGACTGCACTGTACTCTGTCTTTTACCCCCAGAGCGCCCTCTAGTGGTAGCAGTAATACCTCTACCAGACCCCTTGACACCATACAGATATGCTCTTTATATGTAGCTCTAGTACAGTGATCCCCAACCCACGGCTCATCAGCTGGTGTTAAACTACAACTCCCAGCATGCCCCGACAGAAGGGCTGCAAATCTCCAGGATTTCAAACTTTTACAGCTCAGTTACATTTCTCATCATCTCTACAGGATGTGTCAGATGTATATAAGGGACTTCCTGTTGACCCTCCATATATCAGAAGAAATGGGGGGCTGAGAAGCGTGCACATACGGGGTCGTTTTGCAGCCATGTTGGCCTCTCAGTCACATATTCTATACCCTATAGAAATGCTATAAAGCTGTACAGCAGGGGGCTCTTCATGGGGTATGAATCTCATCTTCTTGATGATTGTGTCTCCGCAGGTGACGTCTCTGTAGGCGCTGGTTTTACTCTTACACCACAAGGATGGAGAATGAGCCCCCATGTTCCACCAGCAGCAGCCGCCCCTCAGGAGCAGCGACCGGCGGGATCCCTGACCGGCAGACCGTTCAGGTACCAATGATGCATAAGGGAACCCCTAATCCTGTGTGTTCTCTAGTAGATGATATTTAGGTACATACGGTTAGGGTTCCCAATGATCCATTATAGACAGGCATGTTATAAAGGAGCAGTGCAGACGTGTATGTTTGTTCACATTATAATGCATGGAGGCGGGGGGAGTTCAGGGTCTTCGAATTAATGGAGAACTGTATCATGTGACACTGGTTGTGGGTGTGCTGTGGGGCCAGAGCCCTGTTATGCCGGGGTCAGTGGCATCCTGGAAGAATGGTCAGTGGTGGCACATGGACCTGGGGTCTCTACCCTCTTCTCTACTCTTTGTATGGTCTGTAGGAAAGATGTCCGGAGGGGGCAGGGGTTACATAGCTTCACTGCTAATACAGAAACCATCCTAGGAGAAGGCACTGCACCCTCCACATATCCCAGGAGAAGGCACTGCACCCTCCACATATCCCAGGAGAAGGCACTGCACCCTCCACATATCCCAGGAGAAGGCACTGCACCCTCCACATATCCCAGGAGAAGGCACTGCACCCTCCACATAACCCAGGAGAATGTACTGCACCCTCCACATATCTCAGGAGAAGGCACTGCACCCTCCACATATCTCAGGAGAAGGCACTGCACCCTCCACATATCCCAGGAGAAGACACTGCACCCTCCACATATCCCAGGAGAAGGCACTGCACCCTCTACATATCCCAGGAGAAGGCACTGCACCCTCCACATATCTCAGGAGAAGGCACTGCACCCTCCACATATCCCAGGAGAAGGCACTGCACCCTCCACATATCCCAGGAGAAGACACTGCACCCTCCACATATCCCAGGAGAAGGCACTGCACCCTCCACATATCCCAGGAGAAGACGCTGCACCCTCCACATATCCCAGGAGAAGGCACTGCACCCTCCACATATCCCAGGAGAAGACGCTGCACCCTCCACATATCCCAGGAGAAGACACTGCACCCTCCACACTCATCCCAGGAGAAGGCACTGCACCCTCCACATATCCCAGGAGAAGACACTGCACCCTCCACATATCCCAGGAGAAGACACTGCACCCTCCACATATCCCAGGAGAAGACAATGCACCCTCCACATATCCCAGGAGATGGCACTGCACCCTCCACATATCCCAGGAGAAGGCACTGCACCCTACACATAACCCAGGAGAAGGCACTGCACCCTGCACATATCCCAGGAGAATGTACTGCACCCTCCACATATCCCAGGAGAAGGTACTGCACCCTCCACATAACCCAGAAGAAGGCACTGCACCCTGCACATATCCCAGGAGAAGGCACTGCACCCTCCACATATCCCAGGAGAAGGCACTGCACCCTCCAGATATCCCAGGAGAAGGCACTGCACCCTCCACATTTCCCAGGAGAAGGCACTGCACCCTCCACATATCCCAGGAGAAGGCACTGCACCCTCCACATATCCCAGGAGAAGGCACTGCACCCTCCACATATCCCAGGAGGAGGCACTGCACCCGCCACATATCCCAGGAGAAGGCACTGCACCCTCCACACTCATCCCAGGAGAAGGTACTGCACCCTCCACATTTCCCAGGAGAAGGGACTGCACCCTCCACATATCCCAGGAGAAGACACTGCACCCTCTACATATCCCAGGAGAAGGCACTGCACCCTCCACATATCCCAGGAGAAGGCACTGCACCCTCCACATATCCCAGGAGAAGGGACTTCACCCCCCACATTTTCCAGAAGGCACTGCACCCTCCACATATCCCAGGAGAAGGCACTGCACCATCCACATATCCCAGGAAAAGGCACTGCACCCTCCACACTCATCCCAGGAGAAGGCACTGCACCCTCCACATATCCCAGGAGAAGGCACTGCACCCTCCACATATCCCAGGAGAAGGGACTTCACCCCCCACATTTTCCAAAAGGCACTGCACCCTCCACATATCCCAGGAGAAGGCACTGCACCCTCCACATATCCCAGGAGAAGGCACTGCACCCCTCCACATATCCCAGGAGAAGGCACTGCACCCTCCACATATCACAGGAGAAGGCACTGCACCCCTCCACATATCCCAGGAGAAGGCACTGCACCCTCCACATATCCCAGGAGAAGGCACTGCACCCCTCCACATATCCCAGGAGAAGGCACTGCACCCTCCACATATCCCAGGAGAAGGCACTGCACCCTCCACATATCCCAGGAGAAGGGACTTCACCCCCCACATTTTCCAAAAGGCACTGCACCCTCCACATATCCCAGGAGAAGGCACTGCACCCTCCACATATCCCAGGAGAAGGCACTGCACCCCTCCACATATCCCAGGAGAAGGCACTGCACCCTCCACATATCCCAGGAGAAGGGACTTCACCCCCCACATTTTCCAAAAGGCACTGCACCCTCCACATATCCCAGGAGAAGGCACTGCACCCTCCACATATCCCAGGAGAAGGCACTGCACCCCTCCACATATCCCAGGAGAAGGCACTGCACCCCTCCACATATCCCAGGAGAAGACACTGCACCCTCCACACTCATCCCAGGAGAAGACACTGCACCCTCCACATATCCCAGGGGAAGGCACTGCACCCTCCACATATCCCAGGAGAAGGCACTGCACCCTCCACATATCCCAGGGGAAGGCACTGCACCCTCCACATATCCCAGGAGAAGACACTGCACCCCCTACATATCCCAGGAGAAGGCACTGCACCCTCCACATATCCCAGGGGAAGGCACTGCACCCTCCACATATCCCAGGAGAAGACACTGCACCCCCTACATATCCCAGGAGAAGACACTGCACCCCCTACATATCCCAGGAGAAGGCACTGCACTTCTGTCCATTCCTATGAATGCCCAAATGCACCTTACTGCCCAGTACCTGCCTGCAATGTCATGTAACTGCCCAGTAGTCCTTGCACTGCCATGTGACTGCCCAGTACCTGCCTGCACCGCGATGTGACTTCCCAGTACCTGCCCGCACTGCCATGTGACTTCCCAGTACCTGCCCGCACTGCCATGTGACTGCCCAGTACCTGCCCGCACTGCCATGTGACTGCCCAGTACCTGCCTGCACTGCCATGTGACTGCCCAGTACCTGCCCGCACTGCCATGTGACTGCCCAGTACCTGCCCGCACTGCCATGTGACTGCCCAGTACCTGCCCGCACTGCCCTGTGACTGCCTAGTACCTGCCCGCACTGCCATGTGACTGCCCAGTACCTGCCTGCACTGCCATGTGACTGCCCAGTACCTGCCCTCACTGCCATGTGACTGCCCAGTACCTGCCTGCACTGCCATGTGACTGCCCAGTACCTGCCCGCATGGCCAAGTGACTGCCCAGTACCTGCCTGCACCGCGATGTGACTTCCCAGTACCTGCCTGCACTGCCATGTGACTGCCCAGTACCTGCCCGCACTGCCATGTGGCTGCCCAGTACCTGCCTGCACTGCCATGTGACTGCCCAGTACCTGCCTGCACTGCCATGTGACTGCCCAGTACCTGCCCGCACTGCCATGTGGCTGCCCAGTACCTGCCTGCACTGCCATGTGACTGCCCAGTACCTGCCTGCACTGCCATGTGACTGCCCAGTACCTGCCCGCATGGCCAAGTGACTGCCCAGTACCTGCCTGCACCGAGATGTGACTTCCCAGTACCTGCCTGCACTGCCATGTGACTGCCCAGTACCTGCCTGCACCGCGATGTGACTTCCCAGTACCTGCCCGCACTGCCATGTGACTGCCCAGTACCTGGCCACACTGCCATGTGACTGCCCAGTACCTGCCCTCACTGCCATGTGACTGCCCAGTACCTGCCTGCACTGCCATGTGACTGCCCAGTACCTGCCCTCACTGCCATGTGACTGCCCAGTACCTGCCCGCACTGCCCAGTACCTGCCCGCACTGCCATGTGACTGCCCAGTACCTGCCCGCACTGCCATGTGACTGCCCAGTACCTGCCTGCACTGCCATGTGACTGCCCAGTACCTGCCTGCCCCGCGATGTGACTTCCCAGTACCTGCCCGCACTGCCATGTGACTTCCCAGTACCTGCCCGCACTGCCATGTGACTGCCCAGTACCTGCCCGCACTGCCATGTGACTGCCCAGTACCTGCCTGCACTGCCATGTGACTGCCCAGTACCTGCCCGCACTGCCCAGTACCTGCCCGCACTGCCATGTGACTGCCCAGTACCTACCCGCACTGCCATGTGACTGCCCAGTACCTGCCCGCACTGCCATGTGACTGCCCAGTACCTGCCCGCACTGCCATGTGACTGCCCAGTACCTGCCTGCACTGCCATGTGACTGCCCAGTACCTGCCCGCACTGCCATGTGACTGCCCAGTACCTGCCTGCACTGCCATGTGACTGCCCAGTACCTGCCCGCACTGCCATGTGACTGCCCAGTACCTGCCTGCACTGCCATGTGACTGCCCAGTACCTGCCCGCACTGCCATGTGACTGCCCAGTACCTGCCCGCACTGCCATGTGACTGCCCAGTACCTGCCTGCACTGCCATGTGACTGCCCAGTACCTGCCCGCACTGCCATGTGACTGCCCAGTACCTGCCCGCACTGCCCAGTACCTGCCCGCACTGCCATGTGACTGCCCAGTACCTGCCCGCACTGCCATGTGACTGCCCAGTACCTGCCTGCACTGCCATGTGACTGCCCAGTACCTGCCTGCCCCGCGATGTGACTTCCCAGTACCTGCCCGCACTGCCATGTGACTTCCCAGTACCTGCCCGCACTGCCATGTGACTGCCCAGTACCTGGCCACACTGCCAAGTGACTGCCCAGTACCTGCCCGCACTGCCATGTGACTGCCCAGTACCTGCCCGCACTGCCATGTGACTGCCCAGTACCTGCCTGCACTGCCATGTGACTGCCCAGTACCTGCCTGCCCCGTGATGTGACTGCCCAGTACCTGCCCGCACTGCCATGTGACTGCCCAGTACCTACCCGCACTGCCATGTGACTGCCCAGTACCTGCCCGCACTGCCATGTGACTGCCCAGTACCTGCCCGCACTGCCATGTGACTGCCCAGTACCTGCCTGCACTGCCATGTGACTGCCCAGTACCTGCCCGCACTGCCATGTGACTGCCCAGTACCTGCCTGCACTGCCATGTGACTGCCCAGTACCTGCCCGCACTGCCATGTGACTGCCCAGTACCTGCCCGCACTGCCATGTGACTGCCCAGTACCTGCCCGCACTGCCATGTGACTGCCCAGTACCTGCCCGCACTGCCATGTGACTGCCCAGTACCTGCCTGCACTGCCATGTGACTGCCCAGTACCTGCCCGCACTGCCATGTGACTGCCCAGTACCTGTCCGCACTGCCATGTGACTGCCCAGTACCCGGCATCAGTTAGCTACATGAGCTGCGTTTCCTGCTGTGACTCGGGGATGATGGAGGAGCTGAGAGAAGGGGAGGACAGTGATGGATGAGCCCCCACATCCGGGAGGAGACCCCTCCTATCTGTATAAGACCTCATTGTGCTAGGGGGTTCACCTCCTCACCCCTCTTAAACTCTGACCTTCCTCCCTTCATGAAGAACATTAACCCCTCCTGTGCCATCTCCACCTCTGCCTTCCTAACTTCTGAGCCGTCCATTCAACCTCGTGCCTGGTGGGGGAGAGGGAGCAGGGCTAGGGGGGGAGGGAGCAGGGCCGGGGGAGGGGCTGTACGCTGATAAGCATTGTATTTGGGGGTGGTGGCCCTTTAACTTCAGGCATCAGACCAAGCCACGGAGTCTCGCTCTTCTCTAGTTTAAGGTTTTACCTGTTGATGGTATGTATTAGCTTCAGCCTGTGATGTCATACCTGTGTATAATAAGGTGTGTGGTATATCTGCCATGATGTCATAGCTGTATATAATGAGGGGGGCGGGGATATTGTCCTGTGATGTCATAGCTGTAGTATATAATAAGGTGTGTGGTATATCTGCCAGTGATGTCATACCTGTATTATATAATAAGGTGGTGGTGGTGGGGGGATATCGGCCTGTGATGTCATAGCTGTATATAATAAGATGTGAGGTATATATGCCTGTGATATCATATCTGTAAATAATAAGGTGTGGGTATATATGGCTGTCATGTCATAGCTGTAGTATATAATAAGGTGTGTGGTATATCTGCCATGATGTCATAGCTGTATATAATAAGGGGGGCAGGGATATTGTCCTGTGATGTCATAGCTGTAGTATATAGTAAGGTGTGTGGTATATCTGCCAGTGATGTCATACCTGTATTATATAATAAGGTGGTGGTGGTGGGGGGGGGGATATCGGCCTGTGATGTCATAGCTGTATATAATAAGGGGGATGACAAAGCTGTATATAATAAGGGGGGGGGTATCTGCCAGTGATGTCATCGCTGTAGTATATAATAAGGTGTGTGATATATCTGCCTGGGATGTCATACCTGTATATATATGTGTGGTATATGTGCCAGTGATGTCATACCTGTATATAATAAGGGGGGAGGGGGTATCTGCCAGTGATGTCATCGCTGTAGTATATAATAAGGTGTGTGGTATATCTGCCAGTGATGTCATACCTGTATATAATAAGATGTGGGGTATATATGCCTGTGATGTCATAGCTGTAGTATATAATAAGGTGTGTGGCCTGTGATGTCATAGCTGTACATAATAAGGCGGGGGGGGGTATCTGCCAGTGATGTCATAGCTGTAGTATATAATAAGGTGTGTGGTATATCTGCCAGTGATGCCATAGCTGTATATAATAATGTGTGTGATATATCGACCTGTAATGTCATCGCTGTAGTATATAATAAGGTGTGGGGTATATCTGCCATTGATGTGGATGGGGATGTCCTGTTCTCTATAACTGTTGCTGTCTTCCATGCAGGTAATCCAGCAGGCTCTGAGCCGCCAGCCCAGCACCGCCGCGCAGTATCTGCAGCAAATGTACGCAGCTCAGCAGCAGCACCTAATGCTGCAAACCGCAGCGCTACAGCAACAGCAGCAGCAGCAGCACCTGAGCAGTGCCCAACTGCAGAGCCTGGCCGCAGCCCAGCAGGTGAGTGCCGCCTCCTCCTCCGGGGACGCTGAGGGGGGACCTCACCACGGACCTAACCTCCACTCTATTTCTAGGCCAACCTGGCCGCCAGCAGAGCGCCCCCTGCAGTCAGCACCTCTCAGCAGAGTCCTCCGCAGCCGCTGACGGTGAGTAACAGAAGTCTCCTTCCTGATACACAGCGCCAGGTGTGACTGCGGCTCAGCACCAGCCAGGACTACTATACTATACTATAACTGGTGCACAGCATAGCCGAGATGGTGCCATCACCAGACAGTATGCTGGGGTACAGACTTCCTGTAATAGGGTGCACAGTGTTGGGGTACAGACTTCCTGTAATAGGGTGCACAGTGTTGGGGTACAGACTTCCTGTAATAGGGTACACAGTGTTGGGGTACAGGCTTCCTGTAATAGGGTGCGCAGTGTTGGGGTACAGGCTTCCTGTAATAGGGTGCACAGTGTTGGGGTGCAGGCTTCATGTACTGAGGTGCTCAGTGTTGGGGGTCAGACTTCCTGTATAAGGGTGCACAGTGTTGGGGTGCAGACTTCATGTATTGAGGTGCACAGTGTTGGGGTGCAGGCTTCATGTACGGAGGTGCACAGTGTTGGGGTGCAGACTTCATGTATTGAAGTGCACAGTGTTGGGGTGCAGGCTTCATGTATTGAGGTGCACAGTGTTGGGGTGCAGGCTTCATGTATTGAGGTGCACAGTGTTGGGGTGCAGGCTTCATGTAATGGGGTGCACAGTGTTGGGGTGCAGACTTCATGTATTGAGGTGCACAGTGTTGGGGTTCAGGCTTCATGTATTGAGGTGCACAGTGTTGGGGTGCAGGCTTCATGTACGGAGGTGCCCAGTGTTGGGGTGCAGGTTTTATGTATTGAGGTGCACAGTGTTGGGGTGCAGGCTTCATGTATGGAGGTGCACAATGTTGGGGTGCAGGCTTCATGTATTGAGGTGCACAGTGTTGGGGTGCAGGCTTCATGTATGGAGGTGCACAATGTTGGGGTGCAGGCTTCATGTACGGAGGTGCACAATGTTGGGGTGCAGGTATCATGTATTGAGGTGCACAGTGTTTGGGTGCAGGCTTCATGTATTGAGGTGCACAGTGTTAGGGTGCAGGTTTTATGTATTGAGGTGCATAGTCTTGGGGTGCAGGCTTCATGTATTGAGGTGCAGGTTTTATGTATTGAGGTGCAGAGTGTTGGGGTGCAGACTTCCTGTACGGAGGTGCACAATATTGGGGTGCAGAGAGCTGATTGTTACCTGTTCCCTCCTCAGATCATCCAGCGTCCGCAGACGATCAGTGCGGCGCCCCCCTCCTCCTCAGGGATCACTCAGCAGGCCGTGCTCCTGGGAAACGCTGCATCTCCATCGCTGAGCGCCAACCAGGCCCAGATGTATCTGCGAGCACAGATGGTGGGTGTAATAACAGGGCAGTGGGTGACGGGGGTCTGTCTATGAAGCTGAGGACCCTGCATGGGGTGGATTAGAGTTTGGACTTGTGCATCCATTGGCCTATCATACTCTACTCATAGAGAGGGAGCACCAGCGCCCCCAGTGTCAGTCTCTCATTCCTACAGCTGTGATTGCTAGTCCACATCTTTGAAGCGGTAGTTAACAAAAACATTTTTTCTTTCAAATCAGCTGGTGCCAGAGATTTGTAATTTACTTGTATTAAAACTCTCCAGTCTTCCAGTACTTATCAGCTGTTGTATGTCCTGCAGGAAGTGATGTATAGGCTCCGTTCACCTTCCTCTGATTTGCTGCTGCTCTAGACAGTTCCTGACATGGACAGAGGTGGCAGCAGAGATTGGTAATTTACTTATATTACAAATCTCAAGTCTTCCAGTACTTTTCCAGTACTTATGTCCTGCAGGAAGTGGTGTATTCTCTCCAGCCTGGACAGCACAAGAGGTTTTCTATGGAGATTTGCTGTTGCTCTGGACAGTTCCTGACATGGACAGAGGAGGCAGCAGAGAGCACTGTGTCAGACTGGAAAGAATACACCACTTCCTGCAGGGCATACAGCAGCTAATAAGTATTGGAAGACTGGAGACTTTTAAATAGACACATCTGTAAAGTTAAGTTCAAGTTGATGGGGTCTTTAACAGAGGGGAGCAGCAGTAGAGGCTGCAGGGAGCAGAGGGAGGGGCTGCGGCAAGCAGTGGGAGGGGCCACAAGGAGGAGCGGGAGGGGCTGCTGGGAACAGTGGGAGGGGCCACAAGGAGGAGTGGGAGGGGCTGCTGGGAGCAGTGGGAGGGGCCACAAGGAGGAGCAGGAGGGGCTGCTGGGAGCAGTGGGAGGGGCACGAGGAGAAGCGGGAGGGGCTGCGGGGAGCAGAGGGAGGGGCCGTGGGGAGCAGCAAGAGAGGCTGCCCGGACAATCATTAGATTGTTTGGGCTGCCCATTGAAGTTGCAGACATGGTCGGCTGTTTCAACATTGAAAGATCAGCTGAAATCGTGCATGTCGGCTGATCGTGGTCAATAATTCTTTGGAGTAATAGGGCATGTTAAAAGACGGCGGTCTTTCAATATGTCCTAATACTCCAAACAATTATTGTCCGGAACCACCAGTAATCGGCCAAGTAAGGGTCCTATTCTACGGGCCGATGGGGGTCCGATCAACAATGTAAACGAGTGCCGATCTGCTAGATCGGCGCTCGTTTACTGGGCCTACTCCACAGCCCGATAATCGTTACCGATGTCCTTGCAGCCCTTGTTTAAACACCATACTTTACCTATCCAGGCTGCAGGTCTTTCCTGCTCTCCTTCTCCCCGGGTCCAGCGCACAGCAGCAGCTTCGGTGCGACCTGTCTGAGCTGACAGACCACACAGCCAATCAGTGGCCACAGTGCTGTTTCTAAATCATCAGACACCGACCGCGCATCGCTATTCCATGTTTGCACCTAAATAAACGATTAGCTGATGACACGATCATCGGCTGATCGTTGTCTCTATTCCACGGAGCGATAATCGGCTGAATCAGGCCGATTCGGCCGATTATCGCTCCGTGGAATAGGCCCCTAAGTCCAATAATCCTTTTTGTGGTTAGGCTTAGTTCCCACTGAGCAAAACTAGCGGAATTCCGCGGCGGAGAAGCCAAAGCCAGGAACAGACTTTAAACAGAGAACAGGTCATAAAAGAAAGACTGAGATTTCTCCTCTTTACAAATCCATTCCTGGCTTTGTTTTCACCAATTGCAGCCACAACTCTGTATGTGTGAACGCACTGTTACCAGTGATCTAAGAGAAGGAAGAGATCAGCGAGTGGTACGAGAGGAGGAGACGAGCAGTGATCTAAGAGAAGGAAGAGATCAGCGAATGGTGTGAGAGGAGGAGACGAGCAGTGATCTAAGAGAAGGAAGAGATCAGCGAATGGTGTGAGAGGAGGAGACGAGCAGTGATCTGAGAGAAGGAAGAGATCAGCGAATGGTGTGAGAGGAGGAGACAAGCAGTGATCTGAGAGAAGGAAGAGATCAGCGAGTGGTGTGAAAGGAGGAGACGAGCAGTGATCTGAGAGAAGGAAGAGATCAGCGAATGGTGTGAGAGGAGGAGACAAGCAGTGATCTAAGAGAAGGAAGAGATCAGCGAATGGTGTGAGAGGAGGAGACAAGCAGTGATCTGAGAGAAGGAAGAGATCAGCGAATGGTGTGAGAGGAGGAGACAAGCAGTGATCTAAGAGAAGGAAGAGATCAGCGAATGGTGTGAGAGGAGGAGACGAGCAGTGATCTGAGAGAAGGAAGAGATCAGCGAGTGGTGTGAGAGGAGGAGACGAGCAGTGATGATATATGGGCTGTGTGATGGTGTATGGGCTGTGTGATGATGTATGGGCTGTGTGATGATATATGGGCTGTGTGATGGTGTATGGGCTGTGTGATGATATATGGGCTGTGTGATGATATATGGGCTGTGTGATGATATATGGGCTGTGTGATGATGTATGGGCTGTGTGATGATATATGGGCTGTGTGATGGTGTATGGGCTGTGTGATGATATATGGGCTGTGTGATGGTGTATGGGCTGTGTGATGATGTATGGGCTGTGTGATGATGTATGGGCTGTGTGATGATATATGGGCTGTGTGATGATATATGGGCTGTGTGATGGTGTATGGGCTGCGACCGATGGTGTATGGGCTGTGTGATGGTGTATGGGCTGTGTGATGGTGTATGGGCTGTGTGATGGTGTATGGGCTGTGTGATGATATATGGGCTGTGTGATGATGTATGGGCTGTGTGATGATGTATGGGCTGTGTGATGATATAAGCTTCCTGCATGTTCTTTCTTTTAGCTGATCTTTACCCCGGCAGCCACTGTGAGCAGCATCCCATCTGAGGTCAGCCCAGGGACCACCACTCAGGTAAGTGACTCCATCACTGGGGTCTCCCACAGGCAGCAGGGGGAGCATAGCGGGCCCCGCACCTCAGGGCCCCTCCAGCTCCTGTGCATATTCTCTTATCATGTCTTTAGGTACAGAATCTGGCTGTGCGAGGAGGAAGCCTCAGCCAATCACAGCTTCCCAGTCTATCCACCACCACCAGTAACCTCCAACCAGTCACATCTGCATCACAGACCAAAACCACAGGAAACCCACAAAGTGACCCCTCAGCCAAGAGCACAGAAAGCCGGGGGAGCACCGGCCGGACCCTGGTACCTGTCCCAGCGCACCCCATCATTACTACAGGTGAGACTGTGCCTGTACCCCCATATACAGTACATGACCCTGTACCCCCAAATACAGTACATGAGCCTGTACCCCCATATACAGTACATGACCCTGTACCCCCAAATACATTACATGAGCCTGTACCCCCATATACAGTACATGACCCTGTACCCCCAAATACATTACATGAGCCTGTACCCCCATATACAGTACATGACCCTGTACCCCAATATACAGTGCATGACCCTGTGCCCCCATATACAGTACATGACCCTGTACCCCCATATACAGTACATGACCCTGTGCCCCCATATACAGTACATGACCCAATACCCCCATATACAGTACATGACCCTGTACCCCCATATACAGTAAATGACCCTGTACCCCCATATATAGTGCATGACCCTGTACCCCCATATACTGTACATGACCCTGTACCCTTATATACATTCCAGACCCTGTACCCCCATATACAGTACATGACCCTGTACCCCCATATACAGTGCATTACCCTGTACATCTATATACAGTACATGACCCTGTACCCCCATATACAGTGCATTACCCTGTACCCCCATATACAGTGCATTACCCTGTACATCCATATACAGTACATGACCCTGTACCCCCATATACAGTACATGACCCTGTACCCCCATATACAGTACATGACCCTGTACCCCCATATACAGTGCATGAACCTGTACCCCCATATACAGTACATGACCCTGTACCCTTATATACATTTCAGACCCTGTAACCCCATATACAGTACATGACCCTGTGCCCGATATACAGTGCATGAACCTGTACCCCCATATACAGTACATGACCCTGTACCCTTATATACATTTCAGACCCTGTACCCCCATATATAGTGCATGAGCCTGTGCCCGATATACAGTACATGACCCTGTACCCCTATATACAGTAAATGACCCTGTACCCCCATATACAGTACATGACCCTGTACCCCCATATACAGTACATGACCCTGTGCCCCCATGTACAGTACATGACCCTGTACCCCCATATACTGTACATGACCCTGTACCCCCATATACAGTACATGACCCTGTACCCTTATATACAGTACATGACCCTGTGCCCCCATGTACAGTACATGACCCTGTACCCCCATATACTGTACATGACCCTGTACCCCCATATACAGTACATGACCCTGTGCCCCCATATACTGTACATGACCCGGTACCCCCATATACTGTACATGACCCTGTACCCCCATATACTGTACATGACCCTGTACCCCCATATACAGTGCATGACCCTGTACCCCCATATACAGTGCATGACCCTGTACCCCCATATACAGTACATGACCCAGTACCCCCATATACTGTACATGACCCTGTACCCCCATATACAGTACATGACCCTGTACCCCCATATATAGTACATGACCCTGTACCCTCATATATAGTACATGACCCTGTACCCCCATATACAGTACATGACCCTGTACCCCCATATACAGTACATGACCCTGTACCCCCATATATAGTACATGACCCGGTACCCCCATATACTGTACATGACCCTGTACCCCCATATATAGTACATGACCCTGTACCCCCATATACAGTGCATGACCCTGTACTCCCATATAAAGTGCATGACCCTGTACCCCCATATACTGTACATGACCCTGTACCCCCATATATAGTACATGACCCTGTACCCCCATATACAGTACATGACCCTGTACCCCCATATACTGTACATGACCCTGTACCCCCATATACAGTACATGACCCTGTGCCCCCATATACAGTACATGACCCTGTACCCCCATATACAGTACATGACCCTGTACTCCCATATACTGTACATGACCCTGTACCCCCATATATAGTACATGACCCTGTACCCCCATATACAGTACATGACCCTGTACCCCCATATACAGTACATGACCCTGTACCCCCATATACAGTACATGACCCTGTACCCCCATATATAGTACATGACCCTGTACCCCCATATACAGTACATGACCCTGTGCCCCCATATACAGTACATGACTCTGTACCACCATATACAGTACATGACCCTGTACCCCCATATATAGTACATGACCCTGTACCCCCATATACAGTACATGACCCTGTACCCTTATATACAGTACATGACCCTGTACCCCCATATACAGTACATGACCCTGTGCCCCCATATACAGTACATGACTCTGTACCCCCATATACAGTACATGACCCTGTACCCCCATATACAGTACATGACCCTGTACCCCCATATACAGTACATGACCCTGTACCCCCATATATAGTACATGACCCTGTACCCCCATATACAGTACATGACCCTGTGCCCCCATATACAGTACATGACTCTGTACCACCATATACAGTACATGACCCTGTACCCCCATATATAGTACATGACCCTGTACCCCCATATACAGTACATGACCCTGTACCCTTATATACAGTACATGACCCTGTACCCCCATATACAGTACATGACCCTGTGCCCCCATATACAGTACATGACTCTGTACCACCATATACAGTACATGACCCTGTGCCCCCATATAGAGTACATGACCCTGTACCCCCATATACAGTACATGACCCTGTACCCCCATATACAGTACATGACCCTGTACCCTTATATACAGTACATTGGGGGTGATCACCTGATCTGCCTTTAGGGGCCGCACACAGACGGTTCTTCTCTTCTCGGATGAAGCAGCAGTTGTCATGGTAACAGCCCCCACTTCTGACAAGTATAAATAATTGATCATCCATTGCCTCCACCCCAGGCTTTATATTAACCCATCGTGTGCCGGAGGCCAGACAGACGTAACGTGATTAAACATTTATGGGACTGGCTGGTTGTAAGAAGCGGAGGGAGGAGAGCGGGGGAGACAATGCAGACCATAGTGCACAGGTACCCCGCAGCGACAAGGTGTCCAGCTAAGGAGACTCTGGGGACTGGACCCTATAGGGGTCGGCAGCTATTACTGGGCCCTATAGGGATAAGCCTATATTACTGGACCCTATAGGGATAAGCCTCTAATACTGGGCCCTAACAGGATACGCCTCTAATACTGGGCCCTATAGGGATAAGCCTCTAATACTGGACCCTATAGGGATAAGCCTCTAATACTGGGCCCTATAGGGATAAGCCTCTATTTCTGGGCCCTATAGGGATAAGCCTCTAATACTGGGCCCTATAGGGATAAGCCTCTAATACTGGGCCCTATAGGGATAAGCCTCTATTACTGGACCCTATAGGGATAAGCCTCTAATACTGGGCCCTATAGGGATAAGCCTCTAATACTGGGCCCTATAGGGATAAGCCTCTATTACTGGGCCCTAACAGGATACGCCTCTAATACTGGGCCCTATAGGGATAAGCCTCTAATACTGGACCCTATAGGGATAAGCCTCTATTACTGGGCTCTATAGGGATAAGCCTCTATTACTGGGCCCTATAGGGATAAGCCTATATTACTGGGCCCTATAGGGATAAGCCTCTATTACTGGACTCTATAGGGATAAGCCTCTAATACTGGGCCCTATAGGGATAAGCCTCTATTACTGGGCCCTATAGGGATAAGCCTCTATTACTGGGTCCTATAGGGATAAGCCTCTAATACTGGACTCTATAGGTATAAGCCTCTTATTAATGGACCCTATAGGGATAAGCCTCTAATACTGGGCCCTATAGGGATAAGCCTCTATTACTGGGCCCTATAGGGATAAGCCTCTAATACTGGGCCCTATAGGGATAAGCCTCTATTACTGGGTCCTATAGGGATAAGCCTCTAATACTGGGCCCTATAGGTATAAGCTTCTATTACTGGACCCCATAGGGATAATCCTATAATACTGGGCCCTATAGGGATAAGCCTCTAATACTGGGCCCTATAGGGATAAGCCTCTATTACTGGGCCCTATAGGGATAAGCCTCTATTACTGGGCCCTATAGGGATAATCCTATAATACTGGGCCCTATAGGGATAAGCCTCTAATACTGGGCCCTATAGGGATAAGCCTCTAATACTGGGCCCTATAGGGATAATCCTATAATACTGGGCCCTATAGGGATAAGCCTCTAATACTGGGCCCTATAGGGATAAGCCTCTATTACTGGGCCCTATAGGGATAAGCCTCTATTACTGGGCCCTATAGGGATAATCCTATAATACTGGGCCCTATAGGGATAAGCCTCTAATACTGGGCCCTATAGGGATAAGCCTCTATTACTGGGCCCTATAGGGATAATCCTATAATACTGGGCCCTATAGGGATAAGCCTCTAATACTGGGCCCTATAGGGATAAGCCTCTATTACTGGGCCCTATAGGGATAAGCCTCTATTACTGGGCCCTATAGGGATAAGCCTATAATACTGGGCCCTATAGGGATAAGCCTCTAATTCTTGGCCCCATAGAGATAAGCCTTTATGACTGGACCAAATAGGGTGTCTGCCACTAGGATATGAATATATAGAGGTCAGTGGCTATTATTAGACCTTGTAGGGGTCAGCTCTATTATTGGAGTTTATAGGTGTTGGATATATTTGGGCCGGGGGTATCATGGCTGAACATGACTGGCCAATTGGCGTGGTGGCTGAAAATGACTAGGCTGGTGCTGGTGTTGCTGTACATGAGTGGGCTAGTCATGGGGTAGACATGTTTGGACCAGTGGTGATATGGCTGAACCTGACTAAGATGGTGGGGCTGGACATGACTGGGCAATGGTTGCCACTCTGCATCTGGATATACAGTGGGGAAAATATGTATTTGATCCGCTGCCAATTTAGCAATTTTGGGAGAGGGGTGTAAAATTTCTGGTAGGGGTAAATCCTCCTTACCCAACAAGGCTGACAGTCATCTTGAGTTTCTTCCAATTTCTAATAATTTCACCAACAGTTGTTACCTTCTCACCAAGCTGTCTGCCTATTGTCTGGTAGCCCATCCCAGCCTTGTGCAGGTCCGCAATTTTGTTCCTGGTCCTTAGACAACTCTGTGGTCTTGGCCATGGTGGAGAAGTTTGAGTGTTATTGAGAAACTGTGAGAGGCAGAATTCTTGCTGGTCGCTCGGTGATCAAATCCTTATTTCATGGAAGAAAATGGGGAATAGGTGAAGGTAAAGTATATTGCCCCCTTCTCCATTCTGTGTAGGAGATCGGCAGCGGATCAGATACTTATCCTCCCCATGTGTGAAGGTTTTATGACCGCTCTATTTCCGTGTCCTCTGCGGTCAGTGATGCGTCCGTGTTACGCAGGGCACAGGGCAGCCAGCGGGTGAGGGGACACCATCTTGTCATTTTCCTCACCCCCTGGATTCTCCTCTGTGCCGCACTCACTTGTCTCTGTTGCTGTGCTGACCGCCTCAGGCGCAGACACGGCTCTTTTATTTCATGGAAAACTCTGACACAAAAGACTTTTAATACTATGCAAATCTGCTGCTCCAGCCCCAGGTGACAATGCGGCCCTGTGTGTCCCCGGCCAGCTGCTGGGCACCATAGCCTGGCCGATCTCCAGAGACTGGCGATAATCCCGTCCTCATCCACTGCCTGTGCCGAGATCAGGAGCGTGTCAGCCGGCAGCATAGATAGCAGTCAGCATAGATAGCAATCAGTATAGGTGATAGGCAGTATAGATAGCACTCAGTATAGGTGATGGGCAGTATAGATAGCAGTCAGTATAGGTGATAGGCAGTATAGATAGCAGCCAGAATAGATAGCAGTCAGTACAGGTGATGGGCAGTATAGATAGTAGTCAGTATAGATAGCAGTCAGTATAGGTGATGGGCAGTATAGATAGCAGTCAGTATAGGTGATAGGCAGTATAGATAGCAGTCAGTTTAGGTTATGGGTAGTATAGATAGCAGTCAGTATAGGTGATAGGCAGTATAGATAGCAGTCAGTATAGGTCATAGGCAGTATAGACCGCAGGCAGTATAGGTTATGTGTAGTATAGATAGCAGTCAGTATAGGTGATGAGCAGTATAGATAGCAGTCAGTATAGGTGATGGGCAGTATAGATAGCAGTCAGTATAGGTGATGGGCAGTATAGATAGCAGTCAGTATAGGTGATGGGCAGTATAGATAGCAGTCAGTATAGGTGATAGGCAGTATAGATAGCAGTCAGTATAGGTTATGGGTAGTATAGATAGCAGTCAGTATAGGTGAAAGGCAGTATAGATAGTAGTCAGTATAGGTCATAGGCAGTATAGACCGCAGGCAGTATAGGTTATGTGTAGTATAGATAGCAGTCAGTATAGGTGATGAGCAGTATAGATAGCAGTCAGTATAGGTGATGAGCAGTATAGATAGCAGTCAGTATAGGTGATAGGCAGTATAAATAGCAGTCAGTATAGGTGATGGGCAGTATAGATAGCAGTCAGTATAAGTGATGAGCAGTATAGATAGCAGGCAGTATAGCTGATAGGCAGTATAGATAGCAGTCAGTATAGCTGATAGGCAGTATAGATAGCAGTCAGTATAGGTGATAGGCAGTATAGATAGCAGTCAGTATAGGTGATGAGCAGTATAGATAGCAGTCAGTATAGGTGATAGGCAGTATAGATAGCAGCCAGAATAGATAGCAGTCAGTACAGGTGATGGGCAGTATAGATAGTAGTCAGTATAGATAGCAGTCAGTATAGGTGATGGGCAGTATAGATAGCAGTCAGTATAGGTGATAGGCAGTATAGATAGCAGTCAGTATAGGTTATGGGTAGTATAGATAGCAGTCAGTATAGGTGAAAGGCAGTATAGATAGTAGTCAGTATAGGTCATAGGCAGTATAGACCGCAGGCAGTATAGGTTATGTGTAGTATAAATAGCAGTCAGTATAGGTGATGAGCAGTATAGATAGCAGTCAGTATAGGTGATGAGCAGTATAGATAGCAGTCAGTATAGGTGATGGGCCTTTCAGTATAGGTGGTGGGCAGTGTAGATAGCAGTCAGTATAGGTGATGAGCAGTATAGATAGCAGTCAGTATAGGTGATGGGCAGTATAGATAGCAGTCAGTATAGGTGATGGGCAGTGTAGATAGCAGTCAGTATAGGTGATGAGCAGTATAGATAGCAGGCAGTATAGGTGATGGGCAGTATAGATAGCAGTCAGTATAGGTGATGGGCAGTATAGATAGCAGTCAGTGTAGGTAATAGGCAGTATAGATAGCAGTCAGTATAGGTGATGAGCAGTATAGATAGCAGTCAGTGTAGGTAATAGGCAGTATAGATAGCAGTCAGTATAGGTGATGGGCAGTGTAGATAGCAGTCAGTATAAGTGATGAGCAGTATAGATAGCAGTCAGTATAGCTGATAGGCAGTATAGATAGCAGGCAGTATAGCTGATAGGCAGTATAGATAGCAGGCAGTATAGCTGATAGGCAGTATAGATAGCAGTCAGTATAGGTGATAGGCAATGTAGATAGCAGTCAGTATAGGTCATGGGCAGTGTAGATAGCAGGCAGTATAGCTGATAGGCAGTATAGATAGCAGTCAGTATAGCTGATAGGCAGTATAGATAGCAGTCAGTATAGGTGATAGGCAGTATAGATAGCAGTCAGTGTAGGTAATAGGCAGTGTAGATAGCAGGCAGTATAGCTGATAGGCAGTATAGATAGCAGGCAGTATAGGTGATGAGCAGTATAGATAGCAGTCAGTATAGGTGATAGGCAATGTAGATAGCAGTCAGTATAGGTGATGAGCAGTATAGATAGCAGTCAGTATAGGTGATGAGCAGTATAGATAGCAGGCAGTATAGGTGATGAGCAGTATAGATAGCAGTCAGTATAGGTGATAGGCAGTATAGATAGCAGTCAGTATAGGTGATGAGCAGTATAGATAGCAGTCAGTGTAGGTAATAGGCAGTATAGATAGCAGTCAGTATAGGTGATGGGCAGTGTAGATAGCAGTCAGTATAAGTGATGAGCAGTATAGATAGCAGTCAGTATAGCTGATAGGCAGTATAGATAGCAGTCAGTATAGGTGATAGGCAGTATAGATAGCAGTCAGTATAGGTGGTGGGCAGTGTAGATAGCAGTCAGTATAGGTGATGAGCAGTATAGATAGCAGTCAGTATAGGTGATGAGCAGTATAGATAGCAGTCAGTATAGGTGATGAGCAGTATAGATAGCAGGCAGTATAGCTGATAGGCAGTATAGATAGCAGTCAGTATAGGTGATAGGCAGTATAGATAGCAGTCAGTATAGGTGATGAGCAGTATAGATAGCAGGCAGTATAGGTGATAGGCAGTATAGATAGCAGTCAGTGTAGGTAATAGGCAGTATAGATAGCAGTCAGTATAGGTGATAGGCAATGTAGATAGCAGTCAGTATAGGTGATGAGCAGTATAGATAGCAGTCAGTATAGGTGATAGGCAGTGTAGATAGCAGTCAGTATAGGTGATGAGCAGTATAGATAGCAGGCAGTATAGGTGATGAGCAGTATAGATAGCAGTCAGTATAGGTGATGGGCAGTATAGATAGCAGGCAGTATAGGTCATGGGCAGTGTAGATAGCAGTCAGTATAGGTGATAGGCAGTATAGATAGCAGGCAGTATAGCTGATAGGCAGTATAGATAGCAGTCAGTATAGGTGATAGGCAGTATAGATAGCAGGCAGTATAGCTGATAGGCAGTATAGATAGCAGGCAGTATAGCTGATAGGCAGTATAGATAGCAGTCAGTATAGGTCATGGGCAGTGTAGATAGCAGTCAGTATAGGTGATAGGCAGTATAGATAGCAGTCAGTATAGGTGATAGGCAGTATAGATAGCAGTCAGTGTAGGTAATAGGCAGTATAGATAGCAGGCAGTATAGCTGATAGGCAGTATAGATAGCAGTCAGTATAGGTGATAGGCAATGTAGATAGCAGTCAGTATAGGTGATAGGCAATGTAGATAGCAGTCAGTATAGGTGATAGGCAGTGTAGATAGCAGTCAGTATAGGTGATAGGCAGTGTAGATAGCAGTCAGTATAGGTGATGAGCAGTATAGATAGCAGGCAGTATAGGTGATGAGCAGTATAGATAGCAGGCAGTATAGGTTATGGGTAGTATAGATAGCAGTCAGTATAGGTGATAGGCAGTATAGATAGCAGTCAGTATAAGGGATGGGCAGTATAGAAAGCAGCCGGTATAGCTGCCTCCATCTCTATGTATGTTGTTAAAGCAGAGCTCCTGACTGTATCATGGTTTTCCTTGCAGCCTGCTCCCCCCAGCTCATACAGCCACAGAGGCCGCTGCATATCCAGCCTCGCCCGATGCTGCCCGCGGTCAGCTCCTCAGCACAGCCTCTCACCCACCAGTGTCTCACCTCTCCAGCCATCACATCCTTGGCATCACTGGAGCCCTCATCCATGTGTGCTGAGACCAACGGGCATGGGCAGAGCCCCACCACCAGCCTGGTAGGGCCAGAGGTCACAGTGCAGCCCAAGCTTCTCCCAGTCAGCTCAGCGGTCATCCTGCAGATTCCGGCTGCTCCTGGCACGGTGAGTAAACCTGTAAATGAGGCAGAATTGTTGGGGTGGGGAGGGGTGGGTTGCATAAGTTACCAAAGAGAGGTTATGGACACAAGTCAGGATCTCAACACCCTAACCAAAAGCATCACAGATCCCTGTTTCAGCACAGAGTCATTAGATTGTGGATCGGGCAAGGACTCTGCCGGCCATGTTATACTTGTCTGAAACCAGCTGAAACCGGCACTTTGAAGGCACTTGCCTTCCTGTATACCCACCATAGGCCTCTGATGCTGCATCCATATTGTTCACCTCTCAGCTACTTCTGTACTTTGAAAGACACTATGACTGAGGACACCTGATAGAGACCTAGGGGCTGCGCCATGCGACAAGGAGGGCGCTGTGTTTTACATTGACTTACATGCCTGTCACCTTCTCATCTGACAATGTGCTTTGTCTTGCAGACTCCTCCAGCAGCAGAGACTCTCTTTAAACACTGCTCATCTATAACTCCTTCTCTGGTGAAGGTGCAGCCACCAGCGCCAATACATGCCGCCGCCGTGTCCATCTCCAGAGCCGCAGACCGTTACCGGGCACATGGTGAGTCCTGGTCATACGACCATGTGTTACAACAAAACCAAAGATTAGGGTGGGCACCGCCAGTGTACAAGCCTCAGCCTCGCATGAGGAAACACACAGTACTCTGCAAATACAAGGGTCATCCATGAAATATGGCTGCATATCAGAGTCTACCGAAACATCAGGAAAACACTACACAGAGTTTACCGGGAAACATCAGGAAAACACTACACAGAGTACACCAGGAAACATCAGGAAACACTACACAGAGTACACCGGGAAACATCAGCAAAACACTACACAGTACACCGGGAAACATCAGGAAAACACTACACAGAGTTTACCGGGAAACATCAGGAAAACACTACACAGAGTACACCGGGAAACATCAGGAAACACTACACAGAGTATATCGGGAAACATCAGGAAAATACTACACAGAGTCTACCAGGAAAACATCCAGAAAACACTACTCAGCGTATACAGGGAAACATCAGGAAACACTACACAGAGTATACCAGGAAAACATCAGGAAAACACTACAGAGAGTACACCGGGAAACATCAGGAAAACACTACAGAGAATACACCGGGAAACATCAGGAAAACACTACGAAGAGTATATCGGGAAACATCAGGAAAATACTACACAGAGTCTACCGGGAAAACATCCAGAAAACACTACTCAGCGTATACAGGGAAACATCAGGAAACACTACACAGAGTATACCAGGAAAACATCAGGAAAACACTACACAGAGTATACCGGGAAACATCAGGAAAAACACTACACAGAGTATACTGGGAAACATCAGGAAAAACACTACACAGAGTATACCGGGAAACATCAGGAAAAACACTACACAGAGTACACCGGGAAACATCAGGAAAACACTACAGAGAGTATACCGGGAAACATCAGGAAAACACTACACAGAGTATACCGGGAAACATCAGGAAACACTACACAGAGTATACCGGGAAACATCAGGAAAACACTACACAGAGTATACCGGGAAACATAAGGGAAAACACTACACAGAGTATACCGGGAAACATCAGGAAACACTACACAGAGTATACCGGGAAACATCAGGAAAACACTACAGAGAGTACACCGGGAAACATCAGGAAAACACTACAGAGAGTACACCGGGAAACATCAGGAAAACACTACACAGAGTATACCGGGAAACATCAGGAAAACACTACAGAGAGTATATTGGGAAACATCAGGAAAACACTACACAGAGTATACCGGGAAACATCAGGAAAACACTACAGAGAGTATATCGGGAAACATCAGGAAAACACTACACAGAGTATACCGGGAAACATCAGGAAAACACTACACAGAGTATACCGGGAAACATCAGGAAAACACTACAGAGAGTATATCGGGAAACATCAGGAAAACACTACACAGAGTATACCGGGAAACATCAGGAAAACACTACACAGAGTATACCGGGAAACATCAGGAAAACACTACACAGAGTATACGGGGAAACACCTGGAAAACACTACACAGAGTATACCGGGAAACATCAGGAAAACATTACACAGAGTACACCGGGAAACATCAGGGAAAACACTACACAGAGTATACGGGGAAACACCTGGAAAACACTACACAGAGTATACGGGGAAACACCTGGAAAACACTACACAGAGTATACGGGGAAACACCTGGAAAACACTACACAGAGTATACCGGGAAACATCAGGAAAACATTACACAGAGTACACCGGGAAACATCAGGGAAAACACTACACAGAGTATACGGGGAAACACCTGGAAAACACTACACAGAGTATACGGGGAAACACCTGGAAAACACTACACAGAGTATACCGGGAAACATCAGGAAAACACCACGTGTATGTGAGGAGCATCATAATGCAGCTGGGAGCCTTGAGAGACAACACATATGCTATACTTATCGCTCTCAGTGTCCTTGTATACAGTTCCAGGCCATAGCCATGTCTAGCAGTCACCGATCTCTCACCAAGAGATACACTACCCAAAAGTAGCTTCCAAGAGCCTTTTCTTTAGGGCAGCAGGGAGGAGCTGTTACGCCCTCTTGTGGTAAGACCTTGTGTAATCATTACATATCTAGGTGCATGAGTATTATTATTGTCAGTATGGTTATAACCATGTGGTCACTTCACCCTGAGGAAGCCGCATTTCACGGTGGAACAGGCAGTGTCTCGGCCCCCCACTGTGCCTGATTTGGGGGAGGGAGTAAGATTGGCATTTTTATGTGGATTCTGCATTATTTATCGGGCCCCTTTACACCATACAGTTATATGCTGTTGGTTTGTTATTCTCGGTATATGACCAGCGGGTGAACTCCATTTTTTTCTCTTATGTTCACATATGTTCATATTTTTTATGACAAGAACGTCCCTTGTTTCTAATGAAAACAACGGCTGTTCTTGTCATAAAAAATGTGTTGCATTGAAGTCAACGCAAACAATGGCCGCTGTTCACACAGTGTATTGAACACGGCCGTTGTTCAATGCAGCTGTGGAAATAATTGATACTTCAGCTATTTCCAGCCATTGTGCGTTACTGTGATCAGCGGCAGGTTACTACGGACACGTTGTCACCATAACCGCGTCTCCCTGATATATATTGTTGCGGTGATGTCATCAAGTTCAGCAAAAAGCACCACAGCGAACAGCGGCGCAGCTAAAAGCAGGAGCAGGTGGAGGGTGCACATTATACGGCAAGCGGCGACCCCCCTCTCCACCTTCCTGCACTCAGGATGAACGCTCTCATGAAATAATCATCAGACACAGGGGACATGGCCGCCCGCACTCTCATACATAGAGAATGAAAGCTTCATGTGCTGCTATTACTATGTATGAAACCGCGGCAGGGAGCAGAGACGCCGCCAAAGATATGACATATGGACGTCTACTTTCACCGACCTCCCCACCCCCATCCGTCTATTGCTGCCTGTGGTTGTCTGAAATCCATCTCCTGTGCGATGAGGACCCCATGCTTTACACTCCAGATCTGCTTTATTATAGCACCGCTGCCATCAGTCACTCCACTGAAGACGTGTCCTCTAGGCCTGAGACAGGGGGTTGGTCTCACTTTGACTGATTTTTGGTGTGCACCATGTCCAGGGTGACCGTGTGTGTATGACCACTATGACCCAAGGTGTATTCTGGGTGTCCCTGTGCATTGTGTATGGGCAGAGGCATCCGATTGCAGGTGGGTGTCCCAGTTGACTCTTTATGTTTGTATATAATAAGTGTGACCCTTTTTCAGGTGACCGTGTGTGATGAGTGTGAACACTGGATGACCCTGTATGTGTGTGTGATGAGTTTGCACACTGGATGACCGTGTGTGTGTGTGTGTGTGTGTGTGTGTGTGTGTGTGATGAGTGTGGACACTGGATGACCATGTGTGTGTGTGTGTGTGTGTGTGTGTGTGTGTGTGATGAGTGTGAACACTGGATAACCCTGTATGTGTGTGTGTGAGTGTGTTTGATGAGTGTGCACACTGGATTACCCTGTATGTGTGTGTGATGAGTGTGGACACTGGATGACTGTGTGTGTGTGATGAGTGTGGACACTGGATGACCGTGTGTGTGTGTGTGTGATGAGTGTACACACTGGATGACCCTGTATGTGTGTGTGTGAGTGTGTGTGATGAGTGTGGACACTGGATGACCCTGTGTGTGTGTGATGAGTGTGGACACTGGATGACTGTGTGTGTGTGATGAGTGTACACACTGGATGACCCTGTATGTGTGTGTATGTGATGAGTCTGGACACTGGATGACCCTGTGTGTGTGTGTGATGAGTGTGGACACTGGATGACTGTGTGTGTGTGTGTGTGTGATGAGTGTACACACTGGATGACCCTGTATGTGTGTGTGTGTGATGAGTGTGGACACTGGATGACCCTGTATGTGTGTGTGTGTGATGAGTGTGCACACTGGATGACCCTGTGTGTGTGTGTATGTGATGAGTCTGGACACTGGATGACCCTGTGTGTGTGTGTGATGAGTGTGGACACTGGATGACTGTGTGTGTGTGTGTGTGTGATGAGTGTACACACTGGATGACCCTGTATGTGTGTGTGTGTGATGAGTGTGGACACTGGATGACCCTGTATGTGTGTGTGTGTGATGAGTGTGCACACTGGATGACCCTGTGTGTGTGTGTGTGATGAGTGTGGACACTGGATGACCCTGTGTGTGTGTGTGTGTGTGTGTGTGATGAGTGTGCACACTGGATGACCGTGTGTGTGTGTGTGTGTGTGTGTGTGATGAGTGTGGACACTGGATGACCCTGTGTGTGTGTGTGTGTGTGTGATGAGTGTGCACACTGGATGACCCTGTGTGTGTGTGTGTGTGTGTGTGCATGTGTGTGATGAGTGTGGACACTGGATGACCCTGTGTGTGTGTGTGTGTGTGTGTGTGTGATGAGTGTGCACACTGGATGACCGTGTGTGTGTGTGTGATGAGTGTGGACACTGGATGACCCTGTGTGTGTGTGTGTGTGTGTGTGTTGAGTGTGCACACTGGATGACCCTGTATGTGTGTGTGTGTGTGTGTGCATGTGTGTGATGAGTGTGGACACTGGATGACCGTGTGTGTGTGCGTGTGTGTGATGAGTGTGGACACTGGATGACCCTGTGTGTGTGTGATGAGTGTGCACACTGGATGACCCTGTATGTGTGTGACCCGCTTTCGGGTGTGTACAGGCAGCTGTTGGTTGGACTGTTGCTCTCAGGCGGACAGCTGGCGTCCTTGTTTCGCAGCTGCTGTTGTGTCCAGTTCGCCTCCTCCTCCTCCTCCCACTTGTTTTCCTTCCTCGCTCCCCCCCTGCCTCCGCCTGCCTCTGGGATTGGAGGAGGAGGAGGGGAAGTGCAAGAGATGGGCAGACTCACAAAGGGCTGAGCCTCTCATTCATTGTCTGAGCGTGGAGCGAGGGGCCGTGTGTGTGGACAATGTGGAGCTGAACAACAGGAGTCCTAGGCCTGGACCAGCACTTTCCTGAGCGACTTAAACTCCTCCTGCCCTCCTGGCCCCGAGTCACAACAAAGAGCCAGTGCCTGCCCCACCAAACTACTACTCCAGAGCATAAGAGAGAACAGGAGCCAACCCCCCTGCACACAGGATACAACTCCCAGCCTCCCCCACTGAGGATACAACTCCCAGCCTCCCCCTCTGAGGATACAACTCCCAGCCTCCCCCACTGAGGATACAACTCCCAGCCTCCCACACAGAGCCTGTGACTCCCAGCCTCCTAAATAGATGACTTTTACCCTGTTTCTCAACTGAGGATACAACTCCAAGCTTTTACTATAGAGGAGACGACTTGCCGGCTTGTTCCCCCAAGAAGAGTACAACCCCCAGCCTCCTTCAGCCTGCTCCCTAACAGAGGATACAACTGCCCTACAGAAGATACCATTACTGTAATTCTTCCCACCACAAACTACAACTCCCAGCCTTCCCAACGGAGGATACAGTATCCAGCTACCCCCAGCCAGCAGAGGCCACAAATTGAGGACTGTGGCTGATGGCAGTAATGTGGGTGTCCAGGGATGGTGGTGCCCGTTCAGCCGGGCCCAATGTGTGATGTTTCCAGGACAAGTCCATATTCGTGGAGAAGCCGCTGACCACAGAGTCACCCGCAGGTTGGTGTCCGGCCGAATCATTCCTTTACATTTACTAAACTTCCCAGCAGCCACCTGTATAACGCAACTTTCTAATAGACTTTGTGTTCTAATTCCTTACATTTCATTTCCAAGATCCCTGCTTGTTGTCAGTGAATGAGAACATCTATAGTCAGTCAGACTGATACATGCTGCTGTTGTGTTTACTACAGTGATACACTGTAACAAACCCTCACCTGTGTGAACAGAACTAGGTCATGGTGAGGCTACCATTCGATGACAATAAGCAGAGATCTTAAAGGAGAACTCCGGGCTGGGGGGATTTTTGGCAGACTGCTGGGAAGGAGGAGGAGGATGAAAGCAGTAGCGTACTCTCACCTTCCCCGCTCCAGTGCTGGTGCCAGGATCCCGCAGCTTTGGTCCCCCGCTCACGGACACTTCTGGCTCGGGACCTGGGACGTGACGTGTTAGGCTCACTCAGCCACTGACTGGCTAAATGGGCCTGACACATCACGCCTCTGGCACTCTGCCAAAAATCACCCCAGCCCAGTTCTCCTTTAAGGCCGGTGTCATACCAGCACAATACAGACTAATTTACGATGCAAGTCCTGGCCTGACTGCACATGATATGACCCAAACAGACAGCCGTCTCCCATGAACTTAGGCCTAAAAGTTGTGAGAAAGTGAAACACGAAGATGGGTACTTATCACGGCCGTCATTTCTTATGTTGTTATTGATATAAAGACGACACCGCCACATGCTAAGCCCCGCCTACTGTCTAAAAAGTTTAAAAAGTAAGAAATGTTGGCCCAAAAATGGGCTTAAAAAGTGGCGTACATTATTGCTAAATTCTCCCCATAGTCTATTAGGAAAGCGTCAGATATCATGATGGATCCACCTGCTGGCCCTTTAAATGAAGCCTAGAAGCAAAGATGACAGGAGGAGACCCTCTGCTCCATCTAGGCCCCATTTATATCATTATATTTTAGCTCAAGATGGTGTCACGCGTGTACGGTGTCGCTATTACATCCACAAGCCACGCTTGGCAGCTGTCAGTTCTTATCATCACACCTACAGGTCAGGCTGGGGTTGTGGCTGTAATATAGATGCAGAAATGTGTCAGGGTTAGGCTGGTGTGATGCCAACCACATGGTAGATATGTTTATTCCAGGCAGATATCTATTCACTTACTGTACATTAAAGTGACTGTACCACCAGGCTGAAGCACTGGAGGCGGCCGACCCACCCCCAGCGGGAAGAAACTCCAGACCCTCCATGATGTGACTCCATTGGAATCAATGGAACCCTATCATAGAGGGGCGGGGGTTTCCTCCCACTAAGGGTGGGTCAAGCCTGCCTCCAGCGCTTCAGCCTGGGCCTGGTGGTACAGTCACTTTAAGTAGTTAGTGACCACAGCTGGGCACATGGGGTAAATGCAGCTGGCTGCTGGGAGTACGGAGTGAATGCAGGCAGTGGCTGGAGGTGTGCCATGAGTGGAGGTGGTAGTCACAGGTGTGGGGCGGGTGCAGGCAACAGCCACAGGTGTGGGACGGGCGCAGGCAACAGCCACAGGTGTGGGGTGAATATTCATTCCTCATACTGCCATCCAGTCCAGTTTCTACAGCCCACATCAATAGGCGCACCTGTCCCTTCAGTAACAACGTCCAGCGCCTGTTGTGTCTGACAGTCACCTCAAGCACCTACAGTCACTACTGACCCCTGAAAAACGTTGGCCTTGTCATGTGATCCGCAGACAGACACATGGGGAGCTGACGTCGCGTCACTACACGGCAGTCCCATATAACATCCCAGCATTCTAGCTCTTCTCATTTTCTGCTCCATACAAATAGTGGTGGATGATGGGAATGTGGTGGTGGTTACATGGCGAGAATCATACGGGTTTTATTCCATTGTAGCTGTGTGTAACTTTAGGGTCTATAGAACGAGAGCGGCCCATGTGGCCCCCACAGGTCAGAGCCTGTGTCAGTACGGCAGGACAGATCTGGAGAGTTTTCTGTATCTATCGGCTCGCTGTCTGTGTCCCGGAAAGTCTTGCGTGCGCAGGATGGAGCTCAAGTCTTCTACAGACCTGTGTGTGTGCCGGGCATAGCTGGGGGGACTCATGGTTGTGGTGTTACGCCTGACCCTCTAAGCCCCTCTTGTGAGCTCAGAGAACAGACCACGCTGGGATACACCTCTTCATGGAAAGTTGTTGTTTAGTTTAAGGGAACCCCTTACAGTCGCGAGTAGGCGGGTTCAGCCTGAGGGCCGGTCACAGATAGGCAGGTTAGTCCTGAGGGCCGGGCCGGATAGGCGCGTTATACTTGGGAGCCGGTCATAGGGCGGGTTCAGCTTGAGGGGCGGTCACAGGTAGGTGGGGTCAGTACAAGCACTGAGTTCTCGGGACGTTTCCAGCTTGGTTCGATGTTTTCCCTATTTGTAAGTTCTGGGATGTTGTTTTCATGGGCAGACTGTCGCACGCATTGTATATGGTTCCGTCTGCTTGCTTCCTCTGTATATGGTTCCGTCTGCTTACTTCCTCTGTATATGGTTCCATCTGCTTACTTCCTCTGTATATGGTTCCGTCTGCTTACTTCCTCTGTATATGGTTCCGTCTGCTTACTTCCTCTGTATATGGTTCCGTCTGCTTACTTCCTCTGTATATGGTTCCGTCTGCTTGCTTCCTCTGTATATGGTTCCGTCTGCTTACTTCCTCTGTATATGGTTCCGTCTGCTTACCAGCTCAGTTTAGAGCCAGGTTGGCTGGTTTTCTATTAGTGAATCGGGGTCTCTTATGCTGTATGCCTCTTTCTTTTGCCCTCCATAGACTCCGCTCACACAGGCTCTGACTCTTGCCCTCCACTGGACATGACATCAGGAAATGGTTCATCTCCCATTCCAGCCGCTGCCACCGGCAACACCCCCCAGAACGGTGAGAACAAACCGCCGCAGGCTGTGGTCAAACCGCAAATCCTTACACATGTCATCGAAGGCTTCGTGATCCAAGAGGGAGCTCAGCCGTTCCCGGTATGATGTCTTCTGTCTCGTAATGTAGCATGGCCACTACAGGCTTGTAATTGAGATGGGGATTGTACCTGTTATGACTAGATGGGGGGAGTAGTAGTCCCGAGGGTGGAGCGGCTCCTCCTCGCACTGTATGTTATGTCATGTTCATTGTGCACAGATTATTACATGTCACTGATCTTCTTGCTTTTGCAGTCGCACAGGAGCAGAGCTGTCGTCGAGGTGGGTCTGCACTCATCACCATATTTACATTGCATTACTGTATATATGCTGTGTGGGGTATTGTTAATGGGGGGGGGGGTGGAAGCACAGGACACAGCCCAATAGGTGACCAGAAGAGACGAGCAAGCCGGGCAAAGGTTCGGGTATGAACCCGAACCTCGACACGGCTCGCTCATCTGTAGTGACCAGTCAAAACCAAGTCCATCCTCCTCCATATATGACAGGACTGTATGTGCCTCCTGTTTGGAGCGCAGAGCGCATTATACATTATCTCCTCCCAGTTTCATTCTCCAATACAGTCCTTTCTAGTACTATAGATGTATATAATTGATCTGAGAACAGTTGCAGACTTGTTACAGTGTATCACAATCTTCTATGAACACAGCAGCACCGGGTAACAGCTCTTACTGGCACTGTCACATCAGCCAGTCCCTTGTATGAGAAGGACTAGGGCATATGCACGTTTAATGAACGGAAGCAGATATGTTGTAAAAGCTGCTGTAGTGTTGGTGATTTTTCTGGGGTGTCGACTACATCATACACGATCCTGTTACACAGACTGGGCTATGAGCAGAATTGGGTGCAGCTTGTGTAGGGGCTGGCAGCAGCCGCCCTGGAGTCTGGCTTTCACCGTGCGTTTTCTCGGGTTTCCCATATTCTTTCCAGTGCTGGCTCCAGAACTGGCACGCAGTAACCGCCCTGTGGACGGTCATGTGGTCGGCCCTGGGAAAAGCACTGGGTCCCGGCTCATATTAGTCACTGCTTCATGAATGAGAATACTCAGACACCAATCCTGTCCACACAGAGGGGCCCCAGTCACAGGGAGGCAACACACAGCACGTAGTACAGGAACATAACTCTGCTCCCAGGCCTCTTACAGGAACCTCCTCACTGCAGCTGCTCTTGTGTGACAGGTGGGGCGCTCTTCTCTGCACATGGGCTCAAAGGAGAAGCATCAGCCACTGCCTGAAAAGATGCCCCAACAAGACACCAACACGACCAACACAACCACAGACTCTGAAATGGAGGAAACCTTCGTAGCAGGTGAGAATTCTGAACAGGCTCTAGGGATTTGTCCCACGGGCTAACAGTCTAGACTGGCTCCCTGTGAGACAATTTACTGCCTACAGCAACACACCAGTCAAACTCATTTTATTTAGTATTTTTTTCTTAGCATCCAAAAATGAGGGCGAGCCCCCTAAACTGAAGTGTGAGCTCTGCGGTCGGGTGAACTTTGAGTACAAGTTTAAACGTTCCAAGAGGTTCTGTTCTATGGCGTGCGCAAAAAGGTGAGAAATTATCTGAGGACATGGGGGAGGGGGGGGGGGCAAGCAAGAAACCAGAGGGTGTGTATACATGGGGGAGGTGTACAAGAGAGGGGTGTGCATACTTAGTAGAGCGTATGGGACATATAGGAGGTATGGGGATACTTTGTACAGTGTATGGGACGTATCAGATAGGGATGTATAAGATGATAGAGATATATGTATATGTATACTTTCTACAGCATGTAGGAGGTATAAGAGACATACTTCTTACCGTGTATGGGGCATTTAAGAGAGGTGTGTATACTTTATACAGTGTATGGGGCACATAGGAGAGCTGTGTATACTTCTTACAATGTATGGGGCATATAAGAGAGGTGTGTATACTTTGTACAGAATATGGTATCCATGAGGGGTGTGTATAATTTGTACAGTGTATGGGGCACATAGAAGAGCTAGTTTATGGGGCACATAGGAGAGCTGTGTATAATTTGTATAGTTTATGGGGCACATAGGAGAGCTGTGTATAATTTGTACAGTGTATGGAGCACATAGGAGAGCTGTGTATAATTTGTATAGTTTATGGGGCACATAGGAGAGCTGTGTATTATTTGTACAGTGTATGGAGCAAATAGGAGAGCTGTGTATAATTTGTACAGTGTATGAGGCACATAGGAGAACTGCATATATTTTTTACACTGGGGCATATATGAGGCGTATATACTCTGTACGGGACATGTACACTTTGTACACGGTATGAGGTGTATAACCCTGCTTTTTCATCCTCCCAGGTATAATGTTGGATGCACCAAACGTGTCGGCCTCTTTCATCCTGACCGCAGCAAGTTACAGAAACCTGCAGCAGGCAAGCACTCCCGGCAGAGATCACGGAAGAATAATGTGCAAAGTCCCAGCACGGAAAACACAATGCAGGTACAACTCCCAGCATGTCTAGAGATGGGAGAAAACATCCAATCATCTGTTGATGAGAGTTGCAGCTATACACTTAAACATTGAGCACAATCCGCTAACGGGTGCCCTATATGTATCAGGAAAATGGTGCCAGATCCAAAGGAGCTCACTCGCCCCACCCCATTTGTGAGCCCACACTCATTATGGAGCTGTATAGAGCAGAGACTGTTTAGGGTAGCAGGTGAGGTCCAACTCTTTATAGTGGTTATATCGATCTGCAGGAATATCACCCCCATGCAGGTACTATCGATTCGTGAAGGTCTCAACACATCTTAGATGGAAGTCCTGAAAAGCTGCGAGCGTCTGATTGACATCTGGAGACTGAAGGTTGGGGTAGCAAGAAAAGCTCAGTGTTCCTGGAGAAAATCTTGACCACATGACCCTTGTGGATGGTGCGTTGTCCTGCTGACTGTCTCCAGCTCCCATGGAGGGATAAACTTGTTCCACCACATTGCCTAGATAATCCCCACTGTCCAAAGATCCATTGATATGTTTCAGTGAAGCTAGGGTGCACTTAGAAATATTCCCACCACCATTTTCCCTACTCGACCAGCCAGAACTGCTAACACCTGATAGGAAAAGCTTATTGATTCGTGCTGCTTGTGGCAGATCCTGACCCTTCCTTTTAGCATGAAGATATGAATCCATCTGACTGGCCGTGTTTCTCCACCTGACTGGCCGTGTTTCTCTACTGCTCAGTGATGCTATTTTTGCCCTTTGTCACCCTGGAGTTGCCTTTCTGTTTCTTATAGACACAATAGCGCTGGACCTGGTCGTCTGCTGTTATAGCCTATCTGTGCTCAGGAGCAGTGAGTTCTAGGTTGGACACCAGCATTGTATTCGGCTGCGGTTTCCTTTCTTTGCTTTACCTGTTCCTCAGAGCGATTCGTGACGTCTACCTCCTCTGACCTCCTTCGTCACCATGTTTCTGTCCTTAGAATCCTCTTTCTCTGTTTGAGTATTACCACAAGAAATACCCCACAAGGCCGGCAGTGAGATCATGACCCTGGGTTGGTCACCTCCAATGAACAGGCCGATCGCTCGTTTCCACCTAATGTGCATTGCAATGAAGCTGATCCAAAGAAAACCTGGTTACTTGCTTTTATGCTACCATCTGGGTTCAGAGGTCAAATTTTTTAGCTCCAATCATAAGAGGGCAGGTCATGAGCGGCCATTCAGTGTTTGGTATGTTTTCCTATCATTTGTGTAGTCTATTGAAGAGCATCGCGGGGAGGCTGCATTGTGTCAGGAGAAGCTCAGATTATAATTTAGGTCTAAGATGGCAGGTATTTATTTTTTACCATCACATATAATCATCTCTTCCCACAGATGTCTGAACCCATCACCCCCATTAGCGTGACACCCCTGACCACCACCTCCAACCTCAAACACAGTAACAGCCAGGACTCTAGCCGCTGCTCCGACAACTCCAGCTTCGAGGAGCCATTATCTCCCATGTCCGCCAGCTCCTCCCTCTCCCGCCAGCGGCCAAATGACCGGGGAATGGAGTTGACAGATCTGCAGGGGGGAGACCTGGTAACAGCGAACCACAACTTTTTACCGAGTGACCCTACTAAGTGGAATGTGGAAGATGTCTATGAGTTCATCCGCTCCTTGCCAGGTACGTCGTTTTGCTGATCCATTCAAGACCTGACCACGTTTGGGAATCAATATTAGTCTTTCTAGATCCAGAATAATTGTTATAAAGCCAGACAATTATGTGACCTAACCTGCTTTCATTTACTGAGAGTAGTAGATGCTTGGAACAAACTTCCAGCAGATGTGGTAGGTAAATCTACAGTAACTGAATTTAAACATTCCTGGTATATACATATATCTATCCTAAGATAATAAAAAGGGAAATACTAAAAGGGCCGACTAGATGGACAATCTTCTATGGTTCTAATTCCTACTAAATCTCCAGACAGGAGGTTTCTGTCCACAATCTTATGTGCTGGTCATGACTGGAGCTTTACATGGACAGCTATTAGATTTTCTGACAGTCTGTCTTTTTGCTTACTGTGGGACTATAATTTGCCTATGGTTACACCAACTATATACTTGTGTGACTGACTATTCTAGTTGCACCCTGGATCCAGCTTTTGAAGGCTATTTCACAATACAAAACTTGATTCCTATATGGTGTTCTATAGTTTCTCAGGAAATCCCGTACCACTTACTAACACATAAAACTCCTTTTCTCAGGTTACGACCTGTAGTTCAGCTTCAGATTTCTGGTCAATCATGCTGACTTCCAGCACTAGGAGTTTTAGGATATTGAGTTATCTACAAAACATGGAAAGTAGGAACTAATGTAAGAGGCTCAGCAGTGAGGGAACACAATATGAAGTGCACAGGAAAGGTGAATACAATAGAGAACTAAAGTCTGCCCCCCACATGGGCTGCTGCTGAAGCCCCACCAACTCTTGGTTTTGCCCCTTCTTTATTTTCTGCCTCACCCTTTCGTCTTTGTGCAGGTTGCCAGGAGATTTCTGAGGAGTTCCGTGCGCAGGAGATCGACGGTCAGGCTCTGCTGCTGCTCAAGGAGGATCATCTCATGAGCACCATGAACATTAAATTGGGGCCGGCGCTGAAGCTGTATGCCCGGATCAGCATGCTGAAGGACTCCTAACCTGCTGAATGGTGTCTGGTCTCAAGGCCTGGGGCAGCTGTATGCCCAGACAGCCGACATCTGCAGGGGTATTGTCATAACCAGGAATGGACCGAGCTGGAACTGCTTTATTTATAGGAGTTTTCCTCATTTTATATATTTTTATGACCAAATTCTCTATTTTATAAGGTTCCGTCTGTTTTTCAGCAAAAAATGAATTTGTAGATTTGTATCTGCCTGACATTTCATTTATTAGAAGCCTTTTCTGGATTTCCCTTACAATGTTCTGGCCTCCTTTTTCTCTATCAGTGAGGTCCTAGGGAACATGACATGGGATTAGAGGTAGAAGGGTACAGGGTGATGTGATGACCAGTCCCATCCTCTTCTCCTTCATTATAGTTGACATTGACTGACTAGCCACAAGGAAGCATCAGGCTGTGCAGGTCCCATCCTGGACACATCTGCTGGTCACAGACCTCTCACCTCCTCTATATCATCTCCTGAACTGGCAAACCTAAAACTAGGACCATGTCCAAGATGGGACCTCGGTAACAGGACCCTGTGCAGCTTTCCTGATTGTTCAGGTAAACAGCCCTCACACATTTTCCACTGGGTGCAGCGGACAATAGCAGAGTATGCTTTGTAGAGGTCGGGATAAGTCTGCCCTCATCTACGGCCCAGAACCCAAGTCCATTTTACATTATCAGAGATTGCTTTGTATTTTTTTCCATGCATCTAGATTTTATGTGCTCTTAGACATGTCCTTCCAGTATTTCTCATATTGTCTTAGCCAAAAAAAAGTCATTGGGAGAGGAGCCACATGGCATGGCCCATCAGCTATACTTTCTCTCTAACCCAGTCAGTGTTTTCCTGTGCATTACATTGGGGCCCTCAGATAAAACTTTTACTACTGTGATGCCCTGGGGATGGGATCCGTGGTGCTAACTTGGTGCTAGGTTATAAAGTCTGTGTTATCTTTATTTTATAAATAAAGTTGCAGTTGTACTAATCTGTTGTATCGGCCATATGTAGAAGGTCCGTCTGGTATCACCGTATCATTAGTCTTTTTCATGAGTTTTTGTTCTGATGAATGTGTAATACCCCGTCAGCTGTTTCCACTGCACATAATATATTCTCACCACAGACCACAAGTATGAAGCTGAGTCTTAGAAAACACTGTCTGCTTACTGGATGAGATTAGTGTTCTGGACCTCTTCAGCTGCTGGTCCTGGGACCTTCCTGGGGTGATCTCCAAGGTTGTCTTCAGGCAGCTTCGCTTTGTCTGTGCACAACTGTCCAACACTGGTGTAAGTTCTACATCGGCCACTATGCAGCGATGGTTTCCCGGAATCCACCAGTATTCAAATACCAAACAATCAGACTCAAGCATGCTGGCGTTGCGCTCATCTCTACTTGGAACAAACCTGGTTTCGGAACAGAAACAATCACTTCTGCTGTCTCATTACAGACCATAACAAGAGCATCATGTTCTCCAGACTGGAGCTGAGCGGCACATTAAAAACATTGTCTCCGATATTGAGACTATCAATCTGGACAAGTCCGTAACTCAGAGAAGCTAAAAAATCAAGACTCTTTATAGAATCTGAGAGATCATGACCTACAGCAACTGCTTGGGCTCCTCCAAGAAGCTGCAGCAATGTTCCCTAAATCCAAGGCTGCAGCAAAAGACACCCATCAACGACTATAAGAGACTTGTGATGTATAGTCAGGGAGTCTGAAACTGTATGAGGAGTCTTGATCACTTAAAGGGGTTTTCCAATTAAGACTCGTCCCCTGTCCACAGGATAGGGAGAAAAGTAAGAGATCACAGGGGTCCATCCTCCATGCCCCCGGAGGGTTCCAGATTGGCCTCCGGCTCCTTCGTTTTGAATACACTCGCGGGTGACATGTGACCCACAGCTATATTCATTCTTTATGGAGCTTTATGGAGAGAGCCAAGTACTAGTTCTGTGTATAGGGGATAATTAATCAGAGAACCCCTTTAACCCTTCACTACCCTACCCCAACACTCGTTTTTCCTGTACGTCTGAAGCCATATGTTTTCATCCACCTTTACCACAAGTAATCCTAGTCCACATTCAGTCAGGATTACTACTATACTTCAGAATGAAACATGTCATAATAACATAAAAGACCATGCTCTACACTCATTGATAAAGAAAATAACTGCACTAACGAGTTGTTGGAATTAAATGGAACTTTCTATTTGTGATATAATTATGATATATATATATATATATATGATGTAATGATGAGTGATAACAATATTAAAGGGAAAAAGGTGGTTATTGGGGAAAACTGTACAGCTCTAATGATTTATTAACGACGGATGACGGTTATACCCGCCATGTTGTCATTAAGAGGGTATAGAGATGGCTCAAGTGTACCGGGTCGGTGGTGGTCCAGCCAGTGGCTGGATCAGCTCCCAGCAGCGAGTTCGCTCTGAGCCAATCCAATGTTAGAGAAGCCTACATTGTTATCTGAAATGCAACACCCCCCCCCCCCCTCTCACAGGTGGGTGCGGGGCTCAACAAATAACTAAAAAAAAAATTCCAAACCCACAGGCTAAAGAAGCCCGGAGTACAAAACCCCTCTAAATAATCACCCCGTCATTAAGAGGGTACAGAGATGGCTCATGTGTACCGCACCGGTGGTGGTCGTCCAGCCAGTGGCTGGATCAGCTCCCAACAGCGAGCCGATCCAATGTCAGAGAAGCCTACATTGTTATCCATGTTCCTCAAGTTAGTACGATTATGTGTCATTTTTACCACGTGGCAAATGGCATAAAGACAATTACACCCCCCAGGGAAAAAAAAATTATGTTTCACCAGGCAAATTTTTTCCCTCCCAGTATTGCTGCATATTTTATCGAAATACTAAAGGGAATCTGTCACTAGGTTTACGGTTGGCAGCATGAACTAGTGGCAGAGATGCTGAAGAGATGGGTGTATTACTTACATCATTTTGTTCAGCGGTTCTCCTAATATGCAGGAGAATATTGACAGTTGACTACCCACATACAGCATGAAAAGATTAATGGCAATTTGCAGCTAGGGGGCAGAGTTTTCTTCTGCTCATATATATCTAGGACTACTGGGCTCGCACACATAATGGAGAGGACTTATTGTCCGTATTATTCAGGAGGATATCTCTGAATCAGCTGCAAAGAACAATGTAAGGCCTTACATGTGCCCTGAAATTGTCCATGTTTGTGGATTTGGCAGCACATCCCCACAAAGGGGATCTACACCCCCCCCCCCCTACTCATATGCACCAGAAGCAGTGTAGTTCCCATTGCTTCCTTCTCCTGGCTCCCCAGTACACGAGGGACGTCACTTGTGCACCCAGAAGCAGGGGGACAATGATTACATCACATCTGTGTTTTTCACAGATTGCACAGATGTACATGGATGTCAGATCCATGCAACCCTAGAAAAACACATATCTGAGCCTTCTATGGGGGAATACCTGCTGTGATCTCATCCAAGTTATGACGTCCTATTTTTATCACGAAACGGACTGTGGATCCTTTAAAAAAAAAAAAAAAAAAAAAAAAGGAATGTTGTCTAGCCCAATAGAAAGCAATGGGCCATAAACTTCGCAGAACATGTGAATAAGGCCTAAGGGATACATAATTGTTAGCTCTAAGCTAGTTTATGCTACCCTTAGGTAGGACAACATCATAAACCTACTGACGGTCTCTTTAAGTGTGTCATTGCAAATTGGTGTCCCAAAAATAAGGACCTCATATGGGTCCTATAGGTGAAAAATTTAAAGCACTATGGCCTTGAAAGACAAACCATGGTACATGTTATACAGGGCATGTTAGTGTCCCTCATCTCACTGCTAGGGGTGAACACTGTCATATGTGATGGCCTCTACATCATTACAACAGCAGGGGGCAGTATGTCCTCCCCACATCATCACACCAGCAGGAGGCAGTGTCCTCCACACATCATCACACCAGCAAGGGGCAGTGCATCACTGCACAGCAATGGGTTCACCACAAGGCCTTTATACTCAAACCCGATAGTCTTCAGAGCTTTGGTGCAGCCTCATCTGGAGTACATTGTTTAGTTTTGGATCCCGATTCATAGGAAGGATGTCCTGGAGCTGCAAAAGGTACAAAGACGGGCAACTAAACTAATAAGGGGATTGGAGCATCTTCGTTATGAGTAGAGATTAAAAGAATTATATCAGTTTAGTCTTGAGGAGAGACGTATAAGGGGAGATATGATTAATTTATTTACATATATAAACGGCCCCTCCAAGAAATATGGGGAAAAGATGTTTCGGCTAAAACCCCTCAAAAGACCCTGCCTCCGCCTGGAGGAAAAAAAAAAAAAAGTTCTATCTCCGGAGGCGACAAGACATCTCCGCCATGAGAACAGTGAATCTGTGGAACAGTCACCCCAGGATCTGGTCACAGCAAAAACAGGAGAGGGCTTAAAAATAGGCTGAGACAAGTTCTTAGACCAAAATAACATAAATGCATATGTGTAAAATGTAGAATTTATCCATCACCCTTCCGTCCATCCATCCTCTCCTTGGTCGAACTTGATAGACGTGTTTTTTGTTTGTTTTTCAACCGTACTATGTAAATATGTACCAGGCATCATGACTTCTTCTAAGTAATGGCCCTATTCCACGGAACGATTATCGTTCATTTTCGGACGATATCGACCGCTACGGACGATAATCGTTCCGTGGAATAGAGTGCAACGATCAGCCGACATCGTTCATGTCGGCTGATCGTTGCAGTCGCTTGTTTTTCAACATGTTGAAAAACAAGCGACTGATATAGCAGCGATCTGCTGCCGTCGCTCCGCTGAATAGGAGCATCGGCAGCAGACGCTGCTATATCCTATGGGCTGCCCGGACGATCAGCGATCCTCCGAGCAGCCCCCCCGCAGCTCCCCGCCGCCCCTCCCGCACTCACCCGCTCGCTGTAGCCGCGTTGAATAGCGGCGGCAGCGAGCGGCGAACGAGGAGCAAACGAGCGCTAATAGCGCTCGTTTGCTCCTCTAAAACGGCCCGTGGAATAGGGCCATTACTGGTAATGAACAAAAGGGGTGTAATAGAGGGGCGATCTGTCTGGATGGTGGACAAGGACACTGTGGGAGTTGCTCATGCTTGGTGGATGAAACAATCCTTTCTATTGATGGTCTTTTCTGGGGCACCAGAAGCCTATTTGGCACGTGTGTGCCTTGTCTTAACCAATACTTCCAACATTTTTGTCAAAAGTCCTAGATACCAGCAATTCATTGGAACAACCATCCTGCTTTTCTCAGTCTAGTAATACGTCCGTTCTTAAAGTCTGTCAACTGGGCACAATGTTTTTGAGTGCGTTGTAAAGTCACCGATATCTCACCAGGAGGTATACTACCCAAAAAAGGAGCCACTGAGAGGTTTTCTATAGGGCAGTCGAGAAGATATCTAGTAAGACCCCCCACTATGTAGACCTTACTATGAGACCATACCTAAGATATCACTGCAGGACAGCACTCCAACATTTTAAACTGCTAGCATTATTTTTTTGTCAACGTGCCTTTCAGCTTTTATTTCTTCAATCATGTTCCCGGACGTTTACATACATGTAGTTACTATATGTAGCATTGCCTTTACATTGTCTAACTGGGGGTCACATGTTTTAGGTCATCCTCAAGCTCCTAACAGTAAGTTGCTAATGCTTTGTCTCCTTCCTCCTGACAGCCTAGATGTCCTTTAGCTGAATCTGGTTTGTCGGCTCCAAGCTCACACAAGTTTTTTGGTTCTACCCATAAATTTTTTGTGGAGTTGAGGTCAAGGCTTTGTAATGGCCAATCCATTGCCTTTACTTGTCCATTTAAACACAACTTTGGAAGTATGCCTGGGACCACTATCCATTTGGAAGACCTATTTGTACCCAAGCTTTATTTTTCAGGGTGATGTCTAGAGATATTGCTTCAATATCATCATTTTCCTTTTTTGTAGCGCAATCTATTTTGTCAAGTGCATCAAACACCTATAACGTGTCCTATATTGGCTATGCCAATATAGGAAACGTTATACTGTTCTTCTAGATATTTTTGTAGCCCTTTCCTACAGTATCTTCACAAGGTATCCGCGGTTCTCAGATAGATCTGTATTCTTTTTATACCAAAGTTCTGTTAACCCTAGGAGACGGAACACATCTTCTTTCTGAGCATTATCACCACTCCGTGGTCCCATGGTGTTTAATCTTGCATAGTATAGTTTGGAGCTAAAAACATGGGAGTTTTTGTTCCCGAGGATGGATGACACTTATAAAGACTTTACATTGGCTCATTTCCTTTGGTTTTGTCAAGATGTCAACAAAAGAGGCAAGTAGGCGTTAAAAATGGCTACATTGCTATAAATCTCTGAAAAACTCACAAGGCCAATGGCTATTGGTGAAAAAAATTAGGTTGTGGTTTCTGCCGCACTCTTGATCGCAAACGTGGGAAGGCGGCCCTAAGCTTCTGACCTGTGAACTGTCTCTAAACATTTGTTTCACAAGTTACTTGTGCCACTTGGAGAAGAGAACGCAAAGCAACCGCAACAAAACTATAGTTCAATGACTAGTAGAGATGAGCGAACCTCGAGCATGCTCGAGTCTATCCGAACCCGAGCATTCGGCATAGCGGGGGCTGCTGAAGTTGGATAAAGCTCTTAAGTTGTCTGTAAAACATTAAGGTACCGCATGTTTCCTTGACCTAACAGAATCTAACAGTGTCAGCAATTTCGGACTTGAATGTACAGGGGAAGCTATCTCCAACAGGTGGCTCCCAATCTTTCTCTTTGTTCTTCAGATAGTGATATAAAAGGTAGAAAATTACACTTTACTCACCCTCAAAGACACAAAAACCTACAAGTGAGTAAAGCTAAGTACTCTGCGCTGCTGTGCACATTTGATTCTCTGCCAGACGGCATTATCTTCCAGTATACAAGACTGTAACTGTAGTTTTAGTTATTTTTTTTGTCCAGTGGCCAATGTTCCTCATGGGTTTATCCAGTCTAAAAGGGAGGGAGGAACTATAAAGCGATCATCATTTTATTCACTTTGCTACTCAGGACACACACAGTAAAATAACACCAGAGGAGGCCGCGGTTTTTACAAAGGTTGCATTTACAAGTTTATTTTCACAACAGATACAAATAGCAACTTTCCAACTTTTTTTTTTTTTCCATTTTCCTTGTTATTTTTTATACATTATGAAACGGGTTCTCAGCTGTGAATTAGTTCAGTTGTCGGATCGGAGGCAGTATCACCCCCGTCATTGACATGAATGAGATAGCTAGGCCCTACATACATGTGGCTTGTATCTTATATAGAAAAAAGGTGTTAATCAGTATATTAGCATATGTACACTTTATTAACATGCCGAGGGGGAAGGGCAGTCCTTGCATAACCCTTATACAACACATTAGAAGCAGGAGGGGGAGGGGCAGCCAAATTCAGTCTAACAACAAAAAGGTAACAACTGATAATAAAACATACAACTGGTAAAATAACCGTATAGTTAAGGCTTAAAACGCGTATAAAAATAACAGTTACAGTTTGAGGAGCGGATACAGAGATATTTATCGGAGGGGCGGGGACAGTGTTATACACCGTGACTCCATACAAAGCGAGTTGTCCCCGTGAAATGTCAGCAGGAGCAGCGCTCACCATCACCCACCCCCCCATGTGGTCTGTGAGCGGGAAAACATCAGCTCAACAACTATGAGGAGGCGGGTATCGGCGATGTACCAGCATCCTCTAAAAAGGGGGGCAGAGCCGCCATGTCCACCGCACAGAGCACGATATCTTAAAGCTTTCCACAAAGTGAAAGGACAAACACTGTGATCCCTCCTGGCAGAAGAAACAAAAAGACTGGACAGGACATAGGTCTACTGTACGTTGCGACCCCCTGAAACCTGATGATGGGGGTCACAGGAGGAGAGGTAACTGGTTTTGACTTTTGGTAACACCACTCGTAACGCAAATTTTATAAAAACCAACAGATCAGCACATGGTCCGCACAGAGCGGCAAACGGGTCAGGGAGGTGGCAGCCCTGTGAGGACTGGAATGGTAATGAAAAGCATGAGAAGTAGTCTGACAGAAGAGGAGAGTGATCCCGTATATAAGTGCAGTGATAAGAAAGAGGAATCATTAACTACACTGAACAAAGGAGACTTTAGGTCAGGATCCGTGGGATCACAACCTGGGCTAAGGGCCAGGAACCAGCTTAAAACTAAAAGCCAATATTCACTGCTCTACACAACAACCTGTTTAACCCAATGGAGAATATAACCTGGTGAGCCAGTTCTCCCCAGATCTTGATGGGTGGTCAGTCAGATCAGCGCCCAAATTATTACTTGTAAGGAGAAAGCCAAGGTACAATAGAACCTAGTAGACAAGCTGTGGCACCAGGCGTTGTATATAGATACCCACTATAAAACCATGCCTTCTGCTGTCAGGTCTACAGTGTTTAATACGGCTCCCAGAGGTGAAGGCTTCCACTGATGTGCTAGAGATTTCCTGGTTGAAGAGTCATAGCTAATAATAGGGGGAAATAAGTGACTCAATTCCCCCACTGTATTATATGGACCTGTGAACTGAGTATTTGCTCTTCTGTGACAGATGATTTTCTACACGCTGTAAACTTCAACGAACCATTGAGAGCAGTGGCTCTCCAGCTGTTGCAGAACTACACCTTCTGCTGTCAGTGTACTGATGGGGGTTGTAGTTTTGCAACAGAGCCACAGCTCAACATTTTGGACACACGTTTCCATTTCATGTTTTTTCCTGATCTTCTACAGGATTGTAAAAACTACAAAGGAACACGCTTTGAAATAAGTATTAAAAATAAAAAAAGCGTTAAACCAGAATACATTTTATAGAAAGACTTAGGGCTCTAATCCACGGGACGATTATCGTTAACGATAAAGGATCTCAAACGACCGCTATTGCAAAAGACCTGAAATCGTTCACCCATTTACATGGAACGATAATCGGTACTTATGATCGTTCTTGCAGTCGTCTTGTCGTCGCTATTGCTTTAGTCACTACTGAGAACGACGTCTTATTCAATGCAAACGATTTGCAAACGAGCAACTATAAAAATAGGTCCAGATCTTATTGAGCAATCAACGATTTCTCGTTCAGTCGTTTATCATTAACTGCTATTCAACCGAACGATTATCGCTTAGATTTAAACAACTTAATGATAATCGTCCCGTGGAATAAGGCCCTTGGGGCGGAAATGAGGGAAAAAAGTTACTCACAAAAAGTTAGGAGTATTTTGATTGGAGGTGAAATTTCACCTTTACAGGTGAACTTACTGTGGCCTTCTGTTAACTTTTGAATGCACATGTCCAACTGTTCAGTGTTTCAGTACTTTTTGCACTTGCTATTCTCTAACAAGGGGCTTGTTAGGTGGTGGTGGTGGTACAGGGCAAGTGTACAGAACTGCCCTACACTGTGTGTATGGTACAGTGACAGCCCATACTACATGAATAACATCACTTATCCAGTCACTGTGCGTGAACAACAGCGGCCTAATGTCATCTTCATTGAGGACAATATTCCAGCTCATAAAAGTCGTTGTCAAGCTGTAATTGTTGCTAAAGGGCACCTGACAAGTTATAGAGATAAAAAACTAAAATCTCTATGCCCAGTTTTGAAGGCTTAAAGGGGTGCTCCAGCGGGGGGGCACTTTTTCGCTGGGACCGAGGAAGAGGTGGCTGAGGGAAAAGACGTCCACTCACCTCCCCGGTTCCAGCAAGGGGTCCCGCATCGCGGCGTTCGGGTGCCCGGCCGCTTCCTGGTGTCTGACGCGGGCCCGAGATGTGACATCTCAGGTCTGCTCAGCCAGTCAGTCAGTGAAGGAGGCGGGATCCGTTTCAAGTCCGCTCAGATCCCGCCTCCTTCACCTGAGACGTCACTTCTCTGGCCCGCGTCAGACACCAGGAAGGGGCCGGGAATCGGGCACCGGAGCGCTGCGATGCGGGTCCCAGCGAAAAATTGCCCCCCCCCCCGCTGGAGTACCCCTTTAATGTTAGCCCAAGAGAGGCCAGGGTTAGAAACCATCTCTCTGAGTTTCCCCTTAATGTGGTGAGATGGTACACTCTTTTTTTGATCAATTGCTTTGCTAAGAACCTAATTTTTTTGAAAACATCTTTAGTTTAGTTTTTATAGTGTGTACGGCGGAAATGATATACAGTAAGTCCCAACACTTACAGTTTACTGTTGCACTTTTGAAGTTATTGAGATAGTGACATGTTGTTGGGGTGTACCCACCACTGGGTTTGGCTTTTATTTAACAATGAGGGAATCACCATTGCTGCTTCCACTTAAAAGCCCTAAATTCATGATTAGGCTTGATCGAACATCGGGAAAAGATAGGTTTGATCGAACTCGAACCTAGCCGGACCTTCTGCATTTAATTGCTGATGCCTTCACGGTCCGTGAGGAAGGAGGAGACATCCTGGGGACCGCCTGGAATTCCGGGATTGAGCCTATTACCTAGACTGAATCCCGGAATTCCAGGTGGTCCCTGGGATGTCTCCTCCTTCCGCACAGACTGTGAAGACATCAGCATCAAATGCGGAAGGTCCGGCTAAGTTCCAGTTCGATCGAATCTAGTTTTTCCCGATGTTCGATCAAGCCTAATCATGATATAATATCACAGGAATGGGACCTTTTTACATTTTCCATAAATTTCACCCGCAAGCCAAATATCCTTAACTTCTTTGAGTATTTTGATAAGAAACTGAACACAAGAACAAGGGAACACAATCTGATGGTATTGGGGGAAAGATAATAAAGCAACATATTACTTTACTGAGGGAGTAGTAAATACCTGGAACTTCCAGTAGATGTGGTTGGTAAATGAACAGTAAGTGACTGACTGGTATAAACATATGTCTATTCTATAACTATAATAAAAGAAAATAGTATAAAGGTAAACTAGATGCACTAGCGATCGTCGGCAATCTATGTATCTAGGTGAAACCAAAAATCTCTCATTTTGATTCATCAGACCAAAAGTACAGATTTCCCCTTGTCTAACGTCCATTATTTATGTTTCTTGGACCAAGCTTTTTTATTTCTTCTTCTTCCTGCTCCTCAGCAGTGGCTTCCTTTTATCAGACCATAAAAGCCTGATTCTCACAGTCTGGCACGCTGAGATTCGTCTAGCACGTGATCTTTGTGAACCATTGATGTATCCCCGATCTGATGTTCTGCGGTTTCTGGGGCCAGTAACTCCAATGCTCTTCTTCTCTGCAGCAGATGGAACTCTTGGTCCTCTTTTCCTAGGAAGGGCCTCATGAGAGTTTCTTCATAGTGTTTATTGGTTTTAAGCAACAGCACTAAGGTCCATTAAAGGTTCCAGCAGTTCTCTGGACTGACTGTCTTAAAGTAACGATGGACTGTTGTTTCTCTCTATTTTGTTGAGTGGTTTTTGCCACGTGGATTAGAACAATAGTATAATAAGGCTGAACCCTGTATGGAACAAATCCTGTCTCAGCACAACACAACTTGGTCCTAAACACAAACTCTTGACCAGGTGCACCCATTACTAAGAACCATTCCAGGGTTACTACCTTGGGAAGCCAGAAGTGTACAAAACAGTCCACAAAGCAAAAGGACAGATTCAAAATATAAAAATTATTCTGGTTTAACACTTTTTTGTTTACTCCTTAATTTTTTGTGTGTCCTTCAAAGTTTTAATGGTTTCTGTATGAATCTACAATGAAGGGGGGGGGGGGTAACTCAAGGATGGAATGAAAAGGTGTGTCAACTTTATACTGGCCCTATAGAGGTAAGGAGTTGTGAGAAACGAGAGAGAGAAGCTGCAAAGGTCAGGCTGGTTCTGTGTAATATGCACCGGGATACCAGCAGAAAGGTATGCCCACATCATAACACAGCAGGCCCGTTCACTTTAATAGAGCGCACACACTCTACATGTAACTATATCCAATCCCAAACATATATATATTTTTTTTTGGGGGGGGGACTAACGTAATCTACTGAGTTAAGTTCCCAAACTATATCGCTTCTCATCGATCCGAACCCGAACTTTCAGCATTTGATTAGCTGGGGCTGCTGAAATTGGATAAAGCCCTAAGGCTATGCAGAAATCATGGATATAGTCATTGGCTGTATCCGTGTTTTCCAGACAACCTTCAAGCTTTATCCAAGTTCAGCAGCCCCAGCTAATCAAATACCGAACGTTCGGGTTCGGATCGACTCGAACCTGGTTCACTCATCTCTAGTTCTTATCAGTTTAATATCTGATACGTCCCCTATCTGGGGACCATATATTAAATGGATTTTTAGAACAGGGAGATGGAAAAAAGAGCTTGCTCTGTCCTCTCCAGGTATTGAAGTGCTTACAGGTTCAGAGAACAAGAGAGATAAATCCCCAAACTATATGATTTATATGAGAAATGGAGCAAACATAGTACCTGGTAAGCAATGTTCGGTCTATTAAAATGAACAAATCTCATTGATGGTACCCCGTGGTATATGTCAGCATACCTTGTGGTCAGAACCCAGCCTAAATACACCCTCAATATTGACTGAAGATGCCAGCCATTTTACCAAATTCAGCAGTAACCAGAAAATTTAATAAACGCTACAACAAGGCCCGATGGTTGGCACTATAGCGGGAGTGTGACCAAGGTTATTGAGCCAAGCACCAGCCCCAAGCTCTATGTCTCTCAGGTGTACACGCAAAGGACACACAACCCTGCTCCACCTAACAGAGAGCTGACCGTCACGCTACCATGTCATCACCTACACATCTCTACACTGCAGAGCTACAGAGATCAGCGGTGACCACAGCACGGCCGCTCACTGCTCTCCACCATACCAGGGAAGACGTCAAGTACAAACAAGTGTGGCCTCTAAAATTGTAACGTCCCTGTGCTGCCAAATGTGGTGAACAGCATATGCCAAGTGCGCTACGCGTTATGTTCATCGCACCATTAACAGATACATGGCTCACATCTGGGGAGAATCCACCACAAGTCCTGAGTAAAGAGTCTGAGAGTTAAGTGCCAACACCCACACAACACAGGTAACAAGACATATTGCTAAGTGCCAGGTCAGACCTCGAGGCCTCAGTCAGTTACCTCTTTCTAAGTCTCTTTAATCCTGGAGTAAACCCTCCAGATCCACCACACAGAATGAGCAGTATGAGCCACCAGCACCAGGAGTAACATCAGAAATGTGTAACACCACATCATGTCCCAGTGTGCAAAGCCATCTGTGAAGACTACAGATGAGAGAACCTGGAGCATGCTGGAGTCCATCCGAACCCGAGCATTCGGCATTTGATTAGCGGTGGCTGCTGAACTTGGATAAAGCCCTAAGGCTATGTGGAAATCATGGATATAGTCATTGGCTGTATCCATGTTTTCCAGACAACCTTAGAGCTTTATCCAAGTTCAGCAGCCCCAGCTAATCAAATGCCGAACGATCGGGTTCGGATGGACTGGAACCCGAACCCGGTTCGCTCATCTCTAGTGAAGACCTATCAAGATGACCTCTGCATGGCGGGGACATGATGCGGCAGCCGCTCTGCAGCTATACATACCTCTGAGGACATGGATTGTCTGTCTGGCTTATATACAGCTGCTGATACATTTAGTGCTCTGCAGTTTGGAGTAATAAATGTTGCTGTGAGAACAGACTACTGCTTAAGAAGCCAACAAAGTGCAAAGAGGAGCTGACCCTATCAACAGAGATAAGTAAGCATGACAAATGCAAGGCCCAACCCCCCGGAAGATTGTTCTTAAACAGCGCTCAGACATACAGCCCCCAGCGCACACCCAATGTGATACCCAATCAGGTGTCTGTGACCTGGGCGCACTGCTGCATTATGGGCATCTTTAATGGTTGTGTTATCCTGTGGCTCATATCGGTGGTGAGACAGAATAACGTTCCAGGACCCCCGTGCTGAAGCCATGTTATGATACCCGGCACCAGATCAACCGCTGTAGATAAAACGCACACTGAGGAACATGGTAAACCGTTGTCTAGTCCTCCCTTCTCCCTTGCTAAGCCACAACCAAAGCTTCCCCCAAGAAATTATCTGGGCTGCACAGTCTGGTTCCTGGAGGGGTCCGAACAAGGTTTTTGGGGAGCTGAGTATAGCCACAATTACAAGTTCACCGCTCTGCACTCCCACCCTCTGCTAATTCCACTAAGTCTCCTTTTCCCGATTAGCAGCACCAGATTCTTGGCCAATAAATAGGATTTTTTTTTAATTGTTTTCTTATATGTAAAAAATGGAGGATAAAAAAGAAAGATATAAAATGCGAGAGATTCAAAGTGCTCGGCTGGGGACTCCGTACGTCACCAAAGTGTTTTGGGCAAATCGATGAATACTGACACTCAGATCGGAACGCTACTGGACTGTCAGCCATTCCAGAACTATCCCAAGAGGCGCTCATCTGGGTGTCCAGGGAAACGTCCGGCTCATCTCTACTATGACACATAGAAGGACTGTAATCCAGAGGGCGACCAGTGAGGAGAATATTCCAGAGGTAAAATCAATCCAGAGGCCATGAAATGCAGCAGCTGAAATAATGGACACAGTACCCAAACGTATGGCCGACCCTCCTGCACCACCTCCAGACTGGAGTTTCTGTCCCGGGCAGGTGGTCAATGCGGTCTGGTCACCCTCTTCTGGGCCGCACGTTCTCTATATAAGGGAGATTCGGACAGGAATGCCAGGAGACTCGGTCCTCTGAGGAGAATGGTGGTTGACCAGGTGTTCGACCACTGTGTGCTTGGACATATGCTTCATCAGATAGGTCTCCTACAGTCAGGGAAGAAGATAGGACAGTGAAGTCAGAGCAGGACATACAAGGGATTATATGACAATAGGAGACAAAGGCTACAGGGGTCTGAACATGTTCTGTGGATACAAATAAGGTTCTGAGTGCAGGAATTCCATCAATGTCAATAATAAGGGGCCCGAGATCCTAAATCCCTTTGTACAGGGGGTGAATGGGGCTTGGAAGCAGCGGGCAGTGGGACCCCAGCGCTGGGTGTACCAAAAGACATGTTCAGGTGTCACCCTTACACAATACTTGTATATACCTGCGAATACAGAGAAGAGCCACTACTTACGGATGTGTATGCTCTTCCACACATACTGCAGCAATACGCCTTGGCGTGCTTCACCGCATGAGCCGAGAGGTGGATCTGGAGGGAAGCGGAGTCTGAGTACGCTCGGTAGCAGTTTGGACACTTGTACGGTTTGTCTTTGTTGTGCTGCCGCTGGTGAGACTGTGATGTAAAATAAGACTCAGAATATCACATATAAGCTTCTTTCCACCCTCAGTTCCCCATTATTACTCCACCTCAGAGATGGTCACTGACCTGCAGGTTGGAAAGTTGTGTGAACGCCTTTTCACAGCCAGGTTGCGGGCACTTGTAGGGCCGGTCCCCGGTGTGAATCCTACAACACAAGAGGACAGCACATGACATTACCCTGGCACCTGAGTACTGTATTCCTCACACTGGATCCACCATAAGCCTAAAACTCTTACTAGAATCACCATCCTACATTATATATCCCTAGAGATCTGGTCACAGAGGAAGAAACTAAAGCACAAGTTGCACAGAGCGGTCTGTCATGCAGCCATTTACCTGGTGTGCTGCTGGAGATGAGAGAGCTGGCGGAAGGACTTCTCACAGTACGAGCAGTGATAGGGCTTCACTCCTAGGTGGATGCGCAGATGCTGTGCTAGGTATGAAGCATTGGCGAATGACTTGGAGCAGTGCGGGCACTTGTGAGGTTTGGCCTCAGTGTGAGACTTTGAGTGAATCTGCATCTCAGACTTGGTAAAGAACGTCAGTGGGCAAACTTTACACCTAGGGGGCAAGAGAAGAAGTTCAAAAAACCACTAAAGGCACTGTGCTAAAGGTAATGACAGTAAGTGCCCCAAGAACTCTCTGGAGCTACAAAACAACAGCGCTGCTCACAGAGAGACAACCCGCAACCATTGTCCACAACTCCACCTGTCACCTCTGTGGCTGTATGCTCCACCGAGCTGTACACATCAAGAATTACCATTACCTATCTATATCCAACATCTCCACATTACTGCTCAACGATCAGACACACGACCTCCGAAATAAGACACCACATTACTGTTAGATGACCAGACACACGACCTCTGACATCTCCACATTACTGCTACGTGATCAGACACACGACCTACGACATCTTCAACAAGACTCCACGTTACTGGACAGTAATCGCACACGTCTTTCGCAATCTCCACGCGAGACACCATCAATGATAGCTGACGTAATCTCTAACGCCAAGATATGGCTGATGGACACCAACATGTGTGGTACATTTAGAACAGTATACGAACCTGTAGGTTTTTCCCTCTTTTCCAATATCTCCTGAGGCCAGAATAGGGTAGGGGACGACGAGCACTGGTGGTCCAGTCGGGTTCTCGGCCTTGATTTTCTTGCGGCCTCTCTCAGGTTTGGTCGGTCCCAGCAGGCTGTGGCCCTGGATGGTTTTGATGGAATCCAGCGTCTGTGCACTAGTGATTCCTGAGATGAGGGTGGGAGAGGTGGCAATGAGCCGAGTCTGGCTGTTGGAGGTGGGGGTGGAGGGGGTGCCGCTGCTGGTACCCGTGCTGGATTCTGATGTGCTAACATTTGAGCGGGAGGATGACAGACCAAGCCCTAAAACAGATGATAATGCTAAGAAATAAGCATCTGGGACAGGGGTGTCAGTAGTTGCATTATATAGCCTTCTCCAGTGCCGCTATTCTGGTCACAGTTAATTTCTGCACCAACATGGGGGACTGCCCTCTACGGGACACACGGCTACAAGGAATGGCACTGAACCCCCCCATAATTTATCTTATAGACCCTTCTAAATGGCCTTAGGCTGCATAACCCTCAACCTCCACTCATTGCAGCCACTAACCAGTCCAGCACACACTACAATAGGTTATACGGTCATTGTGCCATCCCACCAGGGAGCCTTGAGGTACCTGTGACTGAGCTGGTGGCAGGCCGGGCATGCAGTGCCACATCTGGCTGGGGTACAGCTTGCGGGTGCAGTCCTGGGACTTGCTGCAGCTTTTGCAGGGACATGACAGACTGGCTGGTCTCGGCAGGTGATGGGGGGATGAGTAGGGGCTGCTGCGAGGGGACTGAGGTGGGCGGCAAATGAGGAGGTCGGATCTTCTCCGCCATCAGCTGCTCCTTGATCTTATTGATTAACACAAGATTATCCAACTGTGCGGGAAAGAGAAGGTGTGAGGTTATCATCCAAAGTCAGAGGGCCACGTCCAGGAGCGCAACATGAGGGCTCCTACAGCACACGGGGGAGAGGGTTGGATGGGATGTGAGCGGAGGAGCCGGGGGATGGATGGGATGTGAGCGGAGGAGCCGGGGGTTGGATGGGATGTGAGCGGAGGAGCCGGGGGTTGGATGGGATGTGAGCGGAGGAGCCGGGGGATGGATGGGATGTGAGCGGAGGAGCCGGGGGATGGATGGGATGTGAGCGGAGGAGCCGGGGGTTGGATGGGATGTGAGCGGAGGAGCCGGGGGATGGATGGGATGTGAGCGGAGGAGCCGGGGGATGGATGGGATGTGAGCGGAGGAGCCGGGGGTTGGATGGGATGTGAGCGGAGGAGCCGGGGGAAGGATGGGATGTGAGCGGAGGAGCCGGGGGATGGATGGGATGTGAGCGGAGGAGCCGGGGGATGGATGGGATGTGAGCGGAGGAGCCGGGGGAAGGATGGGATGTGAGCGGAGGAGCCGGGGAATGGATGGGATGTGAGTGGAGGAGCCGGGGGCTGGATGGGATGTGAGTGGAGGAGCCGGGGGTTGGATGGGATGTGAGCGGAGGAGCCGGGGGAAGGATGGGATGTGAGCGGAGGAGCCGGGGGATGGATGGGATGTGAGCGGAGGAGCCGGGGGAAGGATGGGATGTGAGCGGAGGAGCCGGGGAATGGATGGGATGTGAGTGGAGGAGCCGGGGGCTGGATGGGATGTGAGTGGAGGAGCCGGGGGATGGATGGGATGTGAGAGGAGGAGCCGCGGGATGGATGGGATGTGAGCGGAGGAGCCGCGGGATGGATGTGATGTGAGCGGAGGAGCCGGGGGATGGATGGGATGTGAGCGGAGGAGCCGCGGGATGGATGGGATGTGAGCGGAGGAGCCGCGGGATGGATGGGATGTGAGCGGAGGAGCCGCGGGATGGATGGGATGTGAGCGGAGGAGCCGCGGGATGGATGGGATGTGAGCGGAGGAGCCGCGGGATGGATGGGATGTGAGCGGAGGAGCCGGGGGATGGATGGGATGTGAGCGGAGGAGCCGGGGGCTGGATGGGATGTGAGCGGAGGAGCCGCGGGATGGATGGGATGTGAGCGGAGGAGCCGCGGGATGGATGGGATGTGAGCGGAGGAGCCGCGGGATGGATGTGATGTGAGCGGAGGAGCCGGGGGATGGATGGGATGTGAGCGGAGGAGCAGGGGGATGGATGTGATGTGAGCGGAGGAGCCGCGGGATGGATGGGATGTGAGCAAAGGAGCCGGGGGATGGATGGGATGTGAGCAAAGGAGCCGGGAGATGGAGGTGATGGGAGCGGAGGAGCCGAAGGCTGGAAATTATGTGAGCGGAGTAGTGGGGTGCGGCAAGTTTCATGTGATACATTAGACACCTTCACTCTTCTAACTAGTAAATTATTTCCCTCCTGACATTTAGCAGACTCAATTATTTTCATGCAGCAACTACTACGGCCCCAGACACACAGAGAGGGCGACAAGTTGCCATCAGCGACTCCCTGTACACCTGGAGCAGCCTTATCAACCCCATGGATGAGAAAGAGAAAATAATAGACCCCCCAAAGGCAGAACATAGAACTACACTGCCAAATCACACAGGGATTCATAGTTATCTAAGGCTGTCTGCAGCTTCCCTGAGGACGCACTGATCTAATGGTGGAGTCTGCATTTACATAAATGACTTATCCTGTACTGATCCTGAGTTACACCCTGTGTTATACCCCAGAGCTGCACTCACTATTCTGCAGGTAAGGTCATTATGTACATACATTACCTATCCTGTTATATACTGTAGAGCTCTATAAATGTGGCGAGCTGTGGACTGTGTCCCTGGCCTCCTTCTACAGTACACACACAAAGTGACTGGTACCTGCAGAGTCACATGACCATTTCCACTCGTGTGTGACTCTCTAGAATAAGTGGGTGGGGTCTAGTTGTAATAATATTCACGCGCGTGTCTTGCTTTGTCTTTCCGCCATCAATGTCAGGCACACAGACCAGCTCCAGGGCACATACAGCCATATACAACACATTGGTGCTTTATGAATACATGAGTGTCAGGGTGCAGCGCCCCCCACAGCTCAGGGCTCCAGGTCACTGAGGCTGTTGCAGTCGGGGATCCACCCTCTGTGCAGTCATCGGATATGTTACAGCTGCTGAAAGAATGAAGCGTCACAGACAGTCATGGAGTCATTCTCACCTGGCTGGGCATCGCTGGAGGTGGAGGCCAAAAATAAGGATTGTTAAAGCGTGGTTCGGCCATCCTGCAAGAAGGAAAGTAGAGTTATGCTGCTGGCAGGGTGAGCACAGCATGTACACCAATCATATGCAGTAAACATGAATGCTCTGCCTGTAAACAATGTTTCCATTCACTGACAGCAAGCAGAGAGGATGGCGAAGATTTTAAATACTGATGTAGGAGACTGCGGTGTTAGGATTCTCAGCAGTTCCTGAGATCAGACACTAGGTGGAGTTACTCTCCATCTCTCAGGCCTCATTACAGGGGTGTGTGGGGGCGACATGCGGGGCGCTCCTTGGGGCAGCTCAATCATTTCCATGTGCCCTATTAGCTGCCCAGAGAGGAGATCTCAGAGCTGCCACGTCTGGTATTACCCGGTATTCATAAAGCACCAGCATTGCACACACAGACACATCGCACAAGAGAGAAGTGTAAGGGACGTCATGATCTGTCACTATGGCTGCAAATAGTAAGGTGAAGCGGACAAGAGTACAAGGCAAACAAGCCGAAGGATCACCGGAGGGAACCAGGCGTTGTACATGACCCAAAGGGCTGATCTATCACCTACTAAGGTTAGGCTCCCGCTGCTCATTGTGTTTACAATTCATTGCATTTAGTTTCGCTGTATACAAAGAGTACCTATACAATACAACTACCTTATTGTACACCGCAAAAAAAAAACACATACAAGTCAATGGGAAATGGAATAGAGAAACATTCATTTTTAGCATCAGTTGAAAATATAGGTTATTTATCCTTTTCAAGAGTGGAGTAAAAGAGAATGAACATAGTCCATGGTTGTATCGGGCTTCTCAGTTTGATTTCACGCATACATTGCTTTTACAGATTTAGCCCTTCAGTGCAGAGATACATTACTTTTATTATCAATATAGAAATGAGCTCCAAAAGCCCAGGGGTGTTCTCCTGCTTGCAAAACCCCAGCTATGTACCTCCAACAGCTGGCCTGCAAAGCCCCCATGCTCCCTTCTATCCTATTCCTATCTATGCATGAAACCATGGACTTAGTAGGTAGAGGAACACAGGACAGAGCATGAGTGGGGATAGAGGAACACAGGACAGAGCATGAGTGGGGATAGAGGAACACAGGACAGAGCAGGAGTGGGGATAGAGGAACACAGGACAGAGCAGGAGTGGGGATAGAGGAACACAGGACAGAGCAGGAGTGGGGATAGAGGAACACAGAACAGAGCAGGAGTGGGGATAGAGGAACACAGGACAGAGCATGAGTGGGGATAGAGGAACACAGGACAGAGCAGGAGTGGGGATAGAGGAACACAGGACAGAGCAGGAGTGGGGATAGAGGAACACAGGACAGAGCAGGAGTGGGGATAGAGGAACACAGGACAGAGCAGGAGTGGGGATAGAGGAACACAGGACAGAGCAGGAGTGGGGATAGAGGAACACAGGACAGAGCAGGAGTGGGGATAGAGGAACACAGGACAGAGCAGGAGTGGGGATAGAGGAACACAGGACAGAGCAGGAGTGGGGATAGAGGAACACAGGACAGAGCAGGAGTGGGGATAGAGGAACACAGGACAGAGCAGGAGTGGGGATAGAGGAACACAGGACAGAGCAGGAGTGGGGATAGAGGAACACAGGACAGATCAGGAGTGGGGATAGAGGAACACAGGACAGATCAGGAGTGGGGATAGAGGAACACAGGACAGATCAGGAGTGGGGATAGAGGAACACAGGACAGAGCAGGAGTGGGGATAGAGGAACACAGGACAGAGCAGGGGATGTGCAGAGTAGGGGCAGTGGTGGAGGATAAGCACAACTAAGCATGTTTAGAAAAAGATGGGACAGAGCAGGGGCAGAGGACCCAGGAAGACGAAGAATGGGACAGATCCAAGTAAGAGCTCTATTACACGGAAAGATTATTGTGCAAAAATAGGTATATTGTTCAAATATAAGTGATAATCTTTCCATGTGTATGGGGCAACGATCAAATGACTGGGCAAAAATTATGTTTGTGTGTCGCTGATCGCACCTTTTGAGCCGACCATAAAATCTCTGTTAGTTGTTTGCAAACCCTTCGGTGTATGAGCACATGGTTTGTTATTACTGTCTGTATACTCATATACTAAAGTATAGGAATGATTGTAATAATGATCGTAACTAACGACTACCGCTCCGTGTTTTATGGTCAATGAATTCAGGTTGTTTGCAAAAGCGATTGTTTCATCATTTATTGTTCATCAGAGAGCAAAAAATAGGACCCCAAGAGTGGGACAGAGGGGAAGGTGCAGAGGAAGAACAGGATACGGCCAACGCAGAGCACTGGCGGGATACAGTGCTGTATACCAGACAATATACATAGTGCAATATTCTGCACAAAATGATACCCCATGGACAGGGCTAACCCCCAACGGCCAGTACTGCACCCAACCCCCTCATCTCCTGTGCCGCATCTGCCCCCCACAACTCCTTCATCCCCTGTGCTACAGCCTGTTACATCCCAACTCACTCTCTTGTGCAGCTTCCCTCCTCTCCATCTCCCGTGCAGCTTCCCTCCTCTCCATCTCCTGTGCAGCTTCCCTCCTCTCCATCTCCCGTGCAGCTTCCCTCCTCTCCATCTCCTGTGCAGCTTCCCTCCTCTCCATCTCCTGTGCAGCTTCCCTCCTCTCCATCTCCTGTGCAGCTTCCCTCCTCTCCATCTCCTGTGCAGCTTCCCTCCTCTCCATCTCCTGTGCAGCTTCCCTCCTCTCCATCTCCTGTGCAGCTTCCCTCCTCTCCATCTCCTGTGCAGCTTCCCTCCTCTCCATCTCCTGTGCATCTTCCCTCCTCTCCATCTCCTGTGCAGCTTCCCTCCTCTCCATCTCCTGTGCAGCTTCCCTCCTCTCCATCTCCTGTGCAGCTTCCCTCCTCTCCATCTCCTGTGCAGCTTCCCTCCTCTCCATCTCCTGTGCAGCTTCCCTCCTCTCCATCTCCTGTGCAGCTTCCCTCCTCTCCATCTCCTGTGCATCTTCCCTCCTCTCCATCTCCTGTGCAGCTTCCCTCCTCTCCATCTCCTGTGCAGCTTCCCTCCTCTCCATCTCCTGTACTGCACTCCCCCCATCACCCGTACTACCCTCTCCTCCATCTCCTGTACCCCCCCCCCCCCTCCATCCCCTGTACTGCCCCCCTCATCTCCTGTACTGCCCTCCTCCTCCATCTCCTGTACTACCCCCCATCTCCTGTACTACCCCCCTCCTCCATCTCCTGTACTACCCCCCATCCCCTGTACGGCCCCCTCCATCTCCTGTACTACACCACCCCCTCCATCTCCTGTACTACCCCCATCCATCCCCTGTACTGCTTACTCCCAACACCCGTACTGCCCTCCCTCTCCATCCCATGTACTGCTTCCCCCCTCCATCCCCTGTACTGCTTCCCCCCCCCCCATATCACCCGTACTGCCCCCCCTCCATCATCTCCTGTACTACCCCCCATCCCTTGTACTCCCCCCCCAGTCTCCTGTACTGTACACACACACACCCATCTCCTTTGTGGCACCCGCCATCCCAGCATCAGCCTACTAAGGATCCAGCAAGGAAGAGGTTAAGCCCGCCATGAGGCTTTCTGAGGAATGCTATGAAGGGCTGTGTTTATTTTTAGTCAGATGAACATCTCAGCAGGTTCCAGGGTCAGTTCCTGCTCTGCTCCAGGCCTCACAGAGAACCACAGATCCTCCCACCCACCCGCCATCTAGAACGCTCAGTCCTGACTGCTACCCCGCAAAAATCTCTCCAGCCATCCCTGACCCTAACAAGTATGAGCGGCCGCCATTACAGACTCCATAGGGGTCGTCATCCAGCTTTCTACAGGCCCTGAGTGACCAACATCTGCAGTATTATATAGAATGAAGTTCTGCATGTCTTTACTAGTACTTGCATACAGATGACCACAGAGGTCCTGGACATGTACCACAGATGACCGAGGGCCGGGATAGGTACCACAGATGACCACAGAGGTCCTGGACAGGTACCACAGATGACCACAGAGGTCCTGGACATGTACCACAGAGGTCCTGGACAGGTACCACAGAGGTCCTGGACATGTACCACAGATGACCACCGAGGGCCGGGATAGGTACCACAGATGACCACAGAGGTCCTGGACATGTACCACAGGTGACCACAGAGGTCCTGGACATGTACCACAGATGACCGAGGGACGGGATAGGTACCACAGATGATCACAGAGGTCCTGGACAGGTAACACAGAGGTCCTGGACATGTACCACAGATGACTACCGAGGGCCGGGACAGGTACCACACAGGGCCGGGATATGTACTATAGATTACCACAGAGGGCTGGGACATGTACCACGGAGGGCCGGGACAGGTACTTAAGATGGCCAGGACAGGCACTACAGATGACCACAGAGGTCCTGGACCTAGACCACGAAGGGCCGGGACATGGACCACAGATAACTACAGAGATAACCACAGAGGGCCGGGACAGATAATACCGATAAAGGACAGTATTTTGAAGTATAGGAAATAATACAGTAGCATAGAGACTATAACAGGGTGCAGCAGAGTATTATAGAGTATATTACCGTGCAGTAGACTATAGTAGAGGATATTAGAGTACAGAGGACTATAACGGACCAATGTAGAGTAGATTACATTGCAGAACATGGTACTGGAGTGCAGTATGTTAAGAGTTTAGTTGATTATACCGCAGTATATTACTGTAAGTAGAGTACATCAGAATATAGATAAGCATATTACAGTACGGCAGAGATTATTAGTGTGCCGTAGATTATATTACAGTAAAATAAATTAAGGGTATAGCAGAGTATACTATAATACAGTATATATCCTGAGTATATTAGAGTCCAGTACAGAAGAGAGCAGCGTATTACAGTGCAGTAAATGGTAGTGGTGCATGACTGAGTGCAGTAGAATATAGTACAGGATAGTAACTGAGGACATTAGAGCTCAGTAGAGTATATTATAGAGTATATATTAGAGTGTAATAACATATTATTACATAATACAGAGGGATATTACAGTGCAGGAGCATATATCAGAGTGTAATAACATATAGCGGATAATACAGAGGTATATTACAGTGCAGGAGCATATATCAGAGTGTAATAACATAGCGGATAATACAGAGGGATATTACAGAGCAGGAGCATATATCAGAGTGTAATAACATATAGCGGATAATACAGAGGGATATTACAGAGCAGTTGTTTATAGTAGATGGCAGTGGTGATGAAGAGTAGATGAAGAATATGATCAGAGGGCAGCAACATATACCGGAGCGTGAAGAGTACAGTGGAGAATATCAGAGAGCAGGGGACTATACGAGAGTGCAGCACAGTACAGTAGTGTATATTAGAGAGCAGGGGACTATACGAGAGTGCAGCACAGTACAGTAGTGTATATTAGAGAGCAGGGGACTATACGAGAGTGCAGCACAGTACAGTAGTGTATATTAGAGAGCAGGGGACTATACGAGAGTGCAGCACAGTACAGTAGTGTATATTAGAGAGCAGGGGACTATACCAGAGTGTAGAAGAATGCAGCACAGTACAGTAGTGTATATTAGAGAGCAGGAGACTATACAAGTGTGTAAAAGAGTGCAGCACAGTACAGTAGTGTATATCAGAGAGCAGGGGACTATACGAGAGTGCAGCACAGTACAGTAGTGTATATTAGAGAGCAGGGGACTATACCAGAGTGTAGAAGAATGCAGCACAGTACAGTAGTGTATATTAGAGAGCAGGGGACTATACCAGAGTGTAGAAGAGTGCAGCACAGTACAGTAGTGTATATTAGAGAGCAGGGGACTATACCAGAGTGTAGAAGAGTGCAGCACAGTACAGTAGTGTATATTAGAGAGCAGGGGACTATACGAGAGTGCAGCACAGTACAGTAGTGTATATTAGAGAGCAGGGGACTATACCAGAGTGTAGAAGAGTGTAGCACAGTACAGTAGTGTATATTAGAGAGCAGGGGACTATACCAGAGTGTAGAAGAGTGTAGCACAGTACAGTAGTGTATATTAGAGAGCAGGAGACTATACGAGTGTGTAAAAGAGTGCAGCACAGTACAGTAGTGTATATCAGAGAGCAGGGGACTATACGAGAGTGCAGCACAATACAGTAATGTATATAAAAGAGAGCAGAGGACTATACCAGATTGTAGAAGAGTGCAGCACAGTACAGTAGTGTATATTAGAGAGCAGGGGACTATACAAGAGTGCAGCACAGTACTGAATACATTAGAGTACAGTAATGTATAAAACATACAGTACAGCAGCGTACATTGAAGAGTAATGTATATTATAGTAGTGTACATGAGCGTACAGTAAAGGATACTAGAGTGCATGTTACATGATGCTAAAGTACAGTGGTACCTCGGTTTAAGAGTAACTTGGATTAAGAGCGCTTTGCAAGAAGAGCTCACAGTTTTTCAAACTTGTAACTTGGTGTATGAGCATTGCTTTGGTGTAAGAGCTCCCTGTACTGGGTGGGAGGGGGAGTGGCATAGTCTGCATAGCGGGGTCTACAGCCCTGTACTCTGACCCAGGAAGTCTCCCTTACCTTCCAAATCATAGCAGATCCACTTCAGGCTGGGGCTTACATCAGGGGACAGGACTGTGGGGGGTAATCTCTTCATAGCTGTAACCCCTATCTCCCCGGACAGAGAGCGCTGCATGTATGTGCCCACATTTGTCCTTCTTATTCCTTCATGCTCCCTGCAGTCTCTGTCAGCCTTTGTGTTTTCCATCCTCTCTATTCCTGCTATAACGTGCCTGCACTCACACTCAGCTGTACACACTGCGGGTATAATGTGCCTGCACTCACACTCAGCTATACACACTGCTGCTATAATCTGCCTGCACTTACACTCAGCTATACACACTGCTGCTATAATGTTCCTGTACTTACACTCAGCTATACACACTGCTGCTATAATGTGCCTGCACTTACACTCAGCTATACACACTGCTGCTATAATGTGCCTGCACTCACACTCAGCTATACACACTGCTGCTATAATCTGCCTGCACTTACACTCAGCTATACACACTGCTGCTGTAATGTTCCTGTACTTACACTCAGCTATACACACTGCTGCTATAATGTGCCTGCACTTACGTTCAGCCATTCAAACTGCTGTATATAAAGTTTGTCACTGTCCTCCTGCACAGCTCTGTGATTCTCACTTCCTGATTGGTCCATGCTGAACACACACCCCTTCCCCATTGCTGTCATGTGACCACACAGACCTCTGGCAGCAGCCCTGCTTCTCTATTCTAGCCTGTTGTACTACGCTACTGCATTGTGGGGATCTGCAGTTCTATCCTGTATCTACAAACTGCTGCTGTATTCAGTTTCTAACCGTTTGTTTCCTCTGTTTTACTTGCTATTCAGAATAAAAAAAATCATTATTTTTAGAATGTGGAACCAATTGTCTGGTTTCTTATGGGAAAATTTGCTTTGGTATATAAGTGATTTGGATTACAAGCGCCGTCCCGGAAATTATGCTCGTAATCCAAGGCACCAATGTACATTACTGTGCAGCACAGTAACAGTACAGTAGAGAATAACAGGGGGCAGAAAATTATACTAGAGGCCCAGTAGAGTATAGCAGAAAATGTTGAAGTATATTAGAGTACAGTATGTTACTTTATAGTGCAGAAGAGTATATTAGGGTGCTGTAGGTTACAGTAGATAAGAAAAAAAATTAAAACACTATGGGGGACATTTATTAAGAAGTCTAATGTGTGCAACTATTGTAATGGGGATGGGTGTTTTTTCTCTTCCAATATCTTGTGACTGATTCATTAAAATATAGAACTGCCATAGTGAATGCATCTAAGTAAAAAGTCGCAAAAATTGCGCAGTTATATTCACCTGGTACTGACCAGACGTAGGCCTGCACCTGTTTGTGCGACTTTTTAAAACGTTGCAAACGATAAATTGGGAACTAGTCCCAGATTATACGAACTTTTGGGTGAATACTCAAAACAGGCAAATAAAAAAAAAGTTGCATCTGAAAAATATTCGTCTGTCGAATACTGGTTCATAAATAGAACTTAGACCAAAAATGGGTAAAAAAAAATCCAATTTTTCACCTAAAAATAGGTGCAAAGCCCTTGATAAATTTCCCCCTTTGTGTACGAAAAGTGATAACAATATTAGAATGAAAGAGGTAAATCTGGATGCTCTAAGACCCTGTTAGGCACCTCCAGCCTGGATACAAGATGAGATATATGATTAGGCACCTCCAGCCTGGATACAAGATGACATATGGTTGGGCACCTCTAGCCTGAATACAGGAGGACATATGGTTGGGCACCTCTAGCCTGAATACAGGATGACATATGGTTGGACACCTCTAGCCTGAATACAGGATGACATATGGTTGGGCACCTCTAGCCTGAATACAGGATGACATATGGTTGGGCACTTCTAGCCTGGATACAAGATGAGATACAAGGTTGGGCACCTGCAGTCTGGATATAAGATGAGGTATGGTTGGGCATGGAGGATACAGGTGTTTTTAGGTATCCGGCGCATCTTTGCCCACAGATGTTACAGCTGGTCCTGTATATCCTGCACATTCATAGGTGGAGAAGCTGCCGTCCCAGCTGGTCACATAATTGCTTGTTTGGTGATAAATCTGGTGATGGGGCAGACAAGGAAATGTTGTGATCCGGAGGTGACAAACACTATTCACAAAAAGTTAGGAATGTTTGGCTTGTGGGTGAAATCTATGGAAAATGTAAAAATTCCCAGTCTCCAGCAGCTGCTCCATGTGAGGTCCCCCAGTCTCCAGCAGCCGCTCCATGTGAGGCCCCCAGTCTCCAGCGGGTGCTCTATGGGAGGTCCCTCAGTCTCTGCTCCATGTGAGGTCCCCCAGTCTCCAGCAGGTGCTCTATGGGAGGTCCCCCAGTCTCCAGCAGCCGCTCCATGTGAGGTCCCCCAGTCTCCAGCATCCGCTCTATGTGAGGTCCCCCAGTCTCCAGCAGCCGCTCCATGTGAGGTCCCCCAGTCTCCAGCAGCCGCTCCATGTGAGGTCCCCCAGTCTCCAGCAGCCGCTCCATGTGAGGCCCCCAGTCTCCAGCGGGTGCTCTATGGGAGGTCCCTCAGTCTCTGCTCCATGTGAGGTCCCCCAGTCTCCAGCAGGTGCTCTATGGGAGGTCCCCCAGTCTCCAGCAGCTGCTCCATGTGAGGTCCCTCAGTCTCCAGCAGCCGCTCCATGTGAGGTCCCCCAGTCTCCAGCAGCCGCTCTATGTGAGGTCCCCCAGTCTCCAGCAGCCGCTCCATGTGAGGTCCCCCAGTCTCCAGCAGCCGCTCCATGTGAGGCCCCCAGTCTCCAGCGGGTGCTCTATGGGAGGTCCCTCAGTCTCTGCTCCATGTGAGGCCCCCAGTCTCCAGCAGGTGCTCTATGGGAGGTCCCCCAGTCTCCAGCAGGTGCTCTATGGGAGGTCCCCCAGTCTCCAGCAGCTGCTCCATGTGAGGTCCCCCAGTCTCCAGCAAGTGCTCTATGGGAGGTCCCCCAGTCTCTGCTCCATGTGAAGTCCCCCAGTCTCCAGCAAGTGCTCTATGGGAGGTCCCCCAGTCTCTGCTCCATGTGAGGTCCCCCAGTCTCCAGCAGCTGCTCCATGTGAGGTCCCGCAATCTCTGCTCCATGTGAGGTCCCCCAGTCTCTGCTCCATGTGAGGTCCCCCAGTCTCTGCTCCATGTGAGGCCCCCAGTCTCCAGCAGCTGCTCCATGTGAGGTCCCCCAGTCTCTGCTCCATGTGAGGTCCCCCAGTCTCTGCTCCATGTGAGGCCCCCAGTCTCCAGTCTCTGCTCCATGTGAGGTCCCCCAGTCTCTGCTCCATGTGAGGTCCCCCAGTCTCTGCTCCATGTGAGGTCCCCCAGTCTCCAGCAGGTGCTCTATGAGAGGTCCTTCAGTCTCTGCTGCATGTGAGGTCCCCCAGTCTCTGCTGCATGTAAGGGTCCCCCAGTCTCCAGCAGCAGCTAAGATGGGGAGATCACCGTTGCTGCTTCTACTTAAACGCCCCATGACAGAATATCAGGGATGCTTTGCTGTGTGTGATGTGCATTATCCTGCAGCTGGAAGCCATGAGAAACAAGACATGTGGTTGCAGGATGTCCTGTCCTCACAGCATCACACCAGCAGGGGGCAGTGGGTTCTCTCCACATCATCACACCAGCAGGGGGCCGTGTCCTTCCCACATCATCACCCCAGGAGTGGGCAGTGTCCACCCTACATCATCACACCAGCAGGGGGCAGTGTGTCACTCAAAAGCACAGGCAGAATTGAAGCTCCAACCACTAGGCTCCACACTCCAATGCAATCGTCATTAGATCTCAAAGAGAATCTGGATTTATCGCTAACAACAATATTGTTCCAGTCGATAGCCGTCCAGGTTTCTCACTTATGACTTCACTGCAAACAAAGAGACATGTGTAGCAGTCAACAAAATCTCACCAAGAGATACACTATCCAAAAGTAGCCTCTGCAAGCCTTTTATAGGGCACCAGGAGGGAAGCACTATTACTCTCTCCTATGGCAAGACCCAGTGTGTAGTCAGACCGCATGTGTAATATTCGGGTGCAGTAGGGTATAGATATCGGTGTATACTGAAATACAGTAGAATATATAACAGTGCAATGCACAGTAGATGGTATGGGAGAATATATTACCATCCCCCTCCTTCCCAGAGACTTTCATAAAGCAGCGATATGGGAATATGACAAGTTGACCTGGAGTACTGTGCAATTGGTATATGGCGGTAGCGCGGTAATAACACAATGCAGCATCCACAGCTATGAGAAACTGCAGGAAGACTCTCTGCAGAAGAGTACATTAACACAGCACTGCACCACTGACCGCCATGGCGGGACACTGACCTGTGGATTCCTGCCCCCCCCCCCCCCACACACACACACACATAGACACACGTCCCCCTAACATGTCTGCCAGCATTGCAACAGGTTGTAAAGCAAGATGCACTAAATACAGGAAAATAAGATGATCTCGTGAGAACTTTGGAGAACTCCTGAGGGCCCATATCTGTATTATGTCATCCAGGGCCACACTGTTTACACAGTGAAGATCACATGACCATTACCGCCAGGAAACAGGAAAATGACGCAGGCCAATGAAAAGATGCACAGCGCACGTCACATGACAATTACCACCAGGAAAGCAGTGACTGATGCCAGACGCCAACCTGTCCAATAACAAAAACATAGCACACGTAAAAAACAACGACCAAGATCACGCACCAAGCTGTTAACCAGAGAATACACAGGACGCATCACGTGACCATTACCCCAAAAAAGACAGGTACCAAACCATGCATCAGCGGACATGGAAGAAGCGAACAATTCTGCACACCAATCTGTCCATCAGCAGACACATCTCGCAAGTCACATGACCATTACCCAAAGAAAAAGCCATGTCAGGTGACAGGCACCATCGCATGCATCATCGGATGTACTGCGACCATTAACCAGGGAAGAAATGCAGGTGCCGACCCATCAGGAGACACAACGCACATCACATGACCTACGTCAGGTACCAGTCCATCCATTGGCTACTTTCGGGAAGCAATGACCAATGTGCAGTACCAATCCATCAGCAGACACCAAGTGCACATCACGTGAAGCAGCGACTGACACCACGTACCAATATGTCCATCACTGAATGTACAGCAGGTCACATGACCATTACCACCAAAAAAAAGCAGTACCAGATGGCAGGTACCAAGACATGGATCAGCCAATACATAACTCATATCACATGACTGCTACTTCTAGGAAACGTCAAGCAATACCAGGTACCAATCCATCAGCAGATCATCCTGTGAACATCACATGATCATTACCTGGTGGCAGACCAAGAAGCTGGGAACCAATCCATCAATTAATCGACAGCACACATCACATGACCATTAGCCCTCCCCCCCCCCCCCCCCAAAAAAAAGCAGGACTAGATGGCAGGTACCAAGCCATGGATCAGCAGATGGACTGTGAACATCACATGACCCTTACCGCCAGGAGGCAATAATCTATGTAGGGTGCCGATTCATGAGCCGGCAGAGAAGCAGTGCCTGACGCCGGGTGCCAATCCCTCCATCACTGGATGCATCGAGAACATGACTAGAGATGAGCGCATGCTCCGATCATTCGGTATTTGAATACAGGTGGCTGAAGAAGATGGAATCAGCCTGGGGGAGTCCAGGAAAACATGGGTACAGCCATAAGCCGCATCCATGTTTTCCAGGATTCCCCAGGGCAGCACCCAACTTCTTCAGCCGCCTGTATTCAAATATCGAATGATCGGAATCGAGCATGCGCCAGGAATCTCTAAACATTACCATTAATCCCAGGGAAACACAAGCAATGGTGGGCGACAGACTATTAGCAAATACACAGTGCCCCCCCCCCCAGTGACCGATATCTAGCACCCATCAGAAGACACACAGCACATGTGACCATTATACCCAGAAAAGCAGTGACTGACACCGGACGCCGATCCGTCAGCAGACACACTGCGCACATCATATGACCGTTACCCCTAGAAAAGCAGTGACTGACATTGGACGTCAACCCATCTAATAGCAGACACACATCCCACATCACATGACCGTTAGCCTCCAAGAAGCATCAACTGATACCTAGTACCAACCCATCAGCAGACACACAGGCCACATCACATGACTATTATCCCCAGGAGGCACAACCAACACTGGGTACCAATCTGTCCATCAATGCCCAACCACCCCACCGATGCCAGGTACCATCAGCCAATACAATGTCACATGACCACGACTCCTAGGAAACAATGAGCAATACCAGGCACCAATTCGTCAACAGACAAACTGCGCACATCACATGACCATTAACCCTAGGAAGCCAGGCGCCAACCCATCCATCAGCAGACACACTGCGCACATCACATGACCATTAACCCTAGGAAGCCGGGCGCCAACCCATCCATCAGCAGACACACTGCGCACATCACATGACCATTAACCCTAGGAAGCCAGGCGCCAACCCATCCATCAGCAGACACACTGCGCACATCACATGACCATTAACCCTAGGAAGCCAGGCGCCAACCCATCCATCAGCAGACACACTGCGCACATCACATGACCATTAACCCTAGGAAGCCAGGCGCCAACCCATCCATCAGCAGACACACTGCGCACATCACATGACCATTAACCCCAGGAGGCAGGAGAAAGCCACTAGACTCCAGAACTGAAAGTAGACGTGTGATTGGCTGGGATGATATTCCAGCCCATGACCACACTGTGACCTCTGTGGCCCATGACATAACCTCTGAGGGCCCGCCACTGAACCATGTGACCTCTGAGGGCCAATGACCACACAGTATAAGTTCTTTGGGCCACCACTGTACCATGTGACCGGCGACCCCTCATGGTAAATGCTGGGGGCTCACGACCACAAGAAGCGGCCTCTGGGGCCACAAACCATGCCATGTAATATTATGGGGCCCCTAGACTGATCAGCCCACATGACAAGTCGGTTGTTATAGCAACAGGCACACATTGTGGGGGGAGCAGGTGATGAGGGGCTCAGGTCTGGGGGTCCCGGGGAGATGTGGCCGCTCCCCTTTGTGTGGTGAGTGAGGGGCCCCCGGGCGGAGGCAGACAGGAGGGGGCCGGGCAGGGACCCCCCGGAGCTGTGGCCCCCGCCTCCCCCGGGCTGTGGCCCCCGCCTCCCCCACATTCTCAGACGGTTTATTAACATTTTCAGACAAAAGAAAAACAAAAATGGCTCCGTCGGCGCCGCATCCTCCGCGCCGCCATGTTCTGCAGATCCGCCGCTGTGGTGTGGGGGCCCCGGCAGGGGGGACTGAGGGGCCCGCACCCCCTCTCCATCAGGGCGCCCTCCCCCCGGGCCACACACAATGCCGGGGGCCACACGGCGGCGGGCTGAGGGAGCGGAGCCCCGGGACACGGCCACCTCCCCCCTCCTCTCCCCGTACGGGAGGCCGGAGACCGGCGCCCCCTCCCCCGGTACCGGGCGCACAGCGCGGGAAGCATACAGACCTGCTGCGGGAGCGGACATAGACCCCGGGCCGGCGGGAGAGGCCTGACACACGCCCCGGGCTCCGGGCGGGTTCCGGGTCACCGCCGATCACTTCTGGGTGTCCCGGCCGATGCTGAGCGCCCACAATTCACCCGAGCCGGCTCATTGACACGGAGATGGCGTCAGTGTGGAGCCCCCCGTCTCTCCGGCGCTCACAGCCCTCCCCCCCCGTCCCCAAATATCCTCCCCCTGCTCCCCCTCCCGGCCTCCCGCCTCATCTACCTCAGCGTCCGCCGAGAGCGGGGGCTCCGGCACAGTGTGTGCGCCCCCCGATACAGGAGGAGCCCCCCCACAGGATAAAGTATGTGCCCCCTCCCCACCCGGCCTCCTCATCTACCTCACAATCCACAGAGAGCGGGGGCTCCGGCACAGTGTGTGCGCCCCCCCGACACAGGAGGAGCCCCCCGATACAGGGTGAGACACCCCCCACAGGATAAAGTATGTGCCCCCCCCCCCCCCCCCCCCGGCCTCCTCATCTACCTCACAATCCACAGAGAGCGGGGGCTCCGGCACAGTGTGTGCGCCCCCGATACAGGGTGAGACCCCCCCCCACACAGGATAAAGTATGTGCCCCCTCCCCGCCCGGCCTCCTCATCTACCTCGCAATCCACAGAGTGGGGACTCCGACACAGTGTGTGCGCCCCCCGACACAGGAGGAAGCCCCCCGATACAGGAGGAGACCCCCCACAGGATAAAGTATGTGCCCCCTCCCCACCCAGCCTCATCTACCTCACAATCCACAGAGAGCAGGGGCTCCGGCACAGTGTGTGCACCCCCCGACACAGGAGGAAGCCCCCCGATACAGGAGGAGACCCCCCCCACACAGGATAAAGTATGTGCCCCCTCCCCACCCGGCCTCCTCATCTACCTCACAATCCACAGAGAGCGGGGACTCCGACACAGTGTGTGCGCCCCCCGACACAGGAGGAAGCCCCCCGATACAGGAGGAGACCCCCCCACAGGATAAAGTATGTGCCCCCTCCCCGCCCGGCCTCATCTACCTCACAATCCACAGACAGCGGGGGCTCCGGCACAGTGTGTGCGCCCCCCGACACAGGAGGAAGCCCCCCGATACAGGAGGAGACCCCCCCCCCCCACAGGATAAAGTATGTGCCCCCCTCCCCACCCGGCCTCCTCATCTACCTCACAATCCACAGAGAGCGGGGGCTCCGGCACAGTGTGTGCGCCCCCCGACACAGGAGGGAGCCCCCCGATACTTTATCCTGTGGGGGGTCTCACCCTGTATGTGCCCCCCTCCCCGCCCGGCCTCCTCATCTACCTCACAATCCACAGACAGCTGGGGCTCCGGCACATTGTGTGCGCCCCCCGACACAGGAGGAAGCCCCCCCAAACAGGGTGAGACCCCCCACAGGATAAAGTATGTGCCCCCCTCCCCACCCGGCCTCCTCATCTACCTCACAATCCACAGAGAGCGGGGTCTCCGGCACAGTGTGTGCGCCCCCCGATACAGGGTGAGACCCCCCACAGGATAAAGTATGTGCCCCCTCCCCACCCGGCCTCCTCATCTACCTCACAATCCACAGACAGCGGGGGCTCCGGCACAGTGTGTGCGCCCCCCGACACAGGAGGAAGCCCCCCGATACAGGAGGAGACCCCCCCCAGGATAAAGTATGTGCCCCCTCCCCGCCCGGCCTCCTCATCTACCTCACAATCCACAGAGAGCGGGGGCTCCGGCACAGTGTGTGCGCCCCCCGACACAGGAGGAAGCCCCCCGATACAGGGTGAGACCCCCCCCCACACAGGATAAAGTATGTGCCCCCTCCCCGCCCGGCCTCCTCATCTACCTCGCAATCCACAGAGCGGGGACTCCGACACAGTGTGTGCGCCCCCCGACACAGGAGGAAGCCCCCCGATAAAGGGTGAGACCCCCCCACACAGGATAAAGTATGTGCCCCCTCCCCACCCAGCCTCATCTACCTCACAATCCACAGAGAGCGGGGGCTCCGGCACAGTGTGTGCGCCCCCCAACACAGGAGGAAGCCCCCCGATACAGGGTGAGACCCCCCACAGGATAAAGTATGTGCCCCCCTCCCCACCCGGCCTCCTCATCTACCTCACAATCCACAGAGAGCGAGGGCTCCAGCACAGTGTGTGCGCCCCCCGACACAGGAGGAAGCCCCCCGATACAGGGTGAGACCCCCCACAGGATAAAGTATGTGCCCCCTCCCCACCCGGCCTCCTCATCTACCTCACAATCCACAGAGAGCGGGGGCTCCGGCACAGTGTGTGCGCCCCCCGATACAGGGTGAGACCCCCCCCCACACACACACACAGGATAAAGTATGTGCCCCCTCCCCACCCGGCCTCCTCATCTACCTCACAATCCACAGAGAGCGGGGGCTCCGGCACAGTGTGTGCGCCCCCCGACACAGGAGGAAGCCCCCCGATACAGGGTGAGACCCCCCGACACAGGATAAAGTATGTGCCCCCTCCCTGCCCGGCCTCCTCATCTACCTCGCAATCCACAGAGCGGGGACTCCGACACAGTGTGTGCGCCCCCCGACACAGGAGGAAGCCCCCCGATACAGGGTGAGACCCCCCCCACAGGATAAAGTATGTGCCCCCTCCCCACCCAGCCTCATTTACCTCACAATCCACAGAGATCGGGGGCTCCGGCACAGTGTGTGCGCCCCCCGACACAGGAGGAAGCCCCCCGATACAGGGTGAGACCCCCCACAGGATAAAGTATGTGCCCCCTCCCCACCCGGCCTCCTCATCTACCTCACAATCCACAGACAGCGGGGGCTCCGGCACAGTGGCGCCCCCCGACACAGGAGGAAGCCCCCCGATACAGGGTGAGACCCCCACACACACACACACACAGGATAAAGTATGTGCCCCCTCCCCACCCGGCCTCCTCATCTACCTCACAATCCACAGAGAGCGGGGGCTCCGGCACAGTGTGTGCGCCCCCCGTCACAGGAGGAAGCCCCCCGATACAGGGTGAGACCCCCCCACACAGGATAAAGTATGTGCCCCCTCCCCACCCGGCCTCCTCATCTACCTCACAATCCACAGAGAGCGAGGGCTCCGGCACAGTGTGTGCGCCCCCCAACACAGGAGGAAGCCCCCCCGATACAGGGTGAGACACACACCCCCCATACACACACAGGATAAAGTATGTGCCCCCCTCCCCACCCAGCCTCCTCATCTACCTCACAATCCACAGAGAGCGAGGGCTCCGGCACAGTGTGTGCGCCCCCCGACACAGAAGGAAGCCCCCCGATACAGGGTGAGACCCCCCACAGGATAAAGTATGTGCCCCCTACCCACCCAGCCTCCTCACCTACCTCACAATCCACAGAGAGCGGGGGCTCCGGCACAGTGTGTGCGCCCCCCCCCCCCCCCGACATAGGAGGAAGCCCCCGATACAGGGTGAGACCCCCCCACAGGATAAAGTATGTGCCCCCCTCCCCACCCAGCCTCCTCATCTACCTCACAATCCACAGAGAGCGGGGGCTCCGGCACAGTGTGTGCGCCCCCCGACACAGGAGGAAGCCCCCCGATACAGGGTGAGACCCCCCACAGGATAAAGTATGTGCCCCCCTCCCCCCCCCCCCCGGCCTCCTCATCTACCTCACAATCCACAGAGAGCGGGGGCTCCGGCACAGTGTGTGCGCCCCCGACACAGGAGGAAGCCCCCCCGATACAGGGTGAGACCCCCCCACAGGATAAAGTATGTGCCCCCCTCCCCACCCGGGCTCCTCATCTACCTCACAATCCACAGAGAGCGGGGGCTCCGGCACAGTGTGTGCGCCCCCCGACACAGGAGGAAGCCCCCCGATACAGGAGGAGACCCCCCCCCCACAGGATAAAGTATGTGCCCCCTCCCCACCCGGCCTCCTCATCTACCTCACAATCCACAGAGAGCGGGGGCTCCGGCACAGTGTGTGCGCCCCCCGACACAGGAGGAGACCCCCGATACAGGAGGAGACCCCCCCCCCACAGGATAAAGTATGTGCCCCCTCCCCACCCGGCCTCCTCATCTACCTCACAATCCACAGAGAGCGGGGGCTCCGGCACAGTGTGTGCGCCCCCGACACAGGAGGAAGCCCCCCGATACAGGGTGAGACCCCCCCCACACAGGATAAAGTATGTGCCCCCTCCCCGCCCGGCCTCCTCATCTACCTCGCAATCCACAGAGCGGGGGCTCCGGCACAGTGTGTGCGCCCCCCAACACAGGAGGAAGCCCCCCGATACAGGGTGAGACCCCCCACAGGATAAAGTATGTGCCCCCTCCCCACCCGGCCTCCTCATCTACCTCGCAATCCACAGAGCGGGGACTCCGACACAGTGTGTGCGCCCCCCGACACAGGAGGAAGCCCCCCGATAAAGGGTGAGACCCCTCCACACAGGATAAAGTATGTGCCCCCTCCCCACCCAGCCTCATCTACCTCACAATCCACAGAGAGCGGGGGCTCCGGCACAGTGTGTGCGCCCCCCGACACAGGAGGAAGCCCCCCGATACAGAAGGAGACCCCCCACACACACAGGATAAAGTATGTGCCCCCCTCCCCGCCCGGCCTCCTCATCTACCTCGCAATCCACAGAGCGGGGACTCCGACACAGTGTGTGCGCCCCCCGACACAGGAGGAAGCCCCCCGATACAGGGTGAGACCCCCCCACACAGGATAAAGTATGTGCCCCCTCCCCACCCGGCCTCATCTACCTCACAATCCACAGAGAGCGGGGACTCCGACACAGTGTGTGCGCCCCCCAACACAGGAGGAAGCCCCCCCGATACAGGGTGAGACACCCCCCCCCCCCATACACACACAGGATAAAGTATGTGCCCCCCTCCCCACCCAGCCTCCTCATCTACCTCACAATCCACAGAGAGCGAGGGCTCCGGCACAGTGTGTGCGCCCCCCGACACAGAAGGAAGCCCCCCGATACAGGGTGAGACCCCCCCCCCCACAGGATAAAGTATGTGCCCCCTACCCACCCAGCCTCCTCACCTACCTCACAATCCACAGAGAGCGGGGGCTCCGGCACAGTGTGTGCGCCCCCCACCCCCCCGACATAGGAGGAAGCCCCCGATACAGGGTGAGACCCCCCCACAGGATAAAGTATGTGCCCCCCTCCCCACCCAGCCTCCTCATCTACCTCACAATCCACAGAGAGCGGGGGCTCCGGCACAGTGTGTGCGCCCCCCGATACAGGAGGAAGCCCCCCGATACAGGGTGAGACCCCCACAGGATAAAGTATGTGCCCCCTCCCCACCCGGCCTCCTCATCTACCTCACAATCCACAGAGAGCGGGGGCTCCGGCACACTGTGTGCGCCCCCCGATACAGGAGGAAGCCCCCCGATACAGGGTGAGACCCCCCACAGGATAAAGTATGTGCCCCCTCCCCACCCGGCCTCCTCATCTACCTCACAATCCACAGAGAGCGGGGGCTCCGGCACAGTGTGTGCGCCTCCCGATACAGGAGGAAGCCCCCCGATACAGGGTGAGACCCCCCACAGGATAAAGTATGTGCCCCCTCCCCACCCGGCCTCCTCATCTACCTCACAATCCACAGAGAGCAGAGGCTCTTTAACCTCCACACAGGTTAAAGTATGTTCCCCCTCCCCACCTGGCATCTACCTGGCCTCCCCACCTCATCTACCTCACAATCCACAGAGTGGAGGATCCAGGACAGTGTGTGCGCCCCCCGAAACAGGGAGAGACCCCCTTCCCACCCAGCCTCATCATCTACCTCACAATCCACAGAACAGGTGATCCAGCACAGTGTGTGCCCCCCCCCCCCCCCCCCCAGGGTAAATTATTATGTGCCGGCTTCCTCATCTACCTCACAGTCCACAGCAAGCAGGAGCCCCCCGATATAGGGTGAGACCACCCTACACATGATAAAGTATGTGCCCCCCACCCAGCCTCCTCATCTACCTCATAATCCACAAAGCAGGGGCTCCAGCACAGTGTGTACCCCTCCCCCACAATTTCAGGACCAATGCATATCAATGGCCCTGTTCACATGTCCTTACGTGTGTACGGGGCTGTGATCTGTGCTTCAAAAAACGAAGGATCCTAGTGCTGACCCACAATTTTGTCACGGATCTCTTTCTTCTATGCAGTGTTCTGTGAATTGCAGAACCCCAAATATGCACATCCATAGTTCTGTCTGTAATTACGGGTCACACTACGGACGTGTGCATGAGTGTGTGAATCCATCATTTTCTGTGGCCACTAAGTCTGCACATTGCACTGGCTGTTTGTCTTCTCTTCCTGCTAACTTATCCCCCTCGGCCTCTCCCCCCTCCATAGACTATAATGAAACCTGTCTTCCTGTGTTCTCTATGATAGACAGCTTTTTCTTGATAATGAACAGATAAGAAGTGAGAGGGGAGGAAATTAGGCTTGTGAGTACAGAAGGGAGCTTTTTTGCCTAGTAAAACCTATTACAGATTACAGAGTAGAGAAGTTGACTCAATCTTTGCATCATGTGACGCTGTGTACCATACTAAGGCCTCACATGTTCTGTCCGCAATTACGGACCGCCCTAAAAACGGCTGCATTTACATCTCCGCAATCCATGGACCCTTTGAATAACTAGTGATCCGTGTCACAATTGTAGGTTCGTACTAGAACCTGCCAGTTTTTTTGAGACATAAATCACAGCCCCATATAACACCTAGAACGCATGAATGAGGCCATTTAAATGAATGGGTCCATAGTTCTGTCCCTAATTGAGAGTTTGCAGTTATGGGTGCACTACGGAACGTGTGAATGAGGCCTAAGCTGGAGAATAGAAAGAGGATAACTGTCTTGGTGACTAAGTTGTGGAAAAATTTAAACATCTCGAGAATACAAGTCCATCTACGGAGGTCTTTATGTTAATTTGATTTCAATGCCGATGTGCAACATAATCAAGAAGTTTACTGTATAGATGTGGTAAGAAAGGATATACAAATTAGCTGTCTCCCACCACTTTGAGAAGATGGTGTTCTGTCCAACTAGGAGTCTTAATATCATTTATGGGGTGAAATTGGGAAAAAAAATACAATTCCGTTTTTAGGTAATGCACTTTACGGTAAAACCAACATGCTAACATTATTCTATAGTTCAGTCTGAATTCAACCATATGCAAATATAGCTTTTCTAACGTTTTCTAAACTTTTTTTTTTTGCAAATAAGTATGATTGCATAGGCTCTATTGTGACTCCTATAACAATTTTATTTTTTCCTCTATGGGGTGTCATTTTTTGCACCATGGTCTCTAGTTTTTATTAGTAGTAGATTGGACGTATTAACCGTTTTTTAATAATTTTTTTCATATGAAATGTAATTAAAAAAAATTATCAATCCAGACGTTTTTAGTGCTTTTCTGTTTACACTGTTCACCGTGCAGGAATAATATTGTTTTACTTTAATAGATTGGACAATTACGTACGCTATGGTATATAATACGGTTATTTTTATATGTTTTATTTATAAAATGGGAAAGGAGAATGATTTAAACTTTGGGGTAGAGGCTATGGCATGTTTTTTAAAACTTAAAAAAATTTTTTTTTACACTTTTTAAGTCTCCCTAGGGGACTTTTACATTTCTACACTAGATCAGTAACACTGATATAACTGCCATAGCATAGCATTGATCAGTGTTATAGCATAGCATTGATCAGTGTTATCTGCAATCAATGCATAGAGCCTGCCTGTGGCTCTCTGATCTGACTGCCAGGAGGAAGGTACGAGACCTCCGGCTGTCAGTAACAACGATCTGACTGTGGGGGTCCCAATCGGACAGTAACAGGAGCTCAGTTCCTAACTTCAGGGGTTAATGGCAGACCGCGGCGTGATCGTGGCGGCCCATCATTAACAGTGAGAACCTGGCTGATAGCAGCCGGTCCCCACGTGTTATGAAGTGAGCTTAGTTCCTGAGCTCACTTCATAGCACTGCCGAACCCACAGGCGTACCAGTACGTCATGGATCCTTAAGGGGTTAATGTTCCTTGAGAGTGTTATAAAAACACGTGGAGACTTAAAGGGAATGTGTCATCAGAAAATGATTTATTGTATAAATAATGATTTTATGTTAAACTTTTTTTGGAACTTTTGGAGACATTTTTTCCATTTTTCTATCTATATTATAAAATAATCTTAATATCTTAATATACTAAGCTAAGACTTCCTGTTATCTCTGTAGTAATAAGAGGAGGCTGCTGTAAAAGGGGACAGAGTCTGTCTATTGTCATCTATGTCCATGAGTCTTGCTGTAAAGCATGTCACTAAATGCTGTTAAAACAGCCCAGGCAATATGGCCGCCCCCATAACAAAGTACAAAAAGTAAAATGAAAAAATAGAAACAGATTAGAATAAAAGAATGAGTTTTAGTATCCAATTAGTAACAGAAAATTTAGATGACACATTCCCTTTAAAGGGTACCATTCACCCCGTGGCCCCCGGCAGAAACTGACATACAGTGACATAAAGGTCAATATACTTACCACATCGCTCCCGGGCCCGTCCCGAATCCCATTGTTGACACGGAGAAATCGACGATTCTTCTTCTCGCGCCCATTATGGTAATGAGCGCCGCCGGGTCCAAAGTCCAGCCTTCTCCCCGCCTCCGACACTTGATTGACGCCAGGTCCTCTTCCTCCTCGTCTTCTTTCTTTTCGCCGGATCCCGCGCAGGCGCCGTGACAGTCGTTTTCGGCGCATGCGCAGTTCACAATTGAAGCCGCTCCGCAGCTTCACTGTTTACTGCGCGTGCGCCGATTGGCTCGAACACGTATCCTGTTTACCGCGCAGGCGCAGAAGAGGTGACGAGCCATCGCAGCGGCGCCTGCGCGGGAATTCGTCAGAAGACTAAAGACTGAAGACGTCAATCAAGTTCCAGGAGGCGTGGATGGGCGGCGACGAGAAGAGGACCTCATGAATAAGTTGGACTCGTCCGTCGTTTCCTATGGACGTTGGACTCATCTCAGCTCATTACCATAATGGCCGGGAGAAGAAGAATCGGCAATTTCTCCGTGTCAACAACGGGATCCGGGACAGGACCGGGAGCGATGTGGTAAGTATATTGACCTTTATGTCACTGTATGTCAGTTTCTGCCGGGGGCCACGGGGTGAATGGTTCCCTTTAAAGGCTATCCCTGTGACAATGGGAATTCTAGGAAGGAAGGATATGCAAAATAGCTTTCTTATACTACCTTAAGAAGACAGTGTTCCCTTCAAATCAGTGTTTCACAACTCATCTTTAAGTGTCAAGTCAATCTGCCCTAATCAGCAGATCTTCTATACCTAATGTGTAAATCAGGGCCAGAAGACTACCTTGATGACTCAGAGCCCCATTCCCAGCCAAAGTTACAACTATGATTACGCTTAAACAACATAGCCATTCAGATTATATCATAGCTTATTGTGATTAGGAAGCCTGACAGTGTTTCATGCTGCCCGTGGTACAGCAGCATACAACTAGTGAGATGTTCCTTTAGAAGGAATTTCAATTTATTTTGGATTTATGAAGGAGATGAATGAAAGCCTGATCTCAACAACAGAGAAGAGCACTTTGGCTAATAAGCCATTCCCTTTGATCTTGTGTATATGTTCTGTGGTCAGGCTAGACGACAGCCCAGTCTTCTCTGCCAGTTTGTGCCTGAGGATGAAACAAACTATGCTGAGGTTAAGAAATGCATACCTGTCTCGGAAATCTCTGACGAACGGCGTTACATGAATCCAGAGAAGCTCTTCACTTGAGACTTCTTCTTCAATACCTTCTCAAGCAGAAAAGAATGACAGTATTTTTGACCATGAACTTCTTGCAGTTAAGTTGGCTGTAGAAGAATGATGTCACCTACCGGAGTTAGCTCCTCTTTCTGTGACTATCTTCAATCTGCTCCTCTTCTAAAGCCATGTCAAGCATGATAGTCTCTGCTCTTTTCCCAGTTTGACTTTTTTTCCTCTATTTCTGCCCTGCCCAGAATAATGTCATGATCCTTTGATACATGTGATTCCTTCTAGATCAATAATTTCATTTTTATTGATCCTAGCCATATTGTATCCACTGCATGACTTCATCTCCATAAAATTCCTCCAGAAAAGACAAAGTGGGAGAAGACAAATACTTTCCGAGGTAAAAAAAACACAGACTGGACTGTAGAACTAGGTTTCACTTTTCCTGTGTCCTAACTATGGCTCCTAATACTCAGATACCCACAGGACTAAAGAAGAACAGTAGTAAAAAAGAATAAAATGATCAACTATCATACAAGTAAAAGCATAAAAGTATGTATGAATATAATAGGATAGGAAGAAAGAGATGGCAACTCAGTACTACATTAGCTAGGAATGCAAAAGATGATGACAACATGAGCCCTAAACAACTCGGGCCCAGTGCGCCAATATCCCCTCGGGGAGGGAAGGAGATATTGGTGCAATGGCGGCACTGGGCCCGCATGCAGGACACAGAATGACCGTATTTGCATATCAAGAAACCAGTGCAGATAGACGGCACCACTGGGATGTTTTGGGAAGTAGTACATTTGCTTTAACACAAAAAAATGGAAATCAAGATGAGAAAAGACTGTAAACAACAAGTACACTACAGTCCGCAGAGAGTGCCTGGTCCATGATTTTTTTGCCTATATGGCTTGCTGCTGGGCCAGCAGGAGAAGATGATTCCCGGATGAGACCAATTTCAAGATTCTCCTTAATATATGTGACAACATCTTTTTAGCAGGGAGAGTGGATACACTCTACCACTAGAAGGATCATGGCCTGGTCCTTAGCAGAATAGCCAGAATAGTCATAGGAGTGATACACCTTTTAGATTGGAGAACAAATCTGCAATGTCCTGATATTTGGATGGACAACCACTGTAGAGTAGAAAATGACCTCTATAAAAGTAGACATGTGTTTACCAGGTATTGTAGACTATGCTGGAAGTTGAAGAGACGCAAGCAAACAATCTAACCAGACATTCAGTGTGTGGATGGATAATGTTGCCTGAACTATGCTGATCTCGGAAGCACCGGTCTAGTAAAACCAAGGAGGACAAAAAAGAAAAATCTTAGTATGAAGAAATCCCACTCTGAGGCTGGAACTGTATATTGACCATGTAGGCTGAATAGAAGCAAGGTGTTCCACAAAGTTCTGTTCTGGGTCCTATGCTTTTCCATTTGTGAGTGATATAGGAGAAGGTTTAATATGTAGTGCTTGGCAGTTTGCTCATGACACAAAAGTGGGCAATAGGGTGATGTTATTGGAAGTGTGTGTAATATGGAAAAAGAATTAGCTTACTAAATAAGTGGTTAAATTGAAAACTGCAGTCCATGGTTTCCAAATGTTCAATAATTCACTTGGGAAAAAGGAATTTTCTGTATTGAATATTGTATAAGCTGTTCTGTGTCAGAAAAGACTTCATTAGAGAAGGATTTAGGGATAGTGAAACTACTTTAACATGTTATCTTTGGCGTGGGTTAACATTGTGTTGCTCAGTTTCCTCTACAACCCGTAGGATTTATAGTTTCTCTTCCTACAGGAACTAAAGTCCAGGAAGAGATTAGATACTTCTGAAGTGAAAGTCCTATTTGACTAAGTGATTTTTAACGATAAATGATCGCAAACGAGATTATTGTTAACATGAAATCACCCACCATATTACATAGACCGATAGTCGTTAGTTACAATCGTTACAACGATTGTTACTATGGTTGTTTACTCCATCTGATCCCAGCAAAAGAATGAACGATGTACAATTACACTGAACGATTAGTGAACGAATGTGGAACTACAGTGAACAAATGTGGAATTACAGCGAAAGATTAACAATGATTTTAGGGTCAGATCTAAATCAACGACACAAGCGATTTTTCAATCGTTGACTGCAATTACACAGGTTTACTGTTTAAATTTGAACAATATAACGATTTTCTGCACGATAATCGTCCCGTGTAATAGGGCCCTGAGTGTCTGTCACTGCTCAGTATTTTGCACATGGCAACAAGAAGTGGAGATCACCCCCATGCCATTCTGCTTGCACTGTTTAAAAGGGAAATATTTAATACCATGTTAACTAGTTGAAAGAAAATACTGCTCTGAGAGAGAGACAAAATAGCAGATATCATACCTTTTAATGGCTAACAAAAGTAAAATCTTACATAGAGACTAGAGATAAGTAGAGATGAGCGAACCGGGTTCGGGTTCGAGTCCATCCGAACCCAAACGATCGGCATTTAATTAGTGGTGGCTGCTGAAGTTAGATAAAGCTCTAAGGTTGTCTGGAAAACATGGATACAGCCAATATACTATATCCATGTTTTCCACATAGCCTTAGGGCTTTATCCAACTTCAGCAGCCACCGCTATTCAAATGCCGAAAGTTCGGGTTCGGATGGACTCGAGCATGCTCGAGGTTCGCTCATCTCTAAAGATGAGCGAACCTCGAGCATGCTCGAGTTCATCCTAACGTTCGGCATTTGATTAGCGGTGGCTGCTGATGTTGGATAAAGCTCTAAGGTTGTCTGGAAAACAAGGATACAGACAACGACTATATCCATGTTTTCCACATAGCCTTAGGACTTTAGCCAACTTCAGCAGCCACCGCTAATCAAATGCCGAACGCTCAGGTTCGGATGAACTCCAGCATGCTCCAGGTTAGCTCATCTCTAATAGAGACCTTTTGTAGTACTAAGATTCTCTCCTCGGGCATGATATGAAAAAATGTCTGGGACATATGCAACCAGACAGATACATAACAATACCATTATAGACTGATTAAGGAAAGTGAATCCTTCATGATATTACAAATAAGCATAAGCAAGAATTAAAGCATGGATTGAAGAGCAAAAAAAGGATCAGTAATGGCGCTGCACACGGATGGAATTTTATTAAAAGCACAAAATGATGCTTGGTACCGAGTGCCTACCTGAGGAAGAGGTCAGTACAACTTTGAAACGCGTCATTTTGTGCATTTTTAATAAAATTCCATCAACTTACATCCATGTGCAGCACCATTACTGATCCATTGTCACATGTACAGCACCATTACTGATCGCTGAGGGTGACAATTGATAAAGTCTACTTGTAAATTAGCATAATTGAAAAATCAATGTAGCTGTCTAGTGTAGAGACTAGTAGACATAGGTGGTATACCTTTATCAAATTTTAGCACAGTTTGTGAGTTGCATAAAAAAATTGTGCCAAATTGATGCTAATAAAAACTCCACACCATTTGAAAATTACCCCCATGGTGCAGTCAACAATGTGATAGCGACAGCATGTAGAGAAGAAAGACTAGAATAAGGTGATCATAATTAACCATACGTTCCCTTCCCAATGGTGCCACCCTTGCTACCATAGAAATGGAATATTTGTATCCAACATCCCACATAAAGATGGACTGATCGGCAGGCTGACAGAATTTTGAAGCCAAAACCAGGAACAGACTATATATAGAGAACAGGTCATAAAGGAAAGACTGAGATTTCTCTTGTTTTTCAGATCCATTCAAGAACTTGATTCAATATATTTCATCCCACTATAAGCTTAACACTGGACTATTCATACAGAGAAGTCAATTTTCTAGAAACCAATTATTCGACCCACATACCTCAGATGGGAAAGTTTCCGCCCAAATTCCGTTGTCTACAGCAAAACCAACAGATACCACCAGGTATGTGTTCCAGCTCTACAGATAAAGATGAAGATTTACATAATCTCAAAAGGATATTTTTGAATCAGGGCTCTACCACTCAACTTCAACTGATGTCCAGATCCTCAGCGCTACCCAGAAGCCAACTATTCCAACACAAGGATAAAGAATGAAACAATGGTATACCACTGGTGGTGCCCTACAGCCCTCGGCTAGAGGTACTAAGGGAAACTGCAAGGAAACTACATCATATGCTGCACAAGAATGATCGTCTGAAAATAATATTTCCAGACCATCCCCTGCTGTGTTACAGACAACCCCCGAATCCTAAAAATATTATGATAAGGAGTTCACTGCCCTCTGGGACACAAAAAGGAACCTATCCCTCAAATGGAACTGCAAAAACCTGTTTTTAGATAATAACAATAACCACACAGATTGCAGATTCCCAGCACAACGCAAGACTAAAAAGACGACAGGGACGTTTCATTGCTCTACGTGTAACGTTGTGTATTGAGTTCTGTGGACTACGTGTCCTGGGCCAAATATTTCTGTAGCCCAGGACACATGGTTGTTATATTGTTGTTATATTAACCCCTTGAAGGGTAGCAAAGTCTTCATTAGTGTTCTCTAAGTACTGGATACTGGTTAGACCATTGTGCATTAATGTTGTTCATGTACTCCCCCTAATTTTCTGCTCAACTATTTGTGTCTCTCTAGATCAGGAGTCTGAACCTTATCTGGAGACTGACAGTACTAAAGACCAGTATACTGTACATGCTTACACATACTATGTTTTTATATGTATACAAGCCACTAACATTTATACTCTAGGCCAGTAACTAGAGATGAGTGAAGCAAATCTGGCAAATTAAGATTCACTACGAACCAAGGTTTTAATTCGCTTTGTTCTGCAAAGCGAATTCCTGCCCATTTATTAAGGAAATTCGTCAAAAAAAACCTAAATGGTGGCCGCACATGCTGCCTGGAGTGTCACTGGGCGGGAGAAAGGGATTATGCATAAAAGATTAACCAATCAGCTGCAGGTCACTCTGTGATGTCAGAACCTCCCCCTCTATATAAGGCGGTTCGTTAACAGATGTGGTGTCAGTAACTTACCTGACCGCGCTCCAGCGTCGTCTGGTCCGGCTGGAGCGCAGCGACGTCCTCCTCGGCCGAACCGGGTGACGTCACGGAGACCCGACGGCGTCCCTAGTAACCAGGGAAGCCGCGGGTCTCGCGTTAGTGTACGTCGCCCGGCCAAGCAGCTGAGTGCTGTTGAGCTCAGGCTGAGTGACGGATCTCTCTGCCACTCAGCCTGCAGCGCACCAGCTGCTATGTGTCTGGATTCAGGAGGCCGGACCAATCAGTCTTTGGTCCGGGCTCCTGATCCAGTATAAAGTGTTTGCAGTGTCAGCCTCTAATCGCTGGCTATTAGTTTGTTCTGATCCCAGCTCCCCAGTCCCTTGTATTCTGTCCTATCCTTTTCCATTTTGTCTTGCCTGGATTCTGACCTTTTGCCTGTCCCCTGACTCTCCGCTCGGTTCTGATTTTGTACTGCGTTGCTCGTTTGGTTCCTGACTCGGCTAGTTGACTCTCCGCATTTTGTTTGTCTGTCTGTCTGCGTTTTATGTTCTGCACGTATACAGTATAGGGATTGTCTTCGTGGTTGTCCGCGACCGCCTAGGGTCGACTGAGGCAAGTAGGCAGGTGACAGTGGGTGGGGTCAGATTTAGGGCCCACTGTCGAGTGTCTTGTCTTCACCTGCCGATCGTGACAGAATAGCCAGCCTGTACAGTTTCGTGACGTGCACCAGGATTTCTATTATGGATCCTATGAAAGCATTGTTGGAGCAAATGCAGAACCTAAACTCTATGGTACAGAGCCTTGCTGAACGGGTTCAGGAGCAGGAGGCTGCTCCCCGACAAGTTACTATGACCACCCCTTCCCCCCCTGAACCACCGGTACAACTCCCAGAAAAATTTAAGGGTGATAGAAGGAATTTCCGGACCTTCAGAGAGGGGTGCAGACTGTTCTTTCGACTACGTCCCCGCTCCTCAGGGGACGAGTCCCAAAGAGTGGGGATTATCATGTCACTGTTGCAGGGGCCACCACAGGAGTGGGCATTTTCTCTTCCTCCCAACGCCATAGAGTTAACCTCGGTTGATTATTTCTTTTCAGCTTTGGGTTTATTGTATGACGACCCTGACAGGACTGCTGTAGCCGAGCGACAATTGACATCTTTAAAACAAGGTAAAAGGCCAGTTGAGGACTATTGCGCAGAGTTCCGCCAGTGGTGTATCCCATCCGGTTGGAACGACTCTGCTCTGCGCTATCAGTTTCGGGTGGGCCTATCTGAGCAGCTAAAGGACTGGTTGGTAGCTTATCCTCCCCCTGAAACGTTAGAAGAGACCATGACGTTAGCCATCAGGGTGGATCGTCGTACGCGGGACAGACGTAGGGAGAAAGGAATCGTTGAACTCTGTAAAACCCCTACCTCTTTTCTGTCTCCTTCTAAACCTCCTCCTTCCCCGTTACCACCTCCGGAGGAACCCATGCAGATCGGGGCTACCGATGCGAAAACTAGACGGGCCCATCGTATGCAACATAATCTGTGTCTGTACTGTGGCAAAGCTGGACATCGTGTTCGGGAATGTACTTCCAAGCCTGGATCATCGCCGGAAAACTCCAGCGCCTGAGTGACTATCGAGGGGGTCACTCAGGCGCACAGGTACCACTCGATAAGAATAAATTAATGGTCCCCATCTCACTATGTTTGGGTGAGAAGTGTATTTCGGGAATGGCCCATGTTGATTCAGGGGCATCCGCTAATTTTATTAATTCCGGGTTTTGGTCCAGTCTGGAGGTATGTCCACTTCAGCTTAAATGCCCGCTGAGTATTACTGGGGCGGACTTTACACCACTGGCTCAAGGTAGAGTGAAATATATCACTCCTCCTCTAGAAGTAAAAGTGGGGTCGATCCATTCGGAGTGTCTTGATTTTCTGGTGATGGACAATTTGTCTTCCAATGTTATTTTAGGTTTGCCCTGGTTGACCCAGCATAACCCTGTTTTCGATTGGGCAAGCAGAGAGCTCGTCCAATGGGGGCCCGGGTGTGCTGCTCACTGTCTTTCTTTAAATTTAACAGGATGTTCTTCATTAGAAGGGGAGATCCCCGAGTTTCTGTCTGATTTTTGTGATGTTTTTGATGAAAAATCGGTGGATGAACTACCCCCTCATCGTCCATACGATTGTGCTATCGATTTGGTTCCTGAATCTAAATACCCGAAAGGGCGTATCTTTAATTTGTCTAGACCCGAAAGGGAAGCTATGCGGGATTATATTAAGGAAAGCTTACATAAGGGTCACATCCGTCCCTCCTGTTCTCCCCTTGGGGCCGGATTTTTCTTCGTAGGCAAAAAAGATGGTGGATTACGTCCCTGCATTGATTATCGGGAGCTAAATAAAATCACCATTAAGAATCAACACCCGCTCCCTTTGATTCCAGATTTGTTTGATCAGATTGGGGGGGCCCGGTGGTTTTCTAAGATCGACCTCCGGGGGGCCTATAATTTGATTCGAATAAGGGAGGGTGACGAGTGGAAGACTGCATTCAATACCCCCGAGGGACACTTTGAATACCTAGTCATGCCCTTCGGGTTGTGTAATGCGCCTGCAGTTTTCCAACGCTTTGTCAATGATGTGTTTCGTGAGTACCTGGGTCGTTTTGTAGTGGTGTACTTGGACGATATCTTGGTTTTTTCTCCAGATTGGTCTTCACATGTCAATCATGTTCGCAGAGTTATGAAACTGTTAAGACACAATCAGTTATTTGCGAAGTTGTCGAAGTGCCAGTTTGGTGTTCAGGAGGTCTCTTTTCTGGGATATAAAATCACCCCTAGTTCTTTTGGTATGGATCCCCTTAAGGTGGCAGCCATTGAAAAGTGGGAACGCCCCAGGAATCTTAAAGCTCTTCAAAGATTTCTGGGTTTCGCCAACTACTACAGAAAATTTATTAAAGGCTTCTCAGTAATTGCTAAACCCTTAACCGATCTCACTAGAAGGGGTTCCGATATGGATAACTGGACTCCTGAAGCCATTCTGGCCTTCGACAAACTCAAAACATGTTTTTCTGTCGCTCCAGTGTTGATTCAACCTAACTTTGAATTACCTTTCATTGTCGAGGTAGACGCATCAGAGGTGGGTGTAGGGGCTGTCCTCTCACAAGGTCCCGTAACACTCACTAACCTCCGACCCGTTGCCTACTTCTCTAGAAAGTTCTCCAAGACCGAATGCAACTATGACATTGGCAATAGAGAGCTCCTTGCCATTAAGTGGGCATTTGATGAGTGGAGACATTTTTTAGAGGGGGCTAAACACAAAATTAAAGTTCTTACCGATCATAAAAACCTCGTTTATTTAGATAAAGCTAAGCGCCTTACTCCACGGCAAGCCAGATGGGCATTGTTTTTTGCACGGTTTGATTTTGAAATCACCTTCAGACCAGGTTCCAAGAATGTAAAGGCAGATGCGTTATCTCGTAGTTTCAGTGTTAAAGAGGTCCCTGTAAGAGAATCCGAAACCATCTTATCTCCTGGGGTGGTGGTGGCAATTCTGCAGCCCGATCTGGCTGCTCAGGTGGTTCAGTCTCAGTCCATGGCACCTAGAAACACCCCGGAAAATAAACTATTTGTTCCCCCTAATCTTCGGTTGAAAGTGTTGGAAGAAACACATTGTTCAGTACTGGCAGGTCATCCAGGTATTGCTGGTACCAAGTATCTACTGTCTCGTCATTATTGGTGGCCATCCTGGGCTACGGATACTAAACTGTTTGTAGAAGCTTGTGAGATTTGCGCCAGGTCCAAGGTTCCTCGCAGGTTACCGGAGGGACTTCTTCAACCCCTGCCTCTGCCTGCTAGACCTTGGACCCACATCTCCATGGATTTTATAACTGATTTACCACCCTCTAAGGGTAAAACGGTGATTTGGGTGGTTGTTGACAGGTTCTCGAAGATGTGTCATTTAATTCCTCTCAACAAACTGCCCAATGCTCGTACTTTGGCCTCTCTTTTTATTAGTCATGTCTTACGGTTGCATGGGGTACCAGAGAATATCGTGTCTGACCGGGGGGTACAGTTTATATCTAGATTCTGGAAAGAGTTTTGTGGTCGCCTAGGTATATCTTTGTCATTTTCTTCAGCCTTTCATCCACAATCCAATGGACAAACTGAGAGGGTAAATCAGTCACTGGAGCAATTCTTAAGGTGTTTCGTTGCAGGCTCACAGGAGAAATGGAGAGAATACTTACCATTGGCTGAATTTGCCCTGAACAATCGTGAAAGTCAGTCTCTCAAAATGTCGCCGTTCTTTTGTAATTTTGGGTTTAATCCTCGTTGTTCTTCTGTACATGCGTCCGAATCCACTAATCCATCCGCCGAAGGAATTTACAGAAAACTGTGCACAGTTTGGGCCCAGGCTCTGCAGAACCTGGTTAAAGCTCAAGAGAATTGTAAAAAACAATCTAATAAAAGACGCATATCTGGCCCTGAGTACAGGGTAGGTGACAAGGTGTGGCTCTCCACTAGAAATTTGAAATTAAAGACACCATCTGGTAAATTGTCTCCAAAATACATTGGTCCTTATCCTATAGTAGAAATCATAAATCCAGTTTCATTTAAGCTGCTGTTGCCTAGGAGTCTTAGAATTCACGATGTTTTTCATAAATCTCTATTGAAAAAATTTGTTAATCCAGTGATTCCGTCTGCTCCTCCCGCTCCGTTGGTCATTCAAGGTGAACTGGAATATGAGGTGGAGAGAATTCTGGATTCTCGTCGGGTTCAGAGTTCTTTACAATATTTAGTTCATTGGAAAGGATTTGGACCAGAGGAGCGCACTTGGGTAGCTAGTAGAGATTTGCATGCATCACGTCTAGTTAGACAGTTTCATCTGCAAAATCCATCTAAGCCTGGTCCCTTAGGTAGAGGTCCGGAGGCCCCTCCTGAAGGGGGGGGTAATGTCAGTAACTTACCTGACCGCGCTCCAGCGTCGTCTGGTCCGGCTGGAGCGCAGCGACGTCCTCCTCGGCCGAGCCGGGTGACGTCACGGAGACCCGACGGCGTCCCTAGTAACCAGGGAAGCCGCGGGTCTCGCGTTAGTGTACGTCGCCCGGCCAAGCAGCTGAGTGCTGTTGAGCTCAGGCTGAGTGACGGATCTCTCTGCCACTCAGCCTGCAGCGCACCAGCTGCTATGTGTCTGGATTCAGGAGGCCGGACCAATCAGTCTTTGGTCCGGGCTCCTGATCCAGTATAAAGTGTTTGCAGTGTCAGCCTCTAATCGCTGGCTATTAGTTTGTTCTGATCCCAGCTCCCCAGTCCCTTGTATTCTGTCCTATCCTTTTCCATTTTGTCTTGCCTGGATTCTGACCTTTTGCCTGTCCCCTGACTCTCCGCTCGGTTCTGACTTTGTACTGCGTTGCTCGTTTGGTTCCTGACTCGGCTAGTTGACTCTCCGCATTTTGTTTGTCTGTCTGTCTGCGTTTTATGTTCTGCACGTATACAGTATAGGGATTGTCTTCGTGGTTGTCCGCGACCGCCTAGGGTCGACTGAGGCAAGTAGGCAGGTGACAGTGGGTGGGGTCAGATTTAGGGCCCACTGTCGAGTGTCTTGTCTTCACCTGCCGATCGTGACATGTGGCCAGTGGGCTGTGTGTGGAGGAGAGAGCAGAATGGCAGCAGGCAGTTAGAGCAGAGCAGGGAGAGACTAACAGCAATATAGGGATAGAGAGGAGAGGAATGGCGGAAATTGGATGATTAACTGGATGACATTTTTTTTAAATTGTGATTTTTAGATTTTTGACACTTTTACAATAACATGCTTTAACAAATTTGTCCTTCTGTAATAGTCCCAGTATTGTAGCTACTATAGTTTTGGCTGTTTTAATCAAGATTCGCAAATAGAATTTTAACAAGTTTGACCCACAATTTGCAAAGCTCCCAAAACGAATTTCTGACTGCTTCGCTCATCTCTATCAGTAACCTTCTGCAGTGTCCCAGTACCTCAATCCCTGGTATTAAAAGTTGTTGTGTGGCTGAGGAATAACTCTCAAAGTAACTAAAACAGTGAGAAAATTGGCAAACAACAGAGGAAATTGTTTTGCAAGGACTCTTCTGCAAACATTAACACTTTGAGGATGTCAAGATGGGGTAGACAGGGAGCTGGGACCAGGGTATGAAACCTAATAGCCAGCGCTGGGAGACTGCCTTAGCTTTCTTTCATGCTGACCAAGAGCCCGGTCCGGATCCCCGTAGGACCAGGCACTCTGATCTTCCAGGTTCCAGACAGGCAGAGAAACCAGTCAGTCTAAAGACCTACTCAGCTGCATAAAACAAGTCTCCCAGTGATCAGTTTAACTCCCGCATTGCCAGGAAGCTGAGAAGCAAGCGGGTGTGGCACATAAAAGTAAAAACAGGCCCAGTTCACACCAGGTTACTGCACATTCCTGACAGAGGGCTTCCAGACAAAATTAGCAGCTAGCACGCTTCTATGTCACGATTGTCTTTAGTGTACACCTTGCACTTTTGCATGTGCCCTGCTTAACCGTGTTAAAGAATTCCTAAATGTCTCCACTGCAGTCAGCCAAACTGTGGGGGTCCTCTACGGCAGAGTTATATCTAATTGGACTGCATAAATCTTCACTAGCAAGACTAAAGTGCTTTCAAAGCCTATTCTGAGACTCTTAGTCAGTATTGCTGCTTACAAAGTAACTGCTAAGCGAACTGTGACCAGATTCCATTAATCCATCCTCAGTACTGTAACTTCGCAACCCTGGGCTTTAAGAGAATTCATTGTCTGGATTTCTGCACGGAGACTTTCAGTAAAGTTTACTCCTGTTTGCAAGTTACATGCGTGTCTAGACTGTCCAATTGCACACATAATACCACAGAGACACCCCCAGAGACCTGAAATAAGAGTATGCCAGGGTCAAAGACTTTCCATCTTGTGCAAACCCCCCATTCACAAAAGCTATGATGTACCACAGAGGAATCTACACGGTCTGCTACCAACAAACCCAAATGGGACATCCTATTAGACTTTGAGCGAATACTACCCTCAGCTGACTACTCGACCATTCTTTACTGGGTATCACGTTTTCTGCATTTTGTAGACTAATGTGTCTTAGAAGTGGTTTTATAGTAATACTAAATGAGAAAACCCTTTAAGAAGTGTTGAGAAACCTGCTGAAAGGAGAAGCAGCAGAACAGCAAGCCTTTGGCTAATAGCAGAGGCAGGACAGCAGCAATCCTATGACTAGTAGCAGAGGCAGGACAGCAGAAATCCTATGACTAGTAGCAGAGGCAGGACAGCAGAAATCCTATGACTGGTAGCAGAGGCAGGACAGCAGAAATCCTATGACTGGTAGTAGAGGCAGGACAGCAGAAATCCTATGACTGGTAGCAGAGGCAGGACAGCAGAAATCCTATGACTGGTAGTAAATGCAGGACAGCAGAAATCCCATGACTGGTAGCAGAGGCAGTACAGCAGAAATCCTATGACTGGTAGTAGAAGCAGGTCAGCAGAAATCCCATGACCGGTAGCAGAGGCAGGACAGCAGAAATCCTATGACTGGTAGCAGAGGCAGGACAGCAGCAATCCTATGACTGGTAGCAGAGCCAGGGCAGAGGCAAGTAACCCAGCCCCTTTAACCCCCCCACCGCCCGGAGCATACATTACCTGCTAGGCGCCACAGCTGCATGTGAGACTCCCAGCTCCCATCGGTCCCGCTTAGCCAATCAGTGCTGCCGTGCACTGATTGGCTGATGGGGACGGGACCCGGGAGCACCACATGCAGCCGCGATGCCGAGCAGGTAATGTATGCAGCGGGGATTAAAGGGTCCGGGTTACATGCTCGCAGCGGAATGGAAATTCCGCTGCGGGTATGTAACCCAATTGAACTTCACAGTATCAGGATTCGCTGTGGATTTCTCTGCAAACTTGCAGCGTGAAATCCGCTGCGAATCCGGTATCCCGTACGTGTAAAGCTACCCTAAAAGCTTACATAAATATGATGAAAATAGCCTTATTCTAACCCCTAGAACTTTTTTTCATTTCATTTTTCTGTCTACAATGTAGATGTGAAATTTTATTTTAGTGTGGGATCAATAACTTTTTTTAATGCTTGGACAATTTTACCCGTGAAGATACCGTGTTACGCCTGAGGAAGGCGTTTTTTTTAAAGGTGCTTTGCTCACATGATTGTTTTATTACTGTTATTCATTCAAAGGAATCATATCTGTGTGATCTGTCTGTTTTGCTGTTCTCCCCGGTCATATACAGTGGTTGCAAAAGTATTCACCCCCTTTTTTGGCCTTTTACCTATTTTGTTATATCATAACCTGTGTTTTAAATGTTTTGTTTTTTTATCTGATTTTTTTTTTTTTTAAACCTTTTTATTGAAATTTTTTCAACACCATTAAAAAGGAAGGGGGGAGGTCAAAAGTAATATAAGATTGCGATCCTGTGCGGTTAACGTCATCAATTATCCTAACAAAAATATGATAACATATGGTTTTGTCCATAAAGATAAAATAAATTATAATGGATCATTTAGCACGACAAGTGGGGGGTCAGGGGTTTCCAGGCACCTGGAGGGGAAAGAGAGGAGTAGCATCTGGGGGAGGGGATGAGGTTAGCAGTAAGATGTGATATCAATCAAAATCAATGGATCCCTACCACTAATGTTCTGTTCTATACACCACATTGTATTGCGGAAGCATTGTATCCGTCCGCACCCTGAAGTTTTCAGTTTTTATGTCCTATTTGTCGTTTGCTTCACAACAAAAAAAAAAATATAATGTTTAAAGTTGTCGGCGTGAAATGATAAAACCCTTAAAAAACTCCATTTTAATTCTAGGTTGTGAGATAGCAAAACACAAGATGTTGGACGTTGTGAGGTTAATGAAAAGTCAGGTTGTGCTTGAGATACCAATGATACCTCTTAGTAAGAGATCGTTTGGAGACACACTAAGGGTGGTATTACACGGAACGATTATCGTTCGAAAAATCGTTAAATCGTTCGGATTTGAACGATAATCATTTCGTGTAATAGCAGGCAACGTTTAAACGACCAACGAGAAATCGTTGATCGTTTAATAGGATCCGGACCTATTTTTATCGTTTGATCGTTCGCACATCGTTCGGTAGAAAATAAAAATTCATGAAACGTACGCAATAGCGATGACTAAACGACCGCAAGAATGATCATAAATAACGATCATCGTTTCGTGTACTTGGGCGAACGATTTCGGGTCGTTTGCCTTAGCGGTCGTTTAAGATTGTTAATCGTTAGTCGTCGGAAAATTGCTTGGTGTAATAGTACCCTTAATGTTGCCCAGTTTACAGACTTTGAGAAGAAGCACATCATTAGACTGAGAAAAGCTGGATGGTTTCTTTGACAGATTGCCCATCATCTAGATAGTTCTGACCAAGCTGCCCAGACAGACCACCAGTTGAGAGGATTGTTACATCTACTAACAAGCACAGGCTACCCCCCCTTTTCCTTGTACACCATCCAGACATATGCGGCTCTTTCATTACACCCCCTGTCTCTGCCCAGACCATTTCTAGGAGTTTAGCAGAAGGAAATTTGGTGTCACACCACCCCTTACACACACTGCCATTGAAAAACAGGAACCCCAGATATGTCTCCTCCAGATTGTAACGCTTCCTATGCACCAGATTTGCTGCTGTACTGGGGACCAGAGACCCCGTTCTGTCTATTTCTGCCGTTCTTACCATGGACTGTTTTCCTTTTCCCCTCATTTCACATGAGTGAGGAGCTGGAATGATGCTGGGGGCCCGAGTCTCCCTGACTTTGATGTACAACATCTGGTGTTCAGGCTCCTCTCTGGATAATGGACACACAGGTGAGTATCCTCTATTCTGAAAGGTGCAGATGTATAAAACCTAGAGATGTGCGCAACTGGAGCATGCAACTAGAGCGCAACTGAAGCATGCAGTTAGAGCACAACAGGAGTATGCAACTAGTGTGCAACAGGAGTATTGAACTAGTGTGCTACAGAAGTATTGAACTACAGCGCAACAGGATTATGCAACTAGTGTGCAACAGGAGTATTTAACCAGTGTGCAAAAGGGGTCTGCAACTAGAGCGCAACTGGAGCATGCAGCTAGAGCACAACAAGAGTATGCAACTAGAATGCAACGAGCATGCAGCTAAAGCATAACTGGAGTGTGCAACTGGAGCACACAATGAGTGTGCAACTGTAGCATGCAGCTAGAGCACAACTGGAGAATGCAAAGAGTGTGCAACTGGAGCATGCAACTAGAGTGCAGCTGACGTGTACAACTAGAGCGCAACTCGAGCATGTCCGATCATTCTGCATTTGAATAATAGTGACTGAAGAAGTTGGATGCAGCCCTAGGGAGTCTGGGAAAACATGGATAAAGGTCTATGGACTATGGTTGCACATTACTTACAATGGTGAATTTTTGGTGAATTTGTAATTCATTTCGTGTTTTTTTTTCTTTTTAGTCAAATCACCAAAAGCCACATGACTTCCTGCAGATTTATTCGCAGATTTTGGTCAGAATTTCTGCAGAGATTTTTATTCCTTCTGACCTTTGAGCATTTCCCCCAATGTTACCAGTTCACTATGATGGAGAAGCAGAGCTGATCAGGTTCTGACGGCAGCTCTGGTCTTCAAGTGACTGATCAGGCCGCTCCTGATCCTGGGGAGTGTGAAGAATGTGGATCTGCTGGTTGTGGTCAGGTCTGTGCTTGTTCCACAGATATCACGGAGCGCCTGCATATACACATGGGGCAGTTGTGCGGCATTTTTTTACTGTGAAGCAGGAACCTTGACTGCATGGACATTAATGCTTTGGATGACCCGAGACTTAGGCTGTGTTCACATATAGGGTTAACACCACAGTTCATGCTAGACTACGAGAACTAAACAGAAAAAAAAAAAACACACAAGAATTACTACCTGTTGCATCGTTTTGGTGGTTCTAATGGGCTTCATCATAGACTTAAAGGGGTCGTCCAGGATTAGAAAAAACAGCACCACCCCTGTCCCCAGGTTGCAGTTTGGCTCTATTCACTTTATGGAACTGAGCTGCAAGACTGCACCCAACCTGAGGACAGGAGAGGTGCTGTTTCTGGAACAAAGTATTCATGTTTTTCATATCCTGTATAATATTACAATTTGTAGCTCCCTCCAATTAATTTTTTGCAACAAAAAGTTGCAGTGTAGCTCAAACCTAATGCAGAGGGATTAATCTTTTGGATTCTGATTCACTGGCGGCCTCTAGTGCTTGTCTGGAGATACTGCAATATGTATACTAATATCTATATTGATTTGTGTTGTATGAATTCTCTGAGTGTTACACCGAATAGATGAGTTGCCATCTGACTGCACAAAGCAGGGGTTCTGTTGTATGCCCTGCTTTTTAATTACACTACCCATTTTATGTGCATATGATGTCCTTCTCCATTAGATGGTGCTACAGGTAGGTTCTTGTACACCTGCATCTGTTTTTAGGAACTGAAGTTACAGGCAGAAGTTGTGGGAGCTGGATAGGGTTTGAAAAAAGAAGAGGTGTTCTGCAATGTGTGAAATAGCTTGCTCCAATAGCTGCTATGCAGAGAGGGAGACCGCCTGCTTAGAGAGGAGACCTAGCTTGCTACAAAAACTGCTCCACAAGGAGGGAGATCATCTGCAACAAGAGCTGCTCCATGAAGAGGGAGGTAATCGGATAGAAGAACCCAGCTGAAGAGAGAGAAAAAGACATAGAGAAATTGCTATAAGAGCTGCTCCACAGGAAGAGAGATAATCTGCAAGAGTTTACCTGGCAAAGGAGAAAGAGACTTCAAAAGCTGCTCTACAGAGAGGAGACAGCCTGCTACAGAAAACCCTCTACAGAGAGGAGACAGGCTGCTACAGGAGCTGCTCTACAGAGAGGAGACAGCCTGCTACAGGAGCTGCTCTACAGAGAGGAGACAGCCTGCTACAGGAGCTTCTATACAGAGAGGAGACAGCCTGCTACAAGAGCTGCTTTACAGAGAGGAGACAGCCTGCTACAGGAGCTGCTCTACAGAGAGGAGACAGGCTGCTACAGGAGCTGCTCTACAGAGAGGAGACAGCCTGCTACAAGAGCTGCTCTACAGAGAGGAGACAGCCTGCTACAGGAGCTGCTCTACAGAGAGGAGACAGCCTGCTACAGGAGCTGCTCTACAGAGAGGAGACATCCTGCTACAGGAGCTTCTATACAGAGAGGAGACAGCCTGCTACAAGAGCTGCTCTACAGAGAGGAGACAGCCTGCTACAGGAGCTGCTCTACAGAGAGGAGACAGGCTGCTACAGGAGCTGCTCTACAGAGAGGAGACAGCCTGCTACAAGAGCTGCTCTACAGAGAGGAGACAGCCTGCTACAGGAGCTGCTCTACAGAGAGGAGACAGCCCGCTACAGGAGCTGCTCTACAGAGAGGAGACAGGCTGCTACAGGAGCTGCTCTACAGAGAGGAGACAGGCTGCTACAGGAGCTGCTCTACAGAGAGGGGCCAGTCTACTACAGGAGCTGCTCTACAAGAGAGGAGACAGCCTGCTACAGGAGCTTCTATACAGAGAGGAGAAAGCCCGCTACAGGAGCTTCTATACAGAGAGGAGACAGCCTGCTACAGGAGCTGTAACTCAGAGATGACACTGCCTAGTACAGGAGCTGCTCTACTGAGAGGAGACTGCCTGCTACAGGAGCTCCTCTACAGAGATGAGACAGCCTGCTACAGGAGCTGCTCTACAGAGAGGACACAGCCTGCTACAGGAGCTCTACAGAGATGAGACAGCCTGCTACTGGAGCTGCTCTACAGAGAGGAGACAGCCTGCTACAGGAGCTGCTCTACAGAGAGGAGACAGCCTGCTACAGGAGCTGCTCTACAGAGAGGGGCCAGTCTACTACAGGAGCTGCTCTACAGAGAGGAGACAGCCTGCTACAGGAGCTTCTATACAGAGAGGAGACAGCCCGCTACAGGAGCTTCTATACAGAGAGGAGACAGCCTGCTACAGGAGCTGCTCTACAGAGAGGAGACAGCCTGCTACAGGAGCTTCTATACAGAGAGGAGACAGCCTGCTACAGAAGCTGCTCTACAGAGAGGAGACAGCCTGCTACAGGAGCTGCTCTACAGAGAGGAGACAGCCTGCTACAGGAGCTGCTCTACAGAGAGGAGACAGCCTGCTACAGGAGCTGCTCTACAGAGAGGAGACAGCCTGCTACAGGAGCTGCTCTACAGAGAGGAGACAGCCTGCTACAGGAGCTGCTCTACCGAGAGGAGACAGCCTGCTACAAGAGCTGCTCTACAGAGAGGAGACAGCCTGCTACAAGAGCTGCTCTACAGAGAGGAGACAGCGTGCTACAGGAGCTGCTCTACAGAGAGGGGACAGTCTACTACAGGAGCTTCTATACAGAGAGGAGACAGCCTGCTACAGGAGCTGCTCTACAGAGAGGAGACAGCCTGCTACAGGAGCTGCTCTACAGAGAGGGGACAGTCTACTACAGGAGCTGCTGTACAGAGAGGGGACAGTCTACTACAGGAGCTTCTATACAGAGAGGAGACAGCCCGCTACAGGAGCTTCTATACAGAGAGGAGACAGCCCGCTACAGGAGCTTCTATACAGAGAGGAGACAGCCTGCTACAGGAGCTGCTCTACAGAGAGGAGACAGCCCGCTACAGGAGCTTCTATACAGAGAGGAGACAGCCTGGTACAGGAGCTTCTATACAGAGAGGAGACAGCCTGCTACAGGAGCTGTAACTCAGAGATGACACTGCCTAGTACAAGTGCTGCTCTAGATAGAGGACCTGGGCTATAACCTGGTATAAGCTTCTAATATTGACCCCACCTATAAGATTCTTTAGTGTATTTGACCTGCTTTAAGGTAAGAAAATGAAACCTATGCCTGCTTGGTGCCATTTTTCTAGCTTTGGGAGTAATAAATCTGCTGGAGAGCTGGTGACTTTGCCGCCTCTTTGCAAACCTCACCAGCTTCTTTGTGACTCTTTACAAAATTGGAACGTGCTGAGAAATGCTAAATTGCTAAATTCCTCCCAGCTTGTGTGCTTTGATGGACGGCCCTGCAGATGGCAGCACTGAGCCTGGATCCTTAGGGAAAATTATTATAATTTAAAAAAATAATACAATGGGAAATTCTGTACAACAGTTTTTCTCCATAACATTTCTGGGACAGAATAGATTCCTGGTATCCTATCCAGGTCAGCAGAAACTCTTGAGTCAGCACAGCTTACCGACTCCTGTATGCAACCCACATCAAGGATTAGGGGAGCACGTCCCAATGGGAGAAAGCAATGTACAGAAAAGACAACATCCAGCTACTGGAAAAAAAAAATATTAAAAATATTATATGTGTGTGTGTATATATATATATATATATATATATATATATATATATATATATATACTCACCGGCCACTTTATTAGGTACACCTGTCCAACTGCACGTTACCACTTAATTTCTAATCAGCCAATCACGTGGCGGCAACTCAGTGCATTTAGGCATGTAGACATGGTTAAGACAATCTCCTGCAGTTCAAACCGAGCATCAGTATGGGGAAGAAAGGTGATTTGAGGCCTTTGAACGTGCCCTGGTTGTTGGTGCCAGAAGGGCTGGTCTGAGTATTTCAGAAACTGCTGATCTACTGGGATTTTCACGCACAACCATCTCTAGGGTTTACAGAGAATGGTCCGAAAAAGAAAAAACATCCAGTGAGCGGCAGTTCTGTGGGCGGAAATGCCTTGTTGATGCCAGAGGTCAGAGTGAATGGGCAGACTGGTTCCAGCTGATAGAAAGGCAACAGTGACTCAAATAGCCAACCGTTACAACCAAGGTAGGCAGAAGAGCATCTCTGAACGCACAGTACGGCCAACTTTGAGGCAGATGGGCTACAGCAGCAGAAGACCACACCGGGTGCCACTCCGCTCAGCTAAGAACAGGAAACTGAGGCTACAATTTGCACAAGCTCATCGAAATTGGACAGTAGAAGATTGGAAAAACGTTGCCTGGTCTGATGAGTCTCGATTTCTGCTGCGACATTCGGATGGTAGGGTCAGAATTTGGCGTCAACAACATCAAAGCATGGATCCATCCTGCCTTGTATCAACGGTTCAGGCTGCTGGTGGTGGTGTCATGGTGTGGGGAATATTTTCTTGCCACTCTTTGGGCCCCTTGGTACCAATTGAGCATGGTTGCAACGCCACAGCCTACCTGAGTATTGTTGCTGACCATGTCCATCCCTTTATGACCACAATGTACCCAACATCTGATGGCTACTTTCAGCAGGATAATGCGCCATGTCATACAGCTAGAATCATCTCAGACTGGTTTCTTGAACATGACAATGAGGTCACTGTACTCCAATGGCCTCCACAGTCACCAGATCTCAATCCAATAGAGCATCTTTGGGATGTGGTGGAACGGGAGATTCGCATCATGGATGTGCAGCCGACAAATCTGCGGCAACTGTGTGATGCCATCATGTCAATATGGACCAAAATCTCTGAGGAAGCTTCCAGCACCTTGTTGTATCTATGCCACCAAGAATTGAGGCAGTTCTGAAGGCAAAAGGGGGTCCAACCCGTTACTAGCATGGTGTACCTAATAAAGTGGCCGGTGAGTGTGTATATATATATATATATATATATATATTATGCATTTTGAGTGCATGCAACCACCTTTAGTCATAATATGCGTGTGTATGAAACATGTCGGTGACACTGGTTTTCTGACATTTATTGATCATGTTGCAGATTCCATTGTGGACAGTTGGGGCATCAGGAGTCACTGTGCTCACTCTAGAGATACTAGAAGAGGGGGAAAAAAGCAGGTGCAAAAACTCTGGGTAGTGTGCTCCTGTATCTAATGATTGGGCTCCTGTATGTGATTAGTGGGCTCCTGTATCTGATTAGTGGGCTCCTGTATCTGATCAGTGAGCTTCTGTATCTGAATAGTTGGCTCCTGTATGTGATTAGTGGGCTTTTGTATGTGGTTAGTGGGCTCCTGTATATAATTAGTGGGCTCCTGTATCTGGTTAGTGGGCTCCTGTACGTGATTAGTGGGCTCCTGTATCTGATCAGTGGGCTTCTGTATCTGAATAGTTGGCTCCTGTATGTGATTAGTGGGCTCCTTTATCTGAATAGTGAGCTCCTGTATGTGATTAGTGGGCTCCTGTATCTGATTAGTGGGCCCCTGTATCTGATCAGTGGGCTTCTGTATCTGAATAGTTGGCTCCTGTATGTGATTAGTGGGCTCCTGTATGTGATTAGTTGGCTTCTGTATGTGGTTAGTGGGCTCCTGTATATAATTAGTGGGCTCCTGTATCTGATTAGTGAGCTCCTTTATGTGATTACTGGGCTCCTGTATCTGATTAGTGGGCTCCTGTATCTGATTAGTGGGCTCCTGTATGTGATTGGTGGGTTCCTGTATCTGATTAGTGGGCTTCTGTATCTGATTAGTGGGCTCCTGTATGTGATTAGTTGGCTCCTGTATGTGATTAGTGGGCTCCTGTATGTGATTGGTGGGTTCCTGTATGTGATTAGTGGGCTCCTGTATCTGATTAGTGGGCTCCTGTATGTGATTGGTGGGCTCTTGTATCTGACTAGTGGGCTCTTGTATCTTATTAGTGGGCTCCTGTATGTGATTGGTGGGCTCTTGTATCTGACTAGTGGGCTCTTGTATCTTATTAGTGGGCTCCTGTATGTGATTAGTGGGCTTCTGTATCTGATTAGTGGGCTCCTGTATCTGATTAGTGGGCTCCTGTATGTGATTAGTGGGCTCCTGTATGTGATTGGTGGGCTCTTGTATCTGACTAGTGGGCTCTTGTATCTTATTAGTGGGCTCCTGTATGTGATTGGTGGGCTCTTGTATCTGACTAGTGGGCTCTTGTATCTTATTAGTGGGCTCCTGTATGTGATTTTTGGGCTCTTGTGTCTGGTTAGTTGGCTCCTGTATGTGATTAGTGGGCTCTTGTTTCTGACTAGTGGGCTCCTGTATGTGGTTAGTGGGCTTCTGTTTGTGGTTAGTGGGCTTCTGTATGTGGTTAGTGGGCTCTTGTATTTAACTAGTGGGCTCCTGTATGTGATTAGTTTGCTCTTGTATGTAATTAGTGGGCTCCTGTATGTGATTAGTGGGCTCCTGTATGTGATTAGTGAGCTCTTGTATCTGATTACTTGGCTCCTGTATGTGATTAGTGAGCTCCTGTATGTGATTAGTGAGCTCCTATATATGATTAGCGGGCTCCTGTTTGTGATTACTGGGCTCTTGTATCTGATTAGTGAGCTCCTGTATGTGATTAGTGAGCTCTTGTATCTGATTACTTAGCTCCTGTATGTGATTAGTGAGCTCCTGTATGTGATTAGTGGGCTCCTGTATGTGATTAGTGGGCTCCTGTATGTGATTGGTGGGCTCCTGTATGTGATTAGTGAGCTCCTGTATGTGATTAGTGGGCTCCTGTATGTGATTAGTGGGCTCCTGTATGTGATTAGTGGGCTTCTGTTTGTGATTAGTGGGCTCCTGTATCTGATTAGTGGGCTTCTGTATGTGATTAGTGGGCTCCTGTATCTGATTAGTGGGCTTCTGTATGTGATTAGTGGGCTCCTGTATGTGACTAGTGGGCTCCTGTATGTGATTAGTGGGCTCCTGTATGTGATTAGTGAGCTCCTGTATGTGACTAGTGGGCTCCTGTATGTGATTAGTGGGCTCCTGTATGTGATTAGTGAGCTCCTGTATCTGATTAGTGGGCTTCTGTATGTGATTAGTGGGCTCCTGTATGTAATTAGTGGGCTCCTGTATGTGATTAGTGAGCTCCTGTATGTGATTAGTGAGCTCCTCTATGTGATTAGTGGGCTCCTGTATCTGATTAGTGGGCTTCTGTATGTGATTAGTGGGCTCCTGTATGTAATTAGTGGGCTCCTGTATGTGATTAGTGGGCTTCTGTATGTGATTAGTGAGCTCCTGTATATGATTAGTGAGCTCCTGTATATGATTAGTGGGCTCCTGTATGTGATTAGTGAGCTCCTGTATATGATTAGTGGGCTCCTGTATGTGATTAGTGGGCTCCTGTATCTGATTAGTGGGCTTCTGTATGTGATTAGTGGGCTCCTGTATATGATTAGTGGGCTCCTGTATGTGATTAGTGAGCTCCTGTATGTGATTAGTGGGCTCCTGTATGTGATTAGTGGGTTCCTGTATATGATTAGTGGGCTCCTGTATGTGATTAGTGAGCTCCTGTATGTGATTAGTGGGCTCCTGTATGTGATTAGTGGGTTCCTGTATATGATTAGTGGGCTCCTGTATATGATTAGTGGGCTTTTGTATGTGATTAGTGGGCTCCTGTATCTGATTAGTGGGCTCCTGTATATGATTAGTGAGCTCCTGTATATGATTAGTGGGCTCCTGTATATGATTAGTGAGCTCCTGTATATGATTAGTGGGCTCCTGTATCTGGTTAGAGATCTAATCCTGTCATGTGTGATACTGTCTGCTGATCTATGTATCTAATCCTATCATGTGTGATATTGTCTGCTAAGCCAAGTATCTAATCCTGTCATGTGCGATACTGTCTGCTGACCTATGTATCTAATCCTATCATGTGTGATACTGTCTGCTGATCTATGTATCTAATCCTATCATGTGTGATATTGTCTGCTAAGCCAAGTATCTAATCCTGTCATGTTTGATACTGTCTGCTAAACCAAGTATCTAATCCTATTGCATATGATAGTGCCTGCTGAGCGGCTGTATCTAATCCTATCCTATGTGATACAGTCTGCTGGTTATATATGAATGGTTCTCCCGTACATTAGGGTCATACAGAGCGCAGGTACCACCCGGCAGTGTCATAGCCTTGTGGCCCCGGGCTGAGGCTCCTGTGTAGGGCCCCAGCTTTGCTCTCCCATCGGCGGCTGTGTGGGCTGAATGTGGACGCTGTCCCTTTAATCTCCTCCTCCCTCCTGACTGTGTCCTCCAGTACAAGCAGAACAATGAGGGAGCCATGGACTGAACCATTCCCTGAATATGGGGGGAGGAGGTTGTTAGAGGCGCTCCCCCTCTGGAGGAGGCAGATATGACTGGGGGGAGGGTGACGTGCTGTGGCCCCATGGTGGGGGTCTCCCTGAGGGTTTGGAGGGGGCAGGGCCGGTGGGCACAGTGAGGGGTGAGGGCAGGCTGCAGGTGTGGAGGTGGACTCTTCCATGGTCACAGGGTTGGGATTGCATTTGCTTTCTGACCTGGATGAGGAGAGAAGCAGCTGAACCTGTGCAGGGAGGGAGGGGGCAGCGGGGCGCAGAGCGGCACACAGCGGGCACCCAGCGACGATGCTCAGGTAGGTTCACACTCCATGGTCAGCTATGGATTATTAGTGACAGGTGGAGGGGAGGCAGGTAGAGGGTCAGGACCCCTCCCCCACACCTGTCCTCTAGTAATACCAGGATGTGATTCCTATTACAGTGCTCTGTGATGTGCAGGAGATCTGCGGGCGAAGGAGCCGGACGTCACTGGAGACACATTATCCCTCTCTGAGGAGCAACCACAACCTGCTGTTCTGGAAGCCGCTGCCCCTACGTCAGAGAGCGAGCGAGAGGTACAGTGTGTCACCGGTGATTGGTATTAGGCATGGGGGGTAGAGCGTGTCACCGGTGATGGGTATTAGGCATGGGGGGTACAGTGTGTCACTGGTGATGGGTATTAGGCATGGGGGGGTACAGCGTGTCACTGGTGATGGGTATTAGGCATGGGGGGTACAGTGTGTCACCGATGATGGGTATTAGGCATGGGGGGTACAGCATGTCACCGGTGATAGGTATTAGACATGGGAGGTACAGTGTGTCACTGGTGATGGGTATTAGACATGGGTGGTACAGCGTGTCACCGGTGATGGGTATTAGGCACTGGGGGTACAGTGTGTCACTGATGATGGGTATTAGACATGGGGGGTACAGTGTGTCACCAGTGATTGGTATTAGGCATGGGGGGTACAGCATGTCACCGGTGATGGGTATTAGACATGGGGGGTACAGTGTGTCACTGGTGATGGGTATTAGACATGCGGGGTATAGCGTGTCACTGGTGATGGGTATTAGGCATGGGGGGTACAGCGTTTCACCGGTGAGGGGTATTAGACATGGGGGGTACAGCATGTCACTGATGATGGGTATTAGACATGGGGGGTACAGCGTGTCACCGGTGATGGGTATTAGACATGGGAGGTACAGCGTGTCACCGGTGATGGGTATTAGACATGGGGGGTACAGAGTGTCACCGGTGATGGGTATTAGACATGGGGGGTACAGTGTGTCACCGGTGATGGATATTAGGCATGGGGGGTACAGCGTGTCACCGGTGATGGGTATTAGGCATGGGGTGGGGATACAGCGTGTCACCAGGGATGGGGGCATCAGACATGGGGGGTACAGCATGTCACCGGTGACAGGAGTATCAGGAGTACAGCGTGTCACCATGGATGGGGGTATCAGACATTGGGGATACAGTGCAGTAGTGGATCACAATAGGGGCGTTCCGGGCGGCAGCCCGAGGCCCTGAGTTCCTGGGGGGCCCATGACCACCCAAAAAGACATACTTTCAGTGGTGCACTGTCTCCTGGCTACACTTCCGCCATGATTTGCAAAAAAATCACTGTTTTTTTATGGCAATTTAGCACAAATCAGGACATCATGACATTATCTATCCTGTACTATGAACGCCAGGCTAGTGCCGCCATAGTTACAGTGGGGTGGGGGGGCCCAGGCTTGGTGAACAGCCCGGGGCCTATGGTAAAGTTAATCCGCCCCTGACTCATCACTCCGGGGATGGGGGTATCAGACATGGGAGATACAGCATGCCATCAGTGACTGGAGTATCAGACATGGGGCGTACAGCGTGTCATCACACCGGGGATGGGGGTATCAGACATGAAGGATACAGCATCATCACATTGAGATTGGGGGGGATGCAGTGTGTCATCACATCGGGGATGGGGGTATCAAACATGAAGGATACAGCATCATCACATTGGGATTGGGGGTACAGTGTGTCATCACACTGGGGATGGGGGTATTAGACATGAGGGGTACAGTGTGTCACCAGGAATAGGGGTATTAGACATGAAGGGTACAGCATCATCACACCAGGGTGGAGGTATCCGACATGAGGGATACAGTGTGTCATCCAACCGGGGATGGGGGTATCAGACATGGGGGTACAGACAGAGATGTAATTGCTATTAGGCACTCATGGTCCTGTGCCTGGGGCAGCACTTCAGTGACTTAAAAAATATATATACACAGTGGTGCCTTGGATTAGGAGCATAATTTGTTCCAGGACCGTGCTTGTAATCCAAATCACTCTTATACCAAGGCAAATTTTCCCATAAGGAATCTTTGAAATGCAGACAATTGATTCCACACCCCAAAAATAATGATTTATATTTTGAACTAGAAAATGTACCCGGCGCTGCCCGGGTATAAAGTGTCAGTGTGTTAATTAGATTTGTTCTAAGGTGCCCAGGAGGCCAAGCTAAAGGTATTGTTTCATCTGAGTTAATCAGTGAAATTAGTGTATACCTGTAGTGCATAGTTGGAGGGGTTCTGTATACCCACAATGTATAGTTTTTAGGGGTCTCGCATATCTGTAGTGCATAGTTGGGGGGGCTGTATACCTATAGTGTATAGTTGAGGGAGGTCCTGTATACCTGCAGTGTACAGTTGGTGAAGGTCCTGTATACCTATACTGTATAGTTCGGGGGTCCTGTATACCTGTAGTATATAGTTGGTGCTGTATACCTGTAATGTATAGTTGGTGGAGGTCTTGTATACCTGTAGTTTATAGTTTGAGGGTCCTGGATACCTGTAGTGTATAATTGGTGGAGGTCTTGTATACCTGTAGTATATAGTTCGGGGGTCCTGTATACCTGTAGTAAATGGTTTGAGGGTCCTGTATAACTATAGTATAGAGTTGGTGGAGGTCCTGTATACCTGTAGTGTATAGTTTGGGGTCCGATATACCTGTAGTATATAGCTGGTGGAGTTCCTGTATACCTATAGTATATTTGGGGTCCTGTATACTTGTAGTATAGAGTTGGTGAAGGTGCTGTATACCTGTATTATAGAGTTGGTGTAGGTCCTGTATACCTGTAGTGTATGGTTTTGAGGTCCTGTATACCTGTAGTGTATAGTTTGGGGTCCTATATACCTGTAGTATATAGTTGGTGGAGTTCCTGTATAGCTGTAGTGTATAGTTTTGGGGTCCTGTATGCCTGTAGTGTATAGTTTGGGGTCCTGTATACCTGTAGTATATAGTTGGTGGAGGTCCTGTATACCTGAAGTATATAGTTGGTGGAGGTCCTGTATACCTGTAGTATATAGTTTTGGGGTCCTGTATACCTGTAGTGTAAAGTTTGGGGTCCTGTATACCTGTAGTATATAGTTTTGTGGAGGTCCTGTGCACTTGTAGTGTATAGTTTTGGGGTCCTATATACCTGTAGTGTCCTGTATACCTGCAGGGTTGTATTTACCCGTATGGCAGTGTTATTCAGTCACAGAGTGTCGGTATTGGTCATGTCTGGTATGGGGGTGTTATCCAGTCACAGTATGGCGGTATTGGTCAGGTCTGGTGTGGCGGTGTTATCCAGTCACGGTATGGTGGTATTGGTCAGGTCTGGTATAGCAGTGTTATCCAGTCACAGTATGGCAGTATCGGTCAGGTCTGATATGATGGTGTTATCCAGTCACAGTATGGTGGTATTGGTCAGGACTGGTGTGGCGGTGTTACCCAGTCACAGTTTGCCGGTATTAGTCAGGTCTGGTATGGCAGTGTTATCCAGTCACAGTATGGCGGTATTGGTCAGGTCTGGTATGACAGTGTTATCCAGCACAGTATGGCGGTATTGGTCAGGTCTGGTATGGCAGTGTTATCCAGTCACAGTATGGCGGTATTGGTCAGGTCTTATATGACAGTGTTATCCAGTCACAGTATGGCGGTATTGGTCAGGTCTGGTATGACAGTGTTATCCAGTCACAGTATGGCGGTATTGGTCAGGTCTGGTGTGGCAGTGTTATCCAGTCACAGTATGGCGGTATTGGTCAGGTCTGGTGTGGCAGTGTTATCCAGTCACAGTATGGCGGTATTGGTCAGGTCTGGTGTGGCAGTGTTATCCAGTCACAGTATGGCGGTATTGGTCAGGTCTGGTGTGGCGGTGTTATCCAGTCACAGTATGGCGGTATTGGTCAGGTCTGGCAGTGTTATCCAGTCACAGTATGGCGGTATTGGTCAGGTCTGGTATGACAGTGTTATCCAGCACAGTATGGCGGTATTGGTCAGGTCTGGTGTAGCAGTGTTACCCAGTCACAGTTTGGTATACCTGTTGTGCCCTGTATATACATGTACTGTATGGATGGAGTAGGGGGTCCTGTATATACATGTACTGTATAGATGGAGTAGGGGGTCCTGTATATACATGTACTGTATAGATGGAGTAGGGGGTCCTGTATATACATGTACTGTATAGATGGAGTAGGGGGCCCTGTATATACATGTACTGTATAGATGGAGTAGGGGGTCCTGTATATACATGTACTGTATAGATGGAGTAGGGGGTCCTGTATATACATGTACTGTATAGATGGAGTAGGGGGTCCTGTATATACATGTACTGTATAGATGGAGTAGGGGGTCCTGTATACATGTACTGTATAGATGGAGTAGGGGGCCCTGTATATACATGTACTGTATAGATGGAGTAGGGGGTCCTGTATATACATGTACTGTATAGATGGAGTAGGGGGTCCTGTATATACATGTACTGTATAGATGGAGTAGGGGGTCCTGTATATACATGTACTGTATAGATGGAGTAGGGGGTCCTGTATATACATGTACTGTATAGATGGAGTAGGGGGTCCTGTATACATGTACTGTATAGATGGAGTAGGGGTCCTGTATATACATGTACTGTATAGATGGAGTAGGGAGTCTACCAGTTATTACTGTGGATGTTGTGAGGCAGCTTCCCTAGCAACCATTGCTCCCTGTGAAAATGAAAGCAGTAATCCTATTGGTTGCTAAGGCTCCAACTGCCGTGTCTGCTGCAGCTATTTATATCACCTGTGTTTGCAGTGAGGAGATTTTCCCATTCATCTCTATGAGGCGCCTCTCTTCCCCCTCCCCCTCCCCTCCTGTACATCTGGCAAGGACGGGACCTTCGCAATAACCTTCCCGGGCACCCAATGTATCTGTGTGCCAACTTTGGGGTCAAACGGTTCAGGCGTTGGGAAGTCTATAGAGGACAGACAGACAGACAGACAGACATAAGGACAGACAGACAGACAGACTTTGATTTTTATGATATAGATAATATGTAAAACAGATAAAACAAACATTTATAAACAGCAGAATCTGTGATATATAAGTTACTGTACAGTATAGCAGCATGTGGTGTATAATGTATAATAACTGTATAACCCTGATAACACAGCAGCTGGATATGTGATATATAAGTTACTGTACAGTATAGCAGCATGTGGTATATAATGTATAGTAACTGTATAACCCTGATAACACAGCAGCTGTATATGTGATATATAAGTTACTGTACAGTATAGCAGCATGTGGTGTATAATGTGTAGTAACTGTATAACCCTGATAACACAGCGGCTGGATATGTGATATATAAGTTACTGTACAGTATAGCAATCAGCATGTGGTATATAATGTATAGTAACTGTATAACCCTGATAACACAGCAGCTGGATATGTGATATATAAGTTACTGTACAGTATAGCAATCAGCCTGTGGTATATAATGTATAGTAACTGTATAACCCTGATAACACTGCAGCTGGATATGTGATATATAAGTTACTGCACAGTATAGCAGCATGTGGTGTATAATGTATAGTAACTGTATAACCCTGATAACACAGCAGCTGGATATGTGATATATAAGTTACTGTACAGTATAGCAGCATGTGGTGTATAATCTATAGTAACTGCATAACCCTGATAACACAGCAGCAGCTTGTAGATACAGGATGGAGCTGCAGATCCCCATAATGCAGTAGGGTAGCACAACAAGCAAGAATAGAGAAGCAGGGCTGCTGCCAGAGATCTGTGTGGTCACATGATAGCAGTGGGGAAGGGGTGTGTTCAGCATGGACCAATCAGGAAGTGAGAATCACAGAGCTGTGCAGGACAGTGACAGAGACTTCTCTATACAGCAGTGTTAATGGCTGAGTGCAAGTGCACTCAGTCACATTATAGCAGCAGTGTGTATAGCTGAGTGCGAGTGTAAGCACATTATAGCAGCAGTGTGTATAGCTGAGTGTGAGTGCAGGCACATTATAGCAGGAATGGAGAGAATGGGAAACACAAGGGCTGACAGAGACTGCAGGGAGCAGGAAGGAATGAGCAGGGCAGATGTGGGCACAGTACATGCAGCACTCTCTGTCGGGGGAGAGAGGGGTTACAGCTATGGAGAGATTACCTCCACAGTCCTGTCCCCTGATGCAAGCCCCAGCCTGAAGGGGATCTGCTATAATTTGGAAGGTGAGGGAGACTTCCTGGGTCGGAGTACAGGGCTGTAGACCCCGCTATGCAGACAATGCCCCTCCCCCCCTCCCTCCCAGTACAGGGAGCTGTTACACAAAGTTACAAGTTTGAAAAATTGTGAGCTCTTCTTGAAAAACGCTCTCAATGCAAGTTACCCTTAAACCAAGGTACCACCGTGTGTGTATGTGTGTGTGTTTGTATATATATATAGTTAGGGCCAGAAATATTTGGACAGTGACACAAGTTTTGTTATTTTAGCTGTTTACATAAACATGTTCAGAAATACAATTATATATATAATATGGGCTGAAAGTGCACACTCCCAGCTGCAATATGAGAGTTTCCACATCCAAATCGGAGAAAGGGTTTAGGAATCATAGCTCTGTAATGCATAGCCTCCTCTTTTTCAAGGGACCAAAAGTAATTGGACAATGGACTCTAAGGGCTGCAATTAACTCTGAAGGCGTCTTCCTCGTTAACCTGTAATCAATGAAGTAGGTAAAAGGTCTGGGGTTGATTCCAGGTGTGTGGTTTTGCATTTGGAAGCTGTTGCTGTGACCAGATAACATGTGGTCAAAGGAACTCTCAATTGAGGTGAAGCAGAACATCCTGAGGCTGAAAAAAAAGAAAAAATCCATCAGAGAGATAGCAGACATGAGAGATAGCAGACAAGAGAGATAGCGGACAAGCTTGGAGTAGCAAAATCAACAGTCGGGTACATTCTGAGAAAAAAGGAATTGACTGGTGAGCTTGGGAACTCAAAAAGGCCTGGGCGTCCACGGAAGACAACAGTGGTGGATGATCGCCGCATACTTTCTTTGGTGAAGAAGAACCCGTTCACAACATCAAAGGAAGTCCAGAAGACTCTCAGGGAAGTATCTGTCTCTAAGTCAACAGTAAAGAGAAGACTCCATGAAAGCAAATACAGAGGGTTCACATCTAGATGCAAACCATTCATCAATTCCAAAAATAGACAGGCCAGAGTTACATTTGCCGAAAAACACCTCAAGAAGCCAGCTTAGTTCTGGAAGAGTATTCTATGGACAGATGAGACAAAGATCAACCTGTACCAGAATGATGGGAAGAAAAAAGTTTGGAGAAGAAAGGGAAGGGCACATAATCATAGGCACACCACATCCTCTGTAAAACATGGTGGAGGCAACGTGATGGCATGGGCATGCATGGCTTTCAATGGCGCTGGGTCACTTGTGTTTATTGATGACATAACAGCAGACAAGAGTAGCCGGATGAATTCTGAAGTGTACCGGGATATACTTTCAGCCCAGATTCAGCCAAATGCTGCAAAGTTGATCGGACGGCACTTCATAGTACAGATGGACAATGACCCCAAGCATACAGCCAAAGCTACCCAGGAGTTCATGAGTGCAAAAATTGGAACATTCTGCAATGGCCAAGTCAATCACCAGATCTTAACCCAATTGAGCATGCATTTCACTTGCTCAAATCCAGACTTAAGACGGAAAGACCCACAAACAAGCAAGATCTGAAGGCTGCGGCTGTAAGGGCCTGGCAAAGCATTAAGAAGGAGGAAACCCAGCGTTTGGTGATGTCCATGGGTTCCAGACTTAAGGCAGTGATTGCCTCCAAAGGATTCGCAACAAAATATTGAAAAAAAAATATATATTTTGTTTGGGTTATGTTTATTTGTCCAATTACTTTTGAGCTCCTAAAATGTGGATTGTTTGTAAAGAAATGTGCACAATTCCTACATTTTCTATCAGATATTTTTGTTCAACCCTTCAAATTAAACGTTACAATCTGCACTTGAATTCTGTTGTAGAGGTTTCATTTCAAATCCAATGCGGTGGCATGCAGAGCCCAACTCGCCAAAATTGTGTCACTGTCCAAATATTTCTGGTGGCCCTAACTGTATATAAATATTGGTATGCTGAGCTGCGATGGATAAGAGGGGTAGTTCAGGGGTATCATTACACATTACCGGGGGGGGGGGGTAGTTTAGGGGTATCATTACACATACACAGGGGGGTAGTTCAGGGGTATCATTACACATACACGGGGGGTAGTTTAGGGGTATTATTACACATACGCAGGGGGGTAGTTCAGGGGTATCATTACATATACGCAGGGGGTAGTTCAGGGGTATCATTACACATACACAGGGGGGTAGTTCAGGGGTATAATTACACATACGCAGGGGGGTAGTTCAGGGGTATCATTACACATACACGGGGGGGTTAGTTCAGGGGTATCAATACACATACACGGGGGGGGTAGTTCAGGGGTATCATTACACATACACAGGGGGGGGTAGTTCAGGATGACCATTTTTTAGGCAGCTGTAGGTCACAGTCTTTAGTTATAGGAAGTAGTTTAGGGAAATCATTTGTGGGGCAATAGATCAGGGAGATCATTACACCAGGAGGAGGTTCAGGGGACAGTAGTTCAGGGGGATTGTTATATAGGGGGGCAGTAGTTTAGGGGAATTGTTATATAGGGGGGCAGTATTCTTAGTTATATGAGGGGGTAGTTCAGGGAGATCATTAGAAAAAGGCTCCTTCTTTGAGTTCAATAATACAACAAAAACATCCGATATATAGTCTACTCGCTAACCCCTATCCCCCCCCCCCGCACTCACACAAAAATAGATACAGACATAGGCCTACCGCTGCATCCAACTTTTTCAGCCACCAAATAATCAGACGTGAGTTGCGTTCATCTGTAGACCCGTTCCCTGATATTATGGGGTGTCCCGGTGGGTTATTGGAACATTTATGAACCTTCAGTAAGATATTCTAAAGCCAACTTGATGGACGTATTAAAAGACGGCCAGACTAATATACTTAAAGGGGTATTCCACTCATGATGGAAAAAATGAAATGCTCCAAACCGTACAGCTCATACTCACCTAGCCCCTGTGAGTATTTTGAGCCATCTCACGCTTCTCTCTCTGCCAACTTTCTTGATTTAGATTTTTTTTCTAAATGCCTGCTTACAGCTAAGATGGTGCCGACTGGAAAACGAGACTACAGTTCCCATCATGCAGCGTGGCGCCTGCATTGGTCCATACGGGCACAGACAGCAGATTGCTGGCAGTGTAATCTGGACAATCACCTACATCACCTGTCCACGTTCTCCTGCGTTCTGCTTCCTCCCCGATCCTGTGTGCTGCTGCTTCAGAGCGGCCTGTCTGAGCTGACAGGTCACTCAACCAATCACAGGCCGCGGTGGTCCCAGCCAATGATTGACTGAGTGGCCTGTCAGCTCCGAAGCTGCAGCGCGCAGGATCGGGGAGGAAGCAGAGCGCAAGAGGAGAATGTAAACTGTTTGGGCAAAGGCCAGGCCATGTAATAGGCTCAGTAAACAAGCACCGATCTAGCAGGTTAGTAAGGAAACACAAAGGAAAAAGGGAATGACAACAAAAACGGGAATAATAAATATAATTATATTAGGGGTCACAGGTGTGGCTCTTCAGATACTGGATCGTGAAACACTGGCCGATCCTGCTACACGACCTTCTATCCCCCGGGGTTATATATATATCAGAGGGCCCATAACTCACATGGCTCCCAGCTGTTTGTGTGATGGCTGCCGGGTTACAGAAGGGAAGAGTGAGGAAGTAGATCACAGGATCTCGCCCTCTTGTTAGGGAACGTACGGTGGTGGATCGATGCTATAGGATGATTTAGAGGGGAGAACTGAAGAGGTCTAGTGTAACAGGAGAAGTATTGGGAATAGATGGTATGTTTGTCTGCTCCTTGGCATTTTTTTATTTACCTTTTAACCTGTAGTTGTGGAATCCAATATGGCGGTCAGACAGTGCAAACAGTCCGGGCCTGTGTGAACAAACACAGGTTTAAAGGAGAAGGCAAAAAAAGGCAGGCAAAGGGGTGCGGGAAACTAATAAAGTAGCGACGCTCCCGGGTCCTGTTGATGGCCGTCTGTCCTACAGCTCTTCTGGCTGCAACATCACATACCCCGCAAAGTGATTGCCTGCTCAGCCAATCAGTGACTGGGGCGGGATAATCGATCAGCCGGGCCAGGACGTTGCAGCCGGGTATGTGACATACTCGATTTCCAGCAGAAAATGTCATCCTTCTGTGGGACCCGGGAGAGGAGCTACAGAGGCACGAGGACGGGTGAGTTTACTTGTTTATTATTTTCCCGCACCCCCCTCCCCGCTTTTTGGCTTTTTTTCTAGTTTCATGGGACTTCCTCTTTAACATTAAAAGTGGCTATGGTGGCATTGTTTATGTTCTCATGAAAAAGACCCAGATCTACTGAATCTAGTGACTTTAGAGGCAATCCCTGAATCCATGCCTAGCATGTCTAGGACTTTGCTAGACAGAGAATCGTTGTAGTATTATACATTCAATACTAAAGAAGGAGCCAGATCCAAAACGTGTTGCTCTTAGATGAGAAAAACCCCTCCAAGTGGTATTTAAGTGTGAACGAGGCAGCGCTTGACGCTCGGGGGTAGATCAGGAGTGGAGCATGATTACTTCAGGGGGTCATTATTCCTGGGGGTAGTTTAGGGGTTATTCCTGAAGGGGGGGGGGGTAAATCAGGAGTGGAGCATCATTATTCCTGGGGGGTAGTTCAGGGGGTCATTATTCCTGGGGGGTAGTTTAGGGGTTATTCCTGAAGGGGGGGGGGTAAATCAGGAGTGGAGCATCATTATTCCGGGGGGGTAGTTCAGGGGGTCATTATTCCTGGGGGGTAGTTCAGGGGGTCATTATTCCTGGGAGTAGTTCAGGGGGTCATTATTCCTGGGAGTAGTTTAGGGGTTATTCCTGAAAGGGGGGGGGGGTAAATCAGGAGTGGAGCATCATTATTCCGGGGGGGTAGTTCAGGGGGTCATTATTCCTGGGGGGTAGTTCAGGGGGTCATTATTCCTGGGAGTAGTTCAGGGGGTCATTATTCCTGGGAGTAGTTTAGGGGGTCGTTATTCCTGGGGGGGGTAGATTAGGAGCGGAGCATCATTATTCCTGGGGGGTAGTTCAGGGGGTCATTAATCCTGGGGGTTAGTTCAGGGGGACATTATTCCTGGGGTCATTATTCCTTTAGGGGTAGTTCAGGGAGACATTATTCTTGGGGGGTAGTTCCTGGGGTCATTATTCCTGGGGGGTAGTTCAGGGGGTCATTATTTCTGGGGGGGGTGAGCAGTTACAGTGTGGGCATGCTCTGATGTCTTGCCTCCCCCCAGGATGGCGTGCTGTCTGAAGGACGAGCTGCTCTGCTCCATCTGTCTGAGTATCTACCAGGACCCGGTCAGCTTCGGCTGTGAGCATTACTTCTGTCGTAAATGCATCACGGAGCACTGGAGCCGGCAGAAGCACGGGGGCACCCTGGACTGTCCTGAGTGTCGGAGAACCTTCTTGGAGCCCACCCTGTCCCCCAGCCTCAAGCTCTCCAATATTGTAGAGCGATACTCTGCCTTCCCCCTGGACGCCATACTCAGCGCTCAGAGAAGCTCCTTTCCCTGCAAGGACCACGACAAGGTGAAGCTCTTCTGCCTGACTGACCGCGCTGTGGTCTGCTTCTTCTGTGATGAACCCTCACTGCACGAGCAGCATCAGGTGACCAATGTGGACGAGGCCTTCGAGGAGCTGCAGGTGAGGGGGGGGGGGCTCTGCCCAGCAGTACAAGGGTGATAATAGCAGGTTTCAGGTCTGGTTGAAGCCTTTTTCTTCTTGGTTAGTATAGTTGACTTCACCCTTTACCTCTATAGAGTCCTGGCCGTGTGCCATGTACGGGGTCTCCATGCCCACTCAGCTGTGTGCCCTGATGTGGTAGGTGCCCGTCAGTCCCTATTCTCACAGTTATTAGTGTGGAGCACCTGGCCCCAGCGCCTCACAGTGTGAACCCCATAACCTGAACTGACACTGCGTGATCACTGTATACAGGACACTACTCCCATCATCTGCTGCATGCTCACTATGTACAGGACACTACTCCCATCATCTGCTGCATGCTCACTGTATACAGAACACTACTCCCATCATCTGCTGCATGCTCACTGTATACAGGACACTACTCCCATCATCTGCTGCATGCTCACTGTATACAGAACACTACTCCCATCATCTGCTGCATGCTCACTGTATACACGACACTACTCCCATCATCTGCTGCATGCTCACTGTATACAGAACACTACTCCCATCATCTGCTGCATGCTCACTGTATACACGACACTACTCCCATCATCTGCTGCATGCTCACTGAATACAGGACACTACTCCCATCATCTGTTGCATGCTATTTATATATACAACTCCTATTATTTACTACATGACTTCTGTATACAGAATGTAACTCCCATCTTCTGTTGCATGATCTCTATACAGGATTCAACTCCTGTTGTCTGCTTCATGACCTTAGTATAAAAGACACAACTCCTATATAATCTCTATGCAGTATACAACTCCCATCATCTGCTATATAATCTCTATGCAGTATACAACTCCCATCATCTGCTATATAATCTCTATGCAACATACAACTCCCATCACCTGCTATATAATCTCTATGCAGGATACAACTCCCATAATCTGCTATATAATCTCTGCATGCAGGATACAACTCCCATCATCTGCTATATCATGTGTATGCGGGATACAACTCCCATCATCTGCTAAATAATCTTTAAGCAGTATACAACTCCCATCATCTGCTATATAATCTCTGCATGCAGGATACAACTCCCATCATCTGCTAAATAATCTCTATGCAGGATACAACTCCCATCATCTGCTGCATGAATCAGATATGTATAATAGAGGTAGGTATAATGGCCGCCATTCCAGAAGGGTTGTCAGTGTCACTGCCACAGCAGAACATGAGAGGGCGCCGCGGTGTCAGTCCTCACTGCAGTTCTGGTATTCTTTTCATGAAGTCATGATATATATATTCAGGCTGTGAGTGTCCCCGGTGACAGGGCTGTCTCTGACCCATCCTGCGGATTCATTGTCGTGTTCTTTATCTTCTCAGAGAGAACTGAAGGAGCAGCTACATGCGCTGCAGGAGAGCGCACAGGGCCACACGGAGGCGCTGCAGCTGCTGAAACGCCAGCTGGCTGAGACCAAGGTTAGAACCCCCTTCCCCATCCATAGGAGGCGCTGAGTGTGAGTGAGTCACTGAGTGAGTGGCGCCCCTAGAGGCAGCCGCATGCACAGCAGGAGAACTGCAGGTGGTGCCCCCCACTCCTTGCAGATTGCTTCTTATGCCACCATCTCTGCATCCTACACCTCCATTTCCTAAGGAAGAACCCTGATAATATATATATTTTTACATGTATTATGCCGCTAGTCACAGTTATATAATTTAGCTAGTAGTACCTTGTATCGTTGTTGTTTCTATCTGAAAACTCTTATAATCCTTTGGCTGGGTCATGTGATCTCATGGTGACCCTTAGGAAATGACATGTGCTCTCTGTGGGGTCACCATCTCATTTCTTGTATGTAATGAAACAGCATGGACTGTACTACACAATATCTACACAGGGGGGAGACAAAGACTCCTGTCACTGATACTGATGATTATACAGCTGCGGTCACACGGTGATGATGGAGGAGATGACAGTTCAGCCTCCCTGACTGTAAACTTATGGTACCTTACATAATTTAGGAGACTATAGAAAAGCAGATTATTACACTGTCCTCCGAGCCGGCAGAGATGGTACAGGGTATATGTGATGTGTGCTAATGCATTATGGGATAGCTAGTAAAGAACCAGGATGAAATCTGCAGTAAAGAAATGTATGGATGCAGCTGAGCTGGGATGAAACAGATGACACTGATATCCTGCCGCCCTCTCCAAATCATAGGTACCCTTTAAAGACTGCTCTTTATGCCCCCCATTCACAGACTGCTCATGATATACTCCTCTTCCACACACTGCTCATTATATATTCCCTTCTCACAGACTGCGTCATATCCCCACCTACTCTCACATTCTGCTTCTTAAGCCCTCTCTCACAGACTACTTCTAACACCCCCAGGTCTCACAGACTGCTTCTTATCATGTCTTAAAGACTGCTTCTCATGCCCCCATCTCTTTGCTTCCTTCCCTGTCACAGACTGCTCCCTATGCATACTGCTTCTTATCATGTCTTACAGTCTGTTCCTTATGCCCCAGCTTTTAGACTGCTTTTTATGCCCCTATTTCTTAAAAGCTGCTCCCTATACCCCCCACAGACAGCTGTTTATGCCCACCCCACACAGACTGCTCCTGATGCCCCCTCATCTCTCACAGACTGCTTTAGTCGATAGAAGCAAACTGAACACTGCTCATCTTCCTATTCCCTACCTGCTCTGATTATAGATATGAGTGCAGGGAGGGGATACATACGGCATCCATACCCATATCCTGCATACAGCATCCATACCCATATCCTGCATACAGCATCCATACTCATATCCCGCATACAGCATCCATACCCATATCCCGCATACAGCATCCATACCCATATCCCGCATTTATGTGGTAAATCCTCCAAATTATGTAGGGATCATCCGCACCGCAGATATTTCTCCATCGGGAGAATCCTTCATATTGTGGGAATACCTAGATGCATGGTGACCATGTCTTCAGTGATTCATATTTGCACTGATGGTGCGTCTCATCCTCAGTCTTCGGCCAAGAGTCTTCGCGCCACCATCAGTGAGGCCTTTGAGCGTCTGCACCGCCTGCTGAGGGAGCGTCAGAAGGCCATGTTAGAGGAGCTGGAGTCCGATACAGCCCGGACACTGACAGACATTGAGCACAAGGTACAGCGCTACAGCCTGCAGCTGCGCAAGGTGCAGGAGGGCGTGCAGATCCTACAGGAGCGGCTGGCAGAGAGCGACAAGCACAACTTCCTGGCCGGCATCTCCTCGCTCTCAGAGAGGTAGGCACGGGTAGAGTATACAGCTGGCAGTCATAACCCCCATCACTGTACACCCAGGTCAGTGGAGACAATCTGACCATCCTCTCCCATTCTGTATGTTTATAAGAGCAGTGCCGGCTCCCATCTCCTTCTAAGCAGGTTCTGTGGTTTCACACTGTCACGCCATCTGTCTGATTGTGTACAATCTTCTCCTCTGTCTCCAGGTTAAAAGGAAAGATTCATGAAACTAACCTGACCTATGAAGACTTCCCCACCTCCAAGTACATGGGACCCCTGCAGTACACCATCTGGAAATCTCTCTTCCAAGACATTCACCCTGGTAAGTCAGTTTATGGTGTATCACGTCACCACCGCCATGGGTCCTCCATGTCTACAGTCTGTTCCTGGGATACCTGAGTAAAAATAAGTTCATGAACCTCCATTATAGATCACTGCCACTCAGAGCCTTTCCTTTTACCTGGTGAACAGACACCATCTTTGTTTTGAGGCTTTACTGCCTTACGTAGAGACCAGGTCTCTTTCACGTCACAATATCCCCCAACGTTGGTATCTTCTAATGTTCTATTCTCTTAGTTCCCGCAGCTCTGACCCTCGATCCAGTAACGGCCCATCAGCGCCTGATCCTCTCCGATGACTGCACTATTGTGGCCTATGGTAACCTGCACCCCCAGCCGCTCCAGGACTCCCCAAAGAGGTTTGATGTGGAGGTTTCGGTGCTGGGCACCCAGGTCTTTGATGGAGGGGTGCATTACTGGGAGGTGGTGGTCTCTGATAAAACTCAATGGATGATAGGACTGGCCCATGAAGCAGTGAGCCGCAAAGGTAGTATCCAAATCCAGCCCGGAAAAGGCTTCTACTGCATAGTAATGCATGACGGGAACCGCTACAGCGCCTGCACAGAACCCTGGACGCGGCTCAACGTCAAGAGCAAACTTGAGAAAGTCGGGGTCTACCTGGACTATGACAAGGGGCTGCTCATCTTCTACAATGCAGATGACATGTCCTGGCTTTATACCTTCCGTGAAAAGTTTCCTGGAAAACTGTGCTCTTATTTTAGTCCGGGGCAGAGTCACGCCAATGGCAAGAATGTACAACCGCTGCGCATTAACACCGTGCGAATATAGTGGTGCCCAATGGGAAAGGGGGGCTTAGAGCTCATGATGGGGTGGGTAGAGGACCATCACATGATTCTTCAATCAACAGCTAAATGGAGAGAAGCATCCGCCACAATAATCTGCGGCCTCTGTGACTGTGACAGCCGCCCCCCTGTCAGCTGCTTCCTTCAGGTGTCCCAAACTGGAGCTGGATGTTGGTTGACCACTAGATGAATGTCCATGTCCTGACGAGACCGGCCTGACCTCTTCTCCCTCCATTGCTGACTGATGACCCCTAAGACCTGTGAGGGGAGGGATCCATAGTTCTAGCAGCTGCCTTACCTAAGATCATAAAATGTGACACTGATGACCGGAAGACAAGACTGGTGGCGACTCCATCAATGTGCGGTGATCTGGAAAGTATCCATGACTGGGATCATTGTACAGAATGAATAGAGGGGGATTAACAAATCCAGTCTGGTCGGCTGTACATTACACACCTTGCTGTATACTTGTACAAGAGGTAGACGGCTGTATACTTGGTGTATATTGTGCAGCAGCGAGGTGTCCACATTGCACCATCACAGGGCCATCTCTGTACATGCCGCATCATCACCTGGGAGCAAGAAATTCTGCAACTTTCTAATAGGTTTTAATTGTTTACAAGATCTCTGTGTGCTGTCGGCGAATGGAAACCTGTCCTGACCCCTAGCCCAGCGGTGGTTCCGTTAAAAATAAAAAAGGCTTGGCCATATTCTGCTGGTAACTGGCCAGGTTTTGGCCTCTGACTGTAAAGTAACTATTCACCGACAGCAATCAAAGATCGTGAAAACGGTGTAAAGCTGCAACCGCCGTCTATTACCGAGTTGTAGAATTTTCAATAATAATACAATGAAACGTCATGTACAGAAGTCTGGCCTGGCCCTTTAAGTGGGGATTGTATAGGCAGCAGTACAGCCGGGCCCCTCCCTGACATTATATAAGCAGCAGATAGATGTGGGCAGGGGTGGTTCAGAGCAGCGCTGCCCCGGGCATCAGGACGCCTGTCACCTGACTGAGGAGGGAGAGATGAATGTAAAGCGACGGCCGTGTCCGTAATAAAATGATTTGTTTACCGAGTCCTTTGTGTGTGGGTTCTGTTATATGGGTCACTGAGACCCAAGGGGCTATTATGTTACCCCCACTGCATTATAGCAGGAGGGTGGCGTCACTAAGTAACACTCCACCTGCACATAGAGGTAAGAGAAATCTGCAGAGAGAAGACAGGCAGACAATCGGGGTCAATACGGATGTACCTGCTGCTCCCGGGGGTAGTCATGTGATTGACGCCTTTGTTCTGGTTCAGGAGTTGTTCTCATCTTATAAAGTGATCATACATTGCTGGGATGCAATCTCTGGGACCCCCACTGATTATAAGAATGGAGGGGCCACATAACTAGCTACCCCACTGAGCAGGGAACCCCAATGCAAGTGAAGAGGCCAGCTACAGCGCCACCTAGCTGTGCAGGGAATACACTTTGTCAGTACTGCATCTCCTTTATTATCAGGATCGGTCGGGGTCCTAGAGCTGGTCCTAAGGTGATGGCATATCTTAGCCTTCAACAACAGACTTAGGGCCGCACTTTCTCTATGGAAAATTCCCCCAACACTTGAATCTCCATTAAATCCAAGCAAAGACACGTACAGTTCAATAAGGGGTGGTAAGGAATAATGCAAATATACCACCAGTACCTTAATCTTGCCGCCTTGCACTTTCTTATGTATAGTCTCCTATGGCAGAAACAGTAACACTCACAGCATTAGGAACGTCTTTTATTTCTTTGGTACATGGTATAACAACATGCTCACATACTGAACATTTTTCCAAGTCCAAACCACCTGCAGTCCGCGGGTATCTTAGCCTTCACTATATGGCATTGTTTCCCAACCTGTAGCTCTACATTTGTTGTAAAATTCCTATAGTGGCCATCAATCAAAAAAAGGATAAGCCAGACAGCACTCGCCTCATTTGTGGTGCGAGTGCCTTCAAAAGAGACAACAGTTGTTTTGCGCATGCCCGCTTCTTCCAGCCTCATAGTATGCAATGACTTCAGGGCACTCAGGTTAAAAACCTTGGTGCTCCAGGTGTCAGTGTAACGGAACTTCAAACATAGTGCAGTAAATTAAAGGGGTTATCCAGTGCTACAAAAACACGGCCACTTTCTTCCAGAGACGGTACCACTCTTGTCTCCAGTTCAGGTGCGGTTTGCAATCAAGTTTCATTTACTAAGGAACTAAGTTGCAAAACCTGCACCCAAACTAAAGACAAAAGTGGTGCCCATGTTTTTGTAGCGCTGGATAACTCCTTAAGTGACAGTACACCAAAATAACTATTTACAAGAAAAAAATCACAAAAATTCCCCCTAAGGGCCCGGAGCGATAATTGTCTGAATTGTCCCGATTTGGCCAATTATCGTGCTGTGTAATAGAATGATCAGCTGAAGAAACGATCTTCTGATCGTTTTTTTTAGGCACTTACCCAACATCATCAGCCGCCAACCGTGCGTCGATACATGTAATAGCCATGCACGGCTGATGATTAACAAACTACATCACCTGTCCACATTCCTGGTCTCCTCCTACGTTTTGTTTCCTCCCCGATCTTGCACGCTGCAGCTTCAGAGCAGCCTGTCTGAGCTGACAGGCCGCTCTGAAATTGCAGCGTGTGAGGGTAGAGCTTTATCCAAGTTCAGCAGCCCCCGCTAATCAAATGCCGAAAGTTCGGGTTAGGATGGACTCGAACCCCGAACCCGCTTCGCTCATCTCTAATCGCTAACAATGTCCGTGCAGCCCTTGCTAAATGATTATCGGGCCGTGTAATGGGCACAGTAAACAAGCGCTAATCTAGCAGTCTTTTCGGTCCACTCTCTTTGCAATATTGGCCATTGATGGTTTCCACCTCTTTTTGCTACATTTTGAGTCCTGTGAATCGTAAGACGTTCAGGTCACTATTATAGATGCTGTTTACATGTTCAATTAGCTTTGAGGATCCAATTCCTGGTTTTTCCGCTTATAAACAACTGCAAGGGCATACAATCACGTACACAGTATATTTACTTACACGTCACAGATTGTTTAATACAGTGTTCATACCCTCCCAACTTTATGTACTTAGGATGTAACTTGTAGCGGACTGTCCACCCTTGTGGCTGCCGCCTGGGGCCATTCTACGTAACCAGTTATGGGAGGAAAGGTGATTCTCCGAATGTCTGACTCCTGCGGTAAGCTATGACTGTTTTTTCCTGTGTGATATCGGAGAGATCAGGATCTGCCGCTACCAAATACCAATGGCCGCATGATTGCGGTGCGAACGTTGTTATCCATAGTACTATGTCTAAAGGAACTAAACCTGTCCGATTTTTCTCTTCTTTGTTACTTTCTTTAGATTCTACTAGTTCTTGTGCTGCACCTATAAATTTTTCTGGGTATCCTCTATCTAGGAGTCTTACTTTTGGTTCTTTTGCTTGTTTTTTTTATATGTATAAGAAAAGAGAAGTGCTTCCCTAGGCTCAGCTGTCGGCTTGTCAGTCTCCGTGCCGCTCTTCCCCAGGTGCTGGGAAATTTTGGAAATTTTCTCCTAGTTTCCCAGGACTGGATCCAAATTCACTCATCTCTAGTTATGTCATCGTTTTCTATTTACACCTTCGTCTCCAGGAATTCTACCGATCTTCCCCCATGGTTCCATATTCATTTCATTGCCTGAGATGGTCTATGAAACCTGCAACCTGTCCTGACAGCTTCTGAATGATGGGAATAATAGTTGTGCAACAGCTGGAGAGCCGCCGGTTGGGGAACACTACTTTATGGGATGGGAGTACCCTTTACATTTTCTCAAGGACTCCGCCCACATACAGCAGCAGGCAGCTTGTCACAGGCAGCGTACACACTCCAGGGAGGACGGCATTGATTCAGGTAAGAGCCATCAGCTCGGAGATTGGTACCGCTATCGGTTTTCGCTCACGGAAGATTGTAAATATTGTAATAAACACTAAAAGTCACCATACACCTTATACTAACATCATCCGAACCCACTGCCTCTGGCTGAATTTTTGCCTCCTGACCATTTTGTTCTTGGAGGGATAAGCCAGTACTAGAGCAGCCTGGCCGTAGCTTACTGCTCTCCATAGAGAGTGGGAACGTCTGGCCGTGGAGAACGTTAATGTGTATGGGAAAGGGGGGAGGGATAACCACTGGCAGGATGAACATTCCGATGATTACAAGACTACAATTCCCATCATGCTAAAGCTTTGGCTGCCCAGGCATGATGGAAATCGTAGTTTTGTAACAGCTGGAGGGCTGGAGTTTGACATTGTGCACAAGTAGCCTAAATGGGTGGTCTAGGATTAACACACAGCGCCACCCCTGTCCTCAGGTTGGGTCTGGTATTACAAGTAGCCTAAATGGGTGGTCTAGGATTAACACACAGCGCCACCCCTGTCCTCAGGTTGGGTCTGGTATTACAAGTAGCCTAAATGGGTGGTCTAGGATTAACACACAGCGCCACCCCTGTCCTCAGGTTGGGTCTGGTATTACAACTCAGCTCTATTCACTTTAACAGAAATAAGCTGCAGTAACGCTCCCATACTGAGGACTTGGCACTGTCTCAGGAAGAAAGCAGCAATGTTTTTACTAATCCTGCAAAAAAACTTTAAGAAGTAAATCAGGGCAAGAACAGGGTTGCTACCATTCACTGACAGCAATCACATATCCTGAAAACAACAAGAAAATTTAACACAGTCTGTTGAGAAGTTTTTATTGTACACCTGTGACACTTCAGAGACAGGAGACTAAACCAGCCCTGTTGCAGCTTACAGATGAGCGTGAGCATCCGGTCACTATCACCAGCGTCTCCTGCCATCCGCTCTGTCAAACCTGCCCCAATACGTTCCCAGCAATATGCGATCCAGCACACGATCGAAAGCAAAATGAAGTCACCGGTAAGTAGTGGACAGTGACAGACGACTTGAGCCGGGTCATCTCCGCTGCAGTCGGGAGGGGCTCGTGTAATGGTGGGCCCCGTCTTCCCGTCACTTGTTGGACGCCTGCATCTGCTTACAGAAAGCCTCAAACTGCTGCTGCTCCAGCTCCGTCATCACCTTGTTCAGGGCGTAAATCTGAAAAAAGGCGAAAAAAACTATAAATGGAAAGGATGATGAGAAAGTAGTCACCCAGCATCGCGACAATCTGTACTTTATGTGGGCTAATGACAGGTAATTGTGGTGGTCTCAGGAGCGGGGACCCCAATATCCTGCAGTCTCACTGTGGAGTTCCCTATTGTGGAGGAAGAGGACAATATGAGCCGAGGTCTAGCAGCCATTTCCTCAGCCGCATCCTGCAGAGCACACACCGGTGGCCCCGTGCCAGGAGCTCAGAGCTGCAACCACAGAAGAAGAACCCCACCCAAGAAAGTGCACCCACAAATACACCAGTGTAGTGTCAGCGATACAATGGCTGCTGGGAGTGGTGGTGAGATTACAGGAGGAGCAGAAGACAAGCAGAAGAACAGGACGGAGGAGCACAGAGCTATGAGAAGAGCCGCCAGTGGGAGAATTCTGTGCCCCGGGGCAGAGAGCTGAGAAGATTCCCCACACCCAGAGCAGGGCGTTCCTGTGGGTACAGTCAGCAGATCAGTATGTGCAGGGAGGGGGGCAGCAACAATGCAGGGGGCAAGGAAAATCCCTGCAGAGTGCACACCACAGCCCCACCATTACTCCTGCAGTACCCCCACCTCTGCCCCTCCAAACCTCCTGCAGTACCCCCACCTCTGCCCCTCCAAACCTCCTGCAGTACCCCCACTTCTGCCCCTCCAAACCTCCTGCAGTACCCCCACCTCTGTCCCTCCAAACCTCCTGCACTACCCCCACCTCTGTCCCTCCATACCTCCTGCAGTACCCCCACCTCTGCTCCTCCAAACCTCCTGCAGTACCCCCCACCTCTGCCCCTCCAAACTTCCTGCAGTACCCCCACTTCTCCCCCTCCATACCTCCTGCAGTACCCCTATCTCTGCTCCTCCATACCTCCTGCAGTACCCCACCTCTGCTCCTCCATGCCTCCTGCTGTACCCCCACCTCTGCCCCTCCATACCTCCCGCAGTACCCCCACCTCTTCTCCTCTGTGCCTCCTCCAGTACCCCCACCTCTGCTCCTCCATACCTCCTGCACTACCCCCACCTCTGCCCCTCCATACCTCCTGCACTACCCCCACCTCTGCCCCTCCAAACCTCCTGCACTACCCCCACCTCTGCCCCTCCAAACCTCCTGCAGTACCCCCACTTCTGCTCCTCCAAACCTCCTGCACTACCCCCCCCCCCACTCTGCTCCGCCATACCTCCTGCAGTACCCCCACCTCTGCCCCTCCAAACCTCCTGCACTACCCCCACCTCTGCCCCTCCAAACCTCCTGCAGTACCCCCACTTCTGCCCCTCCAAACCTCCTGCAGTACCCCCACCTCTGCCCCTCCAAACCTCCTGCAGTACCCCCACCTCTGTCCCTCCATACCTCCTGCAGTACCCCCACCTCTGCCCCTCCATACCTCCTGCAGTACCCCCACCTCTGTCCCTCCATACCTCCTGCAGTACCCCCACCTCTGCTCCTCCATACCTCCTGCAGTACCCCCACTTCTGCTCCTCCAAACCTCCTGCAGTACCCCCACCTCTTCTCCTCCATACCTCCTGCAGTACCCCCACCTCTGTCCCTCCATACCTCCTGCAGTACCCCCACCTCTGTCCCTCCATACCTCCTGCAGTACCCCCACTTCTGCTCCTCCAAACCTCCTGCAGTACCCCCACCTCTGCTCCTCCAAACCTCCTGCAGTACCCCACCTCTGCTCCTCCAAACCTCCTGCAGTACCACCACCCCTGCCCCTCCATATCTCCTGCAGTACCCCCACCTCTGCCACTCCATACCTCCTGCAGTAGCCCCACCTCTGCTCCTCCTGCACTACCCCCACGTTTGCCCTTCCATGCCTCCCGCTGTACCCCCACCTCTGCCCTTCTTTGCCTCCCGCAGTACCCCACCTCTGCTCCTCCATGCCTCCTGCTGTACTCCCACCTCTGCACCTCCTGCAGTACCACCACCGCTTCCCCTCCATATCTCCTGCAGTACCCCCACCTCTTCTCCTCTGTGCCTCCAGCAGTACCCCACCTCTTCTCCTCTGTGCCTCCCGCAGTACCCCCACCGCTGCCCCTCCATACCTCCCGCTGTACCCCCACCGCTGCTCCTCTGTGCCTCCCGCTGTACCCCCACCGCTGCCCCTCCATACCTCCCGCTGTACCCCCACCGCTGCCCCTCCATACCTCCCGCTGTACCCCCACCACTGCCCCTCCATACCTCCCGCTGTACCCCCACCGCTGCCCCTCCATACCTCCCGCTGTACCCCCACCGCTGCCCCTCCATACCTCCCGCTGTACCCCCACCGCTGCCCCTCCATACCTCCCGCTGTACCCCGACCGCTGCCCCTCCATACCTCCCGCTGTACCCCCACCGCTGCCCCTCCATACCTCCCGCTGTACCCCCACCGCTGCCCCTCCATACCTCCCGCTGTACCCCCACCGCTGCCCCTCCATACCTCCCGCTGTACCCCGACCACTGCCCCTCCATACCTCCCGCTGTACCCCCACCGCTGCCCCTCCATACCTCCCGCTGTACCCCCACCGCTGCCCCTCCATACCTCCCGCTGTACCCCCACCGCTGCCCCTCCATACATCCCGCTGTACCCCCACCCCTTTGTGACTCCTATAGATCTCCTACCACAGCACCTCTGTAATTCCCATAGATCCTCCTGCAGATCTATCACTCCAGCCCCTCCATGCTTCCTGCAGGCCCCCCACCCCACATTCTCCATGCTTTAGCACCCATACACAAGAACAGGACAGGAGCGTGCAGGTTTTCTGCCAATACCTCATACTGCTCTGCTGTATTGGGCCAAACCAAACCACTGGATATTTATGTCCATCTCAGCATTTATTCCTATCTGTCTGTCCGACCTGTGCGCCCCACAAATCAGGCAGATCTAGAAATGCTCTAACCCTGGTGTCCACACATCACTATTCGTCCCTGGTCACCACCACTCCATTTTTACCACTTCCCCAGACCTGACTGGTCACCTGCTTCTAATATATCTCATCCCTTGACAGGCGCCATTGTCTTGAAAATCCTGATTATTCACTCCACCTGTTGGTGGTTTTAGGGTGTGTTCACATGTTCAGGTTGTATTTAATACTTGCAATTATAAAAAGCCAGGAACGGATTAGAGAAGAGGAGAACTTTCCATTAGGCTCCGTTCACACTGCGCCTAAAGAGTAAAGAAGACGTGTAAATTAATGTAGCCACTGACTGCGGTTCCAAATTTATTACACACAATTGCATCTATTTTTTTTCCATAACATGACGGAAGTCAAAAACGCAGTGTGAACCTAGCCTTATATTGAGTATGCTAATGTATAATAACATACGTTGCACAGCTATACGCTTTTCTCCACTTTTGCAGGATCCTAAAGCTCACAAAAACACAACGTGAAGGAGGCCTCATACGTGTTCTCTATGATCCGTTCCTGGCTTTCTATTCGATCATTACAATAAAGAACCTGAACATGTGAACACTGCCTTAATGTTATCAGTGGACACCGCATAACGTGTGATGCCCAGTAATGTACAGGGGGATCTTAGGTGCCTGCAGTCTGCTACCCCCCTATTCTCTGTAGATTAGCCCTGTCTCATCTTCCTCAGTGCCCACACAGAGCCCTCCTGCCCTGCCCGGAGAGGAGGAGCTGTGGATGGTGACAGATAGAGGTGATGGCTCAGAGCTGCTGGCAATGCATCCAGATCTGCAGGGTCTCCCTCCCTCTCGTCTTCTCTCGGGGTTGGGCGGCTCACAATGCAGTTTGGAAGGAATGTTTTGGGATAAGATCGGCCATTGGCTGCTCAGGCTCTGGGTGGAGCCGCTTCTGACTCAACATTTCTGTTTTCCTCTTCAGTGTGAAGAACAGGACGGGGCTCGCTCTGCACGAGATCCCACAGCCTGCTCCTCCTGTGCAGCTTCTCTCCGTCTGATCCCCCCTGCACTTCAGGCAAAATGTTCATGGTCAGTAATTTCCTGAAGGAAGCCACCGGAGGAGGAGGAGGCTCTGGCCAGCGAGGTGGCGGTGGTGGTGGTGGCGGAGGACTGGGCGATGTCTTGAAAGGAGCCATTGGCAGCGTTGCAGGACCTGGTGGCCAGGGTGGAGGAGTTGGCAACATATTGCAAGGGGCTCTGAGCGGCCTGTCTGGATCCGGCCAGGGTGGCGGTGGAGGAGGAGGTGCAGGCAAGTTCCTACAAGGAGCTCTAAGTGGTCTGGCTGGGGCTGGCCAAGGTGGCGGTGGAGGAGGAGGAGGTGCAGGCAACATTCTACAAGGGGCTCTGAGCAGCTTAAGCGGAGGAGGAGGAGGAGGGCAGGCCGGCGGAGCTGGGAAACTTTTCGCTGGGCCAGCAGGTGCCGGGGGAGGAGGAGGTGGTGCTGGAATGAACATTCTTGGTGGTATCCTGGGTATCATTGGAAATGCCATAGCAAATTATAAACCAGAGCCCCCTCCAGCACCCTGTGCCAACACCTATCAGCAGGAGGCCTACGAGAACGATGAGCAGCGGCAGTTCCGACGCCTCTTCAAGCAGCTGGCGGGAGAAGACATGGAGGTCTCTCCGGTGGAGCTCCAGAATGTCCTGAACAAGGTTGTGGCCAAGCATAAGGATCTAAAGACTGAAGGTTTCAGTATCGACACGTGCCGCAGTATGGTCGCCGTCATGGATAGTGACGGGACGGGAAAGCTGGGCTTCGAAGAGTTCAAATACCTGTGGAATAACATCAAGAAGTGGCAATGCATCTACAAGCAGTATGATACCGAGGGCACAGGCTACATCCCTGCTGCCTCCATGCCCGCCGCCGTACAAGCTGCCGGCTTCCAGCTCAACGAGCAACTGCACCAGCTGCTGATCCGGCGTTACGCCGACAACAATGGCAACGTGAACTTTGACAGTTTCATCAGCAGCCTGGTCCGGATGGACTGTATGTTCCGCGCCTTTAAGGCCCTGGACCGAGAGGGGAACGGCGAGGTCCAGTGCAGACTCCCGGATTGGCTGAAGCTGACCATCTACTCCTAGGCCGCAGTGTAACCCTGACCCCCCGGCTGCCTGGCATTACCCTGTCATGGGTGAGGCGACATCCTGACCCCTTCTCATATAGATATCAATACTGGCAATAAATGTGCAATGTAAAGATAAGCCCGGACATTGGTGATTATAATGTTATTACGTTTGGAGATGGTGGGGGGTTCTGCATGCTGTAGTGCACTGCTGCGATTGATCTATAGATTGATGCAATAGTTAATGCGTGAGTCAGTCAGTAACCCCATCCTGCCCAAGGCATAAAATGTGACGAATATTGAAAGTATGTGGTAGTGCCAGGAAAGGAGGGGGGTGGGGGGGCCATACCGCCATATAAGTGAATGACACCCCTGGGGGTCTGCTCCATGTAAGCACCTAATCTTTTGGGGCGCCGCCCGTCACATCTGTCTCACACGCATCGATGAGTGTCAAACACTGCACAGATGGTTATGATTGTATGACATCAGGGAGGGGTGAGGTACCCGGCGCCTCAGTCCTGACGATTTTCTGCAGTTCATGTGAAGTGATGAGCTGGGATGAGAGCTGCAGGACACCGCCCTAAGGATGGCCCTGAGGCTGCAGGGCATGAGGGGGTATAGGGCTCTATTGTGTCAGTGGTCATGTTCATGGCTACCTGTGAGGGCGCTGCACTGTACAACCTCCCAGGTCGGGTCACGTCCACCACCCCCAATCCCTGTGTCAGCAGTGAAGACCCCAGACGTGAATAATAAATGGCTTCCAGCAAGTGATGGTCGAAGCAGTGACCGACTGGGGGGGGGGGTGAGGAGATGGTGTCTGGTATCAGTCCGGTCCAGTAGATGAGGCCCAGTCCTTGTATAATACACAGTTCTATCCTGGATTAGACTTCATTTCTTACCCAAATCTGATGTGTTGCAGATCTGTTCATTATACAGTAATTACAGAGCAGGCGTTGGTGAGATACAGGGGCGTATACAGGGGTGGATGAAGGTTACCAGTATACACGCAGTCTGCACTATACAAATAAATCTGCATACATAATCTGTGCCAGCATTATAAAGTGAATAATCTCACCATATAGTGCACAGAGTTAGTGCTGCCACACACTGCACACAGACAGGTCACCATACAGTGCACAGAGATAATACTGCCATACACTGCACACAGACAGGTCACCATACAGTGCACAGAGATAATACTGCCATACACTGCACACAGACAGGTCACCATATAGTGCACAGAGATAATACTGCCATACACTGCACACAGACAGGTCACCATACAGTGCACAGAGATAATACTGCCATACACTGCACACAGACACGTCACCATACAGTGCACAGATATAATACTGCCATACACTGCACACAGACAGGTCACCATACAGTGCACAGAGATAATACTGCCATACACTGCACACAGACAGGTCACCATACAGTGCACAGATATAATACTGCCATACACTGCACACAGACAGGTCACCATACAGTGCACAGAGATAATACTGCCATACACTGCACACAGAAAGGTCACCATACAGTGCACAGAGATAATACTGCCATACACTGCACACAGACACGTCACCATACAGTGCACAGATATAATACTGCCATACACTGCACACAGACAGGTCACCATACACTGCACAGAGATAATATTGCCATACACTGCACACAGACAGGTCACCATAAACTGCACAGAGATAATACTGCCATACACTGCACACAGACACGTCACCATACAGTGCACAGTGATAATACTGCCATACACTGCACACAGACAGGTCACCATACAGTACACAGTGATAATACTGCCATACACTGCACACAGACAGGTCACCATACAGTGCACAGATATAATACTGCCATACACTGCACACAGACACATCACCATACACTGCACAGTGATAGTGCTGCCACACAATGCACAGAGGTCACCATGCAGTGCACAGAGGTCACCATGCAGTGCACAGAGACAAGTCACCATACAGTGCACAGAGATAATACTGCCATACACTGCACACAGACAGGTCACCATACAGTGCACACAGACAGGTCACCATACAGTGCACAGAGATAATACTGCCATACACTGCACACAGCCAGGTCACCATACAGTGCACAGAGATAATACTGCCATATGGTGCACACAGACTCGTCACCATACAATAATGCACACAGACAGGTCACCATGCAGTGCACAGAGATAATACTGCCATATGGTGCACACAGACAGGTCACCATACAATGCACCGACATAGTGCTGCCACACAGTGCACACAGACAGGTCACCATACAGTGCACAGAGATAATACTGCCATATGGTGCACACAGACTCGTCACCATACAATAATGCACACAGACAGGTCACCATGCAGTGCACAGAGATAATACTGCCATATGGTGCACACAGACAGGTCACCATACAATAATGCACACAGACAGGTCACCATACAGTGCACAGTGATAATACTGCCATACACTGCACACAGACAGGTCACCATACAGTGCACAGTGATAATACTGCCATACACTGCACACAGACAGGTCACCATACAGTGCCCAGAGATAATACTGCCATACACTGCACACAGACAGGTCACCATACAGTGCACAGTGATAATACTGCCATGCAGTGCACAGAGATAATACTGCCATACACTGCACACAGACAGGTCACCATACACTGCACAGAGATAATACTGCCATGCAGTGCACAGAGATAATACTGCCATACACTGCACACAGACAGGTCACCATACACTGCACAGAGATAATACTGCCATGCAGTGCACAGAGATAATACTGCCATACACTGCACAGACAGGTCACCATACACTGCACAGAGATAATACTGCCATACACTGCACACAGACAGGTCACCATACAGTGCACAGAGATAATACTGCCATGCAGTGCACAGAGATAATACTGCCATACACTGCACAGACAGGTCACCATACAGTGCACGCAGAAACACCACCATACACTGCACAGAGATAATACTGCCATGCAGTGCACAGAGATAATGAATTTTATCACTGACTTCCTAGCAGAAAATCTGCAGCATATACATAGTAGTACGTGTAAACATACCCAAACAGTGCAGAGACAACCCCGTCATAGACCGCACAGAGACAAGCTCAGCAACCAGTCACAGCTCAGGTAACATGATAGAGGAGCTGTGATTGGTTGCTGTGGGCGATTTACACCAGTCTATATTTTACACCCTTCAATAAATCTGGGCTAAACTCCCCATAGGGTGCACAGAAAGAGTGCTGCCATAGAGTGCTGCCATATAGCGCTGCCATAGAGCGCTGCCATAGAGTGCTGCCATAGAGTGCTGCCATAGAGCGCTGCCATAGAGCGCTGCCATAGAGTGCTGCCATAGAGTGCTGCCATAGAGCGCACAGAGATACTCTATACCATCCTATAGAGGCTAGAGGCTCAGAAGGGTATAATAAACTATACAGGACTTCCTGTACTATAATAGTATAATAAAAGACTCTGAACCAATGAAAATGAAGGAACAGAAGAGACAGCGATCTCTAGTGGTTTCATTCCGTCCCTCTTCAAACCACCCTAGCTGTAAAGGCCAGTTCACACAGTGTAAAACTGACGGAACTCTCCCCCGCCGAATCCCGCCAGACTCCGTGTCCCACAGGCTGTCTATGGGAGGGCTTGTACGCCTCCGCTCTCCGCGCCTCTTTGCTGGTAAGAATTGACATGTCATTTCTACAAGCCGAGAGGTGCAGAGAGCGGAGGCGCGCGAGCCCTCCCATAGACAGCCTGTGGGACACTGAGTCTGGCGGGATTCGGTGGGGGAGAGTTCCGTCAGTCTTACACCGTGTGAACTGGCCCTTACATGTACAGGCTTCTTAGGCTGCTTTCATGCGTCTGCTATTTTGCGGACCTTACGGACGGGGAAGGCAAGTACGGTCATTACAGTGCTGCAGTGATTCAGTTTCCCCGCTGCCGCCACATCGATACATCCTGCCGGGTGGGGAACGAATCCATCCACCATCTGTAAGGTCAGCAAAATAGCGGAGGCGTGAAAGCTGCCTTACAATCCATGTGTATCAGCTGCTCATGTTCCTTTTTAAGGGGTTGGTCACCAGCATTTTTTTTCTTTCAAATCAACTGGTGCCAGAGATTTGTAATTTACTTCTATTAAAAATCTCCAGTCTTCCAGGACTTATCAGCTGTTGTATGTCCTGCAGGAAGTGGTGTATTCTTTCCAGTCTGACACAGTGCTCTCTGCTGCTACCTCTGTCCATGTCAGGAACTGTCCAGAGCAGCAGCAAATCCCCATAGAAAACCTCTCCTGCTCTGGACAGTTCCTGACATGGACAGAGGTGGCAGCAGAGAGCACTGTGTCAGACTGGAGAGAATAGACCACTTCCTGCAGGACATACAGCAGCTGAGAAGTACTGGAAGACTGGAGATTTTCCATTCCATCCAGCCCTCTAGCTGCTGCAAAACTACAATTCCCACAATTGAGATGACACAAAGCACCAGATGCCCTGCTCAGTAATAACACTAGGGGGAGCTCCCTGAACTCAAACCAATCACATCCATCAATGCTGAGCTGTCAGAGTCACATGACAGGGCAATGATAAGACTGGCAGGGGATGAGCAGCCATAATGGATGAAACTCGGAGGTCACGGTTACCATAGAGACCATAACTGCCATACATGGGGCTGAAGAGAAAGCACTTCCGGGTTATGTGGAGTCACATGGAGGACCACATGATCACGAGGTCACGTGATAGCGGGGAAGGATGTGATTGGCTGAAAAAGATGAATTGAGGCGTAAAATAACTAACCCGGAGTATTACCGGATAGGGGCGGGGTTTGTCCGGTGGTGCTCCGGGAGGGGGCGGAGTTGTACCGGTATAGGGGTAAGGTTGGTCGGTAGCGTTCCGGGATAGGGGCGGGGATTACAAGGTAGTGGTCGGGGGAAGGGGCGGGGATGAGTCCGGTACCTCCGCTCTCTGCCGTTGTTTCAGCTCATTCTGTGCGGTCTTCTGCCGCGCTCTCTCCTGGCGGCTGGCGGGATCTCTCGGTTTGGATTTGTCCCTCCGGCCCGCGGGCTCCATAACGGCGACTACCAGAGCTGATCGACTGCCCGAGAGCCAGTGCGCCTGCGCGGAGAGGGGAGGCGGGGACAGCGGGAGAGAGGCACCGAGTACCTCATATCTCCCGACACTGTGCACCTTATACACCCCGGCACCGAGTACCTCATATCTCCCGACACTGAGCACCTCATACACCCCGACACTGAGTACCTCATACCACCCTACAGTACTGACCCATCACACATAGAGACGAAGAGTACCTCATATCTCCCTACACTGTGTACCTCATACACCTGACACTGAGTACCTCATACCTCCCTACAGTACTGACCCATCACAAAGAGACACTGAGTACCTCATACACCTGACACTTAGTACCTCATATACCCTGACACTGAGTACCTCATACCTCCCTACAGTACTGACCCATTACACAGAGACACGAGTACCTCCCTACAGTACTGACCCATTACAGAGACACCGAGTACCTCATATCTCCCTACACTGAGTACCTCATACCTCCCTACAGTACTGACCAATCACACAGAGACACTGAGTACCTCATATCTCCTTACACTGAGTACCTCATACACCCCGACTCTGAGTACCTCATACCTCCCTACAGTACTGACCCATTACACAGAGACACGAGTACCTCCCTACAGTAGTGACCCACCACAGAGACACCGAGTACCTCATATCTCCCGACACTGAGTACCTCATACACCTGACACTGAGTACCTCATACCTCCCTACAGTACTGACCCATCACACAGAGACACAGAGTACCTCATACCTCCCTTCAGTAATCCTGTCATACTGACCCATCACACAGAGACACGAGTACCTCAAACCCCCTGACACCGAGTACCTCATACCTCCCTACAGTACTGACCCATCACACAGAGACACCGAGTACCTCATACCACCCTACAGTACTGATCCATCACACATCAGTCACCACAGAGAGGTATAAGTACCTCATATCTCCCTTACAATATAGAACAGTAATCCCACAGCACCCCCTGCAGCCAGAAAGTGGCATTGCACCCTCATACCATTTTATTGAAGCAGTTTCATCAGTCCCCAAATATAGAGAGAGGCACCACGTACACCAGCGGTGTCAAACTCAAATACACATTGGGCCAAAATTAAAAAATTGGACAAAGTCGGGGGCCAACCTTGATAATTATTGAAGTGCGAATGCTGTGGTGCTGGCACTGTCAGAGCAGCGTGTGTTGTTCCTGTCAGTGGTGTGCGTCTCCCAGCACTATGCACTATGATAAATGACATGATAAATTGCTATGATATGATTAAACCCAAACCCATGCAATAGCCAATCCCCCCAGTATTGCCCTATGTAGTAGCCAACACAACCCAAACTGCCCCACATATTAGCCAGCCCTCCCAATAGTGCCCAAATAGTAGTCAGACCCTCAAGTGACCCATATAGTAGCCAGCCCTCCCAATAGTGCCCAAATAGTAGTCAGACCCTCAAGTGACCCATATAGTAGCCAGCCCTCCCAATAGTGCCCAAATAGTAGTCAACCCCCCCTAATAGTCTCTTTTATAGTAGCCAGCCCTACCTTGTAGTCTCATTTAGTAGCCAGTCCTCCCCATAGTCTCTTATATAGTAGCCAGTCCTCCCCCATATTCTCATATAGTAGCCAGTCCTCCCCAATAGTCTCTCGTATAGTGGCCAGCCCCCCCCCTAGTCTCATATAGTAGCCAGCCCTCCCCCATAGTCTCTTGTATAGTAGCCAGCAATCCCCATAGTCTCTTATATAGTAGCCAGCCCTCCGCCATAGTCTCTTATATAGTAGCCAGCCCTCCCCAATAGCCTCTTATATAGTAGCCAGTCCTCCCCCATTTTCTCATATAGTAGCCAGCCCTCCCCCATAGTCTCTCATATAGTAGCCAGCCCTCCCCAATAGCCTCTTATATAGTAGCCAGCCCTCCCCCATAGTCTCTTGTATAGTAGCCAGCAATCCCCATAGTCTCTTATATAGTAGCCAGCCCTCCGCCATAGTCTCTTATATAGTAGCCAGCCCTCCCAATAGCCTCTTATATAGTAGCCAGCCCTCCCCCATAGTCTCTTATATAGTAGCCAGCCCTTCCCCATAGTCTCTTATATAGTAGCCAGCCCTCCCCCATACTCTCTTGTATAGTAGCCAGCAATCCCCATAGTCTCTTATATAGTAGCCAGCCCTCCGCCATAGCCTCTTATATAGTAGCCAGCCCTCCCCAATAGCCTCTTATATAGTAGCCAGCCCTCCCCAATAGCCTCTTATATAGTAGCCAGCCCTCCCCCATAGTCTCTTATATAGTAGCCAGCCCTTCCCCATAGTCTCTTATATAGTAGCCAGAGTAGCCAGTCCTCCCCCATAGTCTCTTATATAGTAGCCAGCCCTTCCCCATAGTCTCTTATATAGTAGCCAGAGTAGCCAGTCCTCCCCCATAGTCTCTTATATAGTAGCCATGGCGGGCCAGATGTAATTCAAACTCTGAATTGCCTTGTGGGCCAAAAATAATGGCACCACGGGCCAGAGTTTGACATGAATGACATACACCATAGCTGCCTGTACCTCATACTCCTGAGTAATTATTATACCATAGTACTCCAGTATCACTCGCCACAGTGCGGCAACCATATTCCTCCCCATTATAGTTATGGTCACACCAAGGTCAGAAAGGCATTGTGTACCTCATGTCACGCTTACTCTGCAACTAGAGATGAACTTTATCTCCCAGCAATTTGTATTGCGTCACCTGTAATCTACATTTTATAAGGAATCCGGATCATATAGGAAACATAGCCCCCAAACTCGACTGAGCTGTGGCCCTGGCTCATCTATAGAAAACGTTGCCCCAATACCTCACCAAGCTGTGGCCCTGGCTCATCTATAGGAAACATGGCCCCAACCTCAAGAATGATAAATCTGCTTCAGGATAGAAATTCAACCTGTTGTGCAGCAGGAGTTGATTGTTGTCCCCACTTAGCTGTGTGTACATTACAGGGCCCACTGTAAAGAGAATATACCGAGAAAATAGATAATAAGGCTCCAACATTAGACTCAACAAGTGTGTCAGTGGGATAGACGGTGCAACCCAACATTGAGGGCAACAGAAGATGATGGTTGTTCCCAGTCAGTAATTTATAAATTGCAGAGTACAAGGGGTGTTCATTATGATTTCTCCTGACCCACTTCTGTTTACTGCAGGATGTAGAAACTGCACATGAGTAATAATACAAGTCTCTATAGTTTGTGTCTTGTTACACCTCTTTCTTTTACAGGTGTGGAAGTGGTGTGATAATGGACCCAATGGAATACAGAGCAGTCATCAAGTTCCGTTACTAGAAAGGCCCCAGACCAAAGGAGATGCTCCATGAGATGAAAGAGGTTTATGGTGACAATTCCCCCATTATATGATGTAATGTAAGGTATCCACTCACTGGGTTCTCTAGCTGCTCACACCTTTCCAGAAGCAGGAACGAGTCGACTGCTCCCAGGCTGTATTGGCAAGGTGCCAGGGACTTTTTAAACAGTGATCACACAGGATTTATGCTGGATCCATTACTATGATCCAGAGACTAAAGTCCAGTCGATCCAATGGAAGCATCATGACTCACTGCATTCAAGGGAGACATGTACCCAATCTCAGCAGGCAAGGTCATGCTCACAGTCTTTTGGGACCAGCAGAGTATTCTTGGTGGATTATCTAGAAAAGGGTATCACGATTACTGGGGCATCCTATGCTTCAAAAGATACCCACAAAAATGTGGTGTAGCTCGACTATTCCCTTAGTGGGCCGTGGTTAACCAAGCTGCGACTTCCCCCAAGTCGCCAAATGGCCAATAGGTGAAGAAATAACAAAAATGTGCTTGGTGCTCAAAGCAGTGCGTGTAGGGATTGAAGGTCCCAGCCAGTCTTTTCCATCGCTGGAGACCTGCAATCAAGTATAAAAGATGTCAAAGTTCGGTGGCACTAAAGGTCTCAGCCGACCTACAGTGGTCCACATCTCCGATATACACCTTTGGTCCAGGCTAATAGATAACCAAGTTCCCCGTATTGCTCGTGGTTTAAGGTTGCATTCACACGTTCAGTGTTTATCCTGGTCTGTGAATGTAGCTCCGTGATCCGCGCAAAACCCTCCGTGTTTACATCTGTTTTGCATCCGTGTCCGTGGTTTTCACGAATATGTTGAAAGCATCTTAAATTACCCTGATGACATCACAGATCTCATTGATTTCTATGGGGGAATCGGTTCCGTTGTTCCGAGTTATGACCTATCCTATTAGTATCCTATTTTAAAACATAACACATTGGAGATCTGTGAAAACATGTGATTAGCCTAATACAAATCAACGACTATAAATTTGTGTGCACGGATCCGGACGACTTCACGGAATGTGTGAATGCAGCCTAAGTGGAATGGAACAGACGCATATGGTGCCAACAAGCACCTCTAACCCCGTCCAGATATAGATGGTTCCAATTGGTACAATCTGTCAGAATGCACTCTGCTGCTAGGCACTACGGGTCCCAGGCATTGATATGAATTACACACTGTATCAGAAAACTCCCATTAAGAGATACATCTAAGAATAGCCGGGGTCCTGGTATTCACACTGCCTGTTCTCAGCTGAGGCCAGGAGTTCTTGATGAAGCAGCTATCCAGCACCAAGAGCTGCACCATTACGTACCAGAACGAGGCCACGGGGATCACGTGTTGCCAGTTCCACCATGAAGATGCACTGTCATCAGGAAAGCATCCCTGTGACAGCGACCAAGGCCTGGGACCCTTAGCGCCTAGAAGCAGGAGTGCATTCTGACAAATGGTGTCGATTGGAACCATCTCCATCTGGACGGGTGAGAGGTGACTGTCGGCACCATGAGCGTCTTTTCCATGTCACTTGCTACCCCTCACAAGTAATACAGAGAAGTGTGCGCAGTACACAGACCTCTAGTGCCAAACGTGGTTACCCATTAGGCTGGACCAAAGGTCTATATTGTAGATCTGGACCAGTGTAGGTCGGCTGAGACCTTTAGTGCCACAGAATTTTGACATCTTTTATACTTGATTGCAGGTCTCCATCAGTGGAAAAGGCTGGCTAGGACTTGTAGTCCCATAGAGCTGTGTGATTATTATTTTTTTTAATACCAGAAGGGCCCTACAGTAATTTATTTATGTAACTGCGTTTTTCACCTAATTTTTAGCCTGCTTAATTTTATTAAATAAGTACAATTTTCACCTGATACCTGTGCTATTTATACTTCTAAAGTCTACCTTCAATTCCTACACTCACTGCATACTATGCAGGATCAACATTTGCTGAAGCCTAGGGACAACCATACCTGCACCCGGCTGCCAGAATCCACCAATGAGCACAGACCGGGGGTGGGAGGGAGGTTGGCAAGGAACCTGAGGTAATTGATATGGACCTTAGAAAATGAGTGTCTTATGCTATGGCATATTAGATATACGGTATATGATTTAGAAGTTGTACATGGATGCAGTTCATGAGGGTGTCATAAAGGGCAAAATTCCCATTGTTTCCACTGATTCTCACATCAGGTAAAAGGAAATAATGGTCTCGCATTTATTATATGTAGTTTAGTGTACCTACCTTCAGAATCTAGACCTAGTAACATGGTCGTGAAAGTGGAGTGTGTACTCTTTGTGATCTCATCCCAAGTGACTTCTGGCGTGCTGGCATCTCCACTCCCTACACATGGCTCTCCCCCTACCCACACCTAGTGCCCAGATCCAAAGGGTGGGGAAGGCAGTTAGGCCAGCCTGTTACCCAATGCTTCAGTTCTGTGTGTGTGCGTCTTATACATCGAATGTCCTCTTATAGGGTGGGTGCTGAAAAACTTCGGAACCGGATTGGAGAATCTGCGGTCGCCGCAAACGGTGGCGAGGGCTCAATAGACAGCCGCATCCCCGCCGCATGCAGCGATCGTATGAAGAGCAGAGCAAGCTGCACGTGTCCGGGGTATGGAAAAAAGTGATACGGTAGAGTGGTGATGTACCCACAAAAACACACCTCTTTCACCTGTCTGGCCCGTCCTTGCATCCTACCGGTATTACTTTACCTTCTTCTCTGCCTCTTAGATCTTGCCGCTGTCTGATGTTTTTTATTAATTTTTATTTGGTGTGCGTTGGAAGAGTCTTATATGGCAAGTATATCCAGAACTCTATATTTTAACTGGAAAAGTTAAGGGTCGAATTATACGCCGGAAAATATGGTGTGTATATATATATATATATATATATATAAAACCATACTGTGATGTACTAGGAATAGATACTACACTTGATCTTGATCCAAAAGCCTGACAAGTGATAAGAGGAGCAGTGGATGAGCAGAGGTGAGTCATGTAAGCGCCTCCCGCATGTCTTCATTGTCCCTACGAGTTACTCGGGTTAAAGATCAACCAACAGCAATGTAATCTGATGTCACTGCAAGGTACGAAGGGCCTCACACCAGAGCTACAGGCGGACAGGTAAAAATGAAGCGTCACATAAACAGACTCACACTGTCACATCTATTGTGTGATTATATACAGGACAGGTTTAGAGGATATAGTGTATAGTGTGATTATATACAGAACAGGTGTTGTCAATATACTATATAGTGTGATTATATACAGGACAGGTTTAGAGGATATAGTGTATAGTGATTATATACAGGACAGGTGTAGTCAATATACTATATAGTGGGATTATATACAGGACAGGTTTAGAGGATACAGTGTATAGTGTGATTATATACAGGACAGGTGTAGAGGATACAGTGTATAGTGTGATTATATACAGAACAGGTGTAGAGGGTATAGTGTATAGTGTGATTATATACAGAACAGGTGTAGAGGGTATAGTGTATAGTGTGATTATATACAGAACATGTGTAGAGGGTATAGTGTATAGTGTGATTATATACAGAACAGGTGTAGAGGGTATAGTGTGATTACCGTATATACAGGATGGGTGGAGAGCAGTGTTTCTCAACCTTTTCAAGCCAAGTACCCCAAGATCATACTGCAGCCAAAGGCTCTGTATAAGTCTCTGTCAGCAGTTGATTCCCAGAATCCCCCCATATAAATGTGACTGATCTGTAAGTCCCAGTAATAATGCTCAAGTAATGTTAAAGGGGTAGTGCGGCGGTAAGCAATTATTCACTAAATAACACACATTACAAAGTTATACAACTTTGTAATGTATGTTATGTTAGTGAATGGCTCCCTTCCCCGTGTTTCCCCCCACCCACGCTAGACCCGAAAGTGTAGTGCTCTATACTCACCTGATTCGTGTCGACCCCCGTCCGCCATCTTGTGACAATGATGTCATCTTCGGGAGGCCGGCTGAACCGCTCCGACCGCCCCTCGTGTTGGCCCCCCTCTGCTGCGTCATCAGCCGCGATTGGCTGAGCACAGGGACTCACGAGGGACGGTCGGAGCCGTTCGTTCGGCCGGCCGCCCGAAGATGACATCATTGTCACAAGATGGCGGACGGGGGTCGACACAAATCAGGTGAGTATAGAGCACTACTTTTCCGGGTCTAGCGTGGGTGGGGGGGAAACACGGGGAAGGGGGCCATTCACATACATAACATACATTACTAAGTTGTATAACTTTGTAATGTGTGTTATTCAGTGAATAATTGCTTACTGCCGCACTACCCCTTTAAATAATAATGTCCCCTTTCTCAGTAACAATGCCCCTTGTAGTCAGTAATAATGTCCCGTGTAACCAGATATAGTACCCTCTATAGTCTTAAACAATACCCCCTGTAGTCATTAATAATGCCCCTTCTATAATAATAATGCCCCTTGTAACCAGATATGCCCCCTGTACCTAGAGGCGATGCCTTTTGTGGCCAGATATGCCCCCTTTAAACAGAAATGCCCTATGCAGCCAAGTATGCCCCTGTAGTCAGATACAGTGGCTCCTGTAGCAACGTATGTCTTATGTAGTAACTTATGCCCCCTGCAGCCAGATATGATACTTATAGTCAGGTATGCCTACCTGCATACAAATGTGCCCCATGTAGCCTGGTACACCTACTGCAGCAAGCTATGCCCCTTGTAGCCAGATATGCCCCTTATAGCACGGTGAACGGCGTAAACGGAGGAAGAAAGAAAAACGCACCAGGATTGCCTTTATTAAACTATATATATAAAAAAAAAATAAAAAGCAATCCAAATTTTTCTGTTAAAAACTAAAGATCATGGCGCAAAAAATGACTCCCCAGCCAGCCCTGTAGGTGGAAAAATAAAAGCGCTAAGGCTCTTAGAAGGCGGGGAAAAACATTGCATTAATCTGACCCGGACTTTTGTGATGTCCCAGATGTGCTCAATGGGATTCGGGTCTGGGGAACGTCCGGCCAGTCCATAGCTTCACTGCCTCAATCCTGCAGGAACTGCTGACAGTCTCCAGCCACATGAGGTCTAGCATTGTCCTGCATTAGGAGGAACCCCAACCGCACCAGCATATGGTCTCATCTCGGTACCTAATGGCAGTCAGGCTACCTCTGGCAGCACATGGAGGGCTGTGTGACCCCCAAAGAAATGCCCCCCCCCCAAACACACACACACCATTACTGACCCACTGCCAGACCGCTCATGCTGAAGGATGTTGCAGGCAGCTGATCGCTCTCTATGGTGTCTCCAGACTCTGTCACGTCTGTCACATGTGCTCAGTGTGAACCTGCTCTCATCTGTGTGGAGCACAAGGGGCGCCAGTGGTGAGTCTGCCAATCCTGGTGTTCCCTGGTAAATGCCACGTGTCCTGCACAGTGTTGGGCTGGGAGCACAACCCCCATCTGTGGACGTCGGGCCCTCATACCATCCTCATGGAGTCCGTTTCTTATCGTTTGTGCAGACACAGGCACATTTGTGGCTGCTGGAGGTAATTTTGCAGGGCTCTGGCAGTGCTCCTCCTGTTCCTCCTTGCACAAAGGCGGAGGTCGCGGTCCTGCTGCTGGGATGTTGCCTCCTACGGCCTCCTCCACGACTCCCGGTGTACTGGCCTGTCTGCTGGTAGTACCTCCAGCCTCTGGACACTACGCTGACAGACACAAAAAACCTTCTTGCCACAGCTCGCATTGATGTGCCATCCTGGATGAGCTGCACTACCTGAGCCACTTGTGTGGGCTGCAGAGTCCGTCTCATGCTACCATGAGTGTGAAAACACCACCAACATTTAAAAGTGACCAAAACATCAGACAGAAAGCCTAGGTACTGAGAAATGGTCTGTGGTCCCCACCTGCAAACCCCTCCTTTATGGAGTGTGTCAAGATAGATAGATATAGACAGAAAAGAGAGGGGACTTAGACGGGCTTACTTAAGAACCTGCAGGGGCATAGATAGGAATAGAGGGAGCCAGAGGATGAGGAGCAGGGAGGACGTGCACAGGCCTTGCAGTGGTGTAACAGATAATGCCGCCAGTGGACTGATTTATGACGAGCACACAGCACAAGTTCATCAGAAAGTTTAGAAGGCCGTGTGCCAGGCAGCTGCAGCTTTATCTCACAGAGCCGATTACTTAATCGCATTGCTCTGTCGGCTCCATATGAGAGGAGACCGCACTACAACTGCCCAACTTGATTTTTCAAAGTAACATCTCTCCTTTTTTATCCCCCGATGTCTCCTGCGTACCCCCTGTGGTACGCATACTGCAGGTTGAGAAACCCTGGTGTAGAGTATACAGTCTGTAGTGATTATATACAGGATGGGTGTAGAGAATACAGTGTATAGTGAGATTATATACAGGATTGGTGTTGTGGATACAGTGTATAGTGATTATACACAGCACAGGTGTAGTGGATGCAGTAATAGTATGTATATATACAGGACAGGTGTAGAGGATACAGTAATAGTGTGTATATATACAGGACAGGTGGTGAGGATACAGTAATACTGGGTTGACACTATGTATATTTCAGTCAGTATTGTGGTCCTCATAGCAACCAAAACCAGGAGTGGATGAAAAACACAGAAAGGCTCTGTTCACACAATGATGAAATTGAGTGGATGGCCGCCATATAACAGTAAATAACGGCCATTATTTCAATACAACAGCCGTTGTTTTAAAATAACAGCAAATATTTGCCGTTATATGGCGGCCATCCACTCAATTTCATCATTGTGTGAACAGATCCTTTCTGTGTTTTTAATCCACTCCTGGTTTTGGTTGCAATATGAGGACCACAATACTGACTGAAATATACATAGTGTGAACCCAGCCATAGTGTGTATATATACAGGACAGGTGTAGAGTAGAGATAAGCGAGAAGTGAAATATTCGACTTTCGAGAATTTGAATCGAGTAGTCACCGAGATTCGACTATTCGAACGAATATTCAATCCGTTTATAGTCTATGGGAAAAAAATTTGCGGCACTTGGAAATCCAAATTCGACCACTTGGAGGTCACCAAGTCCCCCATGAAACCTTCCTAAATGATGCCAACACCTCCGGAATGACACTGGGACATTAGGGGGAGCATGCCTGGGTGCACCCAACACCCCAAAATCACAGTATAATGCCACAATGCTTTGCGAACGTTTACGGCAATGTTCACACATTTCCTTCGTATTTCTTGCGCAGCGTTACATACATGATTCCAATGTGCGTCCGTAGAGCATCATGTTATTCACTCGTATCACGCGTCATGCTGTACGAACGTTACTGGAACAGTATGTATAACGTGCCTTTTTCTGGGCTACTGGAACAGTATATATCAGGTGCCCTTAGTGGGCTAAACCAGGGACACTATAAGTCACTTGTACACACAGGGTACTGAAATAAATACAGCTGCTGCTGTTATCATGAGAGGGCTTTCCAATGTTTCCCATGTATTCGCCGCACTACTCGATTGAATTCGAATACCGCAATATTCGATCGAATACCATCTTGATCGAATGGTATTCGCTCATCTCTAGTGTAGAGGATACAGTAGTAGCGTGTGTATATACAGGAAGGTGTAGAGGATACAGTGATAGTGTGTATATATACAGGACAGGTGTATCATGGATGAATACACATTTATCACTAGTAAGCGTGTAGATGTCTCGCACACGCCCCTGAGGCAGGACAGGTGTTGGGGTAGAAGCAGGTGACACAGGGTGAAGTTCTTGTAGTCAGGAGGAAGTTGTGAGACGGCCGCTTGGTTTTGCTTCTCTCTGTGCTGTGAGCTGTATACCTCCGGGAGAGCTGCCATTATCCTCTGGCCGGAGGGAAGGAGCCGAAGTGTCTTATATTCCGTCCTCTCGCCCGCTGTGTGATGAGGTGCAGGATGAAGGGATGGACAGTAAGTGTGGCCGAACCTCTATGTATAGCCGCCTATGGGGGTTATAGAGGATACAGTATATACTGTGATTATATACAGGACTGGCCTGGACAGTAAGAGTGGGGGAACCTCTATGTAAAGCCGTTTATAGGGGTGTTATGAGGTGTGGAGGATACAGTATATACTGTGATTATATACAGGACTGGTGTGGACAGTAAGTGTGGGGGAACCTCTGTATGTATAGCAGTCTATAGGGGTTATAGAGGCTACAGTATATACTGTGATTATATAGAGGACACTATGGACAGTAAGTGTGGGGGAACCTCTGTATGTATAACCGTCTATAGGGGTTATAGAGGATATAGTATATACTGTGATTATATAGAGGACTGGCCTGGACAGTAAGTGTGGGGGAACCTCTGTATGTAGAGCAGTCTATAGGGGTTATAGAGGATACAGTATATACTGTGATTATATAGAGGACACTATGGACAGTAAGTGTGGGGGAACCTCTGTATGTATAACCGTCTATAGGGGTTATAGAGGATATAGTATATATATACTGTGATTATATAGAGGACTGGCCTGGACAGTAAGTGTGGGGGAACCTCTATGTATAACCGTCTATAGGGGTTAAAGAGGATACAGTATATACTGTGATTATATAGAGGACTGGCCTGGACAGTAAGAGTGGGGGAACCTCTTTATGTAGAGCAGTCTATAGGGGTTATAGAGGATATAGTATATATATACTGTGATTATATAGAGGACTGGCCTGGACAGTAAGTGTGGGGGAACCTCTATGTATAACCGTCTATAGGGGTTAAAGAGGATACAGTATATACTGTGATTATATAGAGGACTGGCCTGGACAGTAAGAGTGGGGGAACCTCTTTATGTAGAGCAGTCTATAGGGGTTATAGAGGATACAGTATATACTGTGATTATATAGAGGACACTATGGACAGTAAGTGTGGGGGAACCTCTGTATGTATAGCAGTCTATCGGGGTTATAGAGGATATAGTATATACTGTGATTATATACAGGACTGGCCTGGACAGTAAGTGTGGGGGAACCTCTGTATGTATAGCAGTCTATAGGGGTTATAGAGGATACAGTATATACTGTGATTATATACAGGACTGGCCTGGACAGTAAGTGTGGGGGAACCTCTGTATGTAGAGCAGTCTATAGGGGTTATAGAGGATATAGTATATACTGTGATTATATAGAGGACACTATGGACAGTAAGTGTGGGGGAACCTCTGTATGTATAGCAGTCTATCGGGGTTATAGAGGATATAGTATATACTGTGATTATATACAGGACTGGCCTGGACAGTAAGTGTGGGGGAACCTCTGTATGTATAGCAGTCTATAGGGGTTATAGAGGATACAGTATATACTGTGATTATATAGAGGACTGGCCTGGACAGTAAATGTGGGGGAACCTCTGTATGTATAGCAGTCTATAGGGGTGTTATGAGGTGTGGAGGATACAGTATATACTGTGATTATATAGAGGACTGGCCTGGACAGTAAGTGTGGGGGAACCTCTGTATGTATACCAGTCTATAGGGGTGTGGAGGATACAGTATATACTGTGATTATGTACAGGACTGGTATGGACAGTGTTATGTGGAGGTATATACAGCTGTTGTCACATTATTGGGGTATTTCAGGGGAATGTTATAATGTGGCTAATATAGATGCATCAAACACCTTGGAGAAGGTCCGCTAACCCTCTCTGACCTCAGGAGCTTACAATTTATTGTAGAAATTTCCAGACATCTCTAATACCCACAGAATTATCCAGAGGGAGAGGAGTTAAATGCAGCAGTGTGAGAGCTGGCACCCCGCACTACAGCGTGACGTACAGCACTGTGTACATTTACACAACGAGGAAAGACAGTCACATAACACAGGGACGACCACAGGGTGCCCACACCCCAGGACTGGGGCAGACCTCTCGATAGCTGCCCCCCGCACTAGTGACCCCAGGACAGCGGGGGCTCCAGGTAACCACAGCTGTAGGAGCTCTGTCTATACGTTAAGCGTATAAGTGAATCGTATGTGACCTTTTACATAGGTTTATATGCTTCTTATATACAGGGTAAATGTAATGCTATAAGTGTTTATATCTGTCCATTAGTCTTATCATGTAAGATTGTGGAATTCAGTTCACCTCCTGTTACTGTAAGTTAAACATATGGCGGTGTAAGGCGCTGCTCATCTGTAGCTGTAAAGTCAATATGAGCCGGGCCCCTGGGGGCCTTGTTACTCCCCTGGTGCACTGTAACATATAAGTATCCGCACCCCAGGGATTCCAGGAATCATTGCACTTTCCCATACCCTTGTGTCATCACCTCTGAGGTTCAATGTTTGTAGGGGGAGGGGGGAACTGTAGTACCAGATGTGGCCATGGACAGAAGAGGCGCTGTATATGTAAAATAGCTTTTTATTCAGCCCAAAGCCCCCACTGTGCACACAGGGCCCCACCTTATACAGTCGGACTATAACTGTATACTCTCACATGTTACGCCTGTCAGGTGATTATCATGTCACTGCTGTTCTGTTATTGGGGGGGGGCAGATACTTTCCGCCTGTGTCAGGACTCGCAGTGTCACCTGCTCAAGTCTTGTACTTTGAGCTCTTTCATAAAGGAAAACTCTGTGCAGATAACAGTCTGATAAAAGATCCTGCCATCGCCATTCTGGCTGTGTGAACAAGAGACAATGCTCCTACGTGTCACCTATCACTAGACTAACTGCGGTGTGTAATGGGGGAGGCAAGATGAACAATATGACTGTGGAGCCTAAACTGTGACAATATATTAATATCAGAGGAGCCCTCCCCACCATCGACTTCCATATCACCCAGAGAAGCCATCACCATAACTATTGTCACTCTGCGGAGCCATCACCACCCCGAGGAGCCATCACAACCATCATAACCACTCTTAGTAGCCATCACAACCATCATCACCACTCTGAGGAGCCATCACAACCATCAACACTACCGCGAGGAGCCATCACAACCATCATCACCACCCTGAGGAGCCATCACAACCATCATCACTACCCCAAGGAGCCATCACAACCATTATAACCCCCCCGAGGAGCCATCACAACCATCATTATCACCCCGAGGAGCAATCACAACCATCATCACCACCCCGAGGAGCCATCACAACCATCATCACCACCCCGAGGAGCCATCACAACCATGATCACCAGCCCGAGTAGCCATCACAACCATCATCACTACCACGAGGAGCCATCACAATCATCATCACCATCCTGAGGAGCCATCACAACCATCATCACCATCCTGAGGAGCCATCACAACCATCATCACCATCCTGAGGAGCCATCACAACCATCAACACTACCATGAGGAGCCATCACAGCCATCATCACCACCCTGAGGAGCCATCACAACCCTCATCACCACTCTGAGCAGCCATCACAACCATCATCACCACCCTGAGATGCCATCATCACCATCCTGAGGAGCCATCACAACCATCATCACCACCCCGAGGAGCCATCACAACCATCATCACCACTCTGCGGAGCCATCACAACCATCATCATCACCCCAAGGAGCCATCACAACCATCATCACCACTCTGAGGAGCAATCACAACCATCATCACTTCCCCGAGAAGCCATCACAACCATCATTAACAACCGAGGAGCCATCACAACCATCATCACCACTCTGAAAAGCAATCACAACCATCATCACTTCCCCGAGGAGCCATCACAACCATCATTACCACCCCGAGGAGCCATCACAACCATCATCACTACCACGAGGAGCTATCACAACCATCATCACCACCCTGAGGAGCCATCACAACCATTATCACCATCCTGAGGAGCTATCACAACCATCATTACCACCCCAAGGAGCCATCAGCGCCACTGTTGTCATCCTCACCCTGAGCAACTATCACCACAATCATCTTCACCACCCTGAGGAGAGATCACTACTACCATCATCTTAAATAGCTATGCCACCATTATCATCACAACCCTGTAGAACAATCACCAACACCATTACAAATATAAGGAACCTATCACCACCCTGAGGGGCAATCTCCACCATCATGTGCATTGCCATCCTGCAGAACCATCATCAGCATCCCCCTGAGCAGCCACCATTACAATCAAAAGCATCCCCCTGAGCAGCCACCATTACAATCAATAGCATCACCCTGAGGAGCCACCATTAATATCAATAGCATCCACCTGAGCAGCCACCATTACAATCAATAGCATCACCCTGAGGAGCCACCATTACAATCAATAGCATCCCACTGAGGAGCCATGAGCACCACCCTCATCATAATCTGCCATTTTATGTACATTGAGGATTTGCAGATTTGGGAGCAGAGACTCGGAGATCTCCAGACTTCTGCATCATCCTGACCAAACACGTCTCCTTATCTGATCCTTCTTTTTATCTTCTTATCTGTAATAACTTGAGCGTGAAACACACCCAGCTCTGCTTAAAGGAACAGTGAACCTGCAGCCTGCCGTCTCTCTGTGGATGGATTGGTCCCTGTTATCGTCCATTTCTTGTCTGTGAAGGTCACTGGCCCTTTATAGGTCATACTTGCAGTTCACAGTAGAGCTCCGTAGTGCTCCCTGCTGTGTTCTAAATCTATATTGGGGTTTATGGAGTCACAACTAGTAAGCCTCATACAGCAGCCACCGTACATACTCCCCCCGGCGTACCCAAAACCTGCTCTATAGAGATTAAAAAAGGAGAATCTTAGCAAACAATTTGATCAAACAGAATGTACAGTGTCACCATGTTAAGCCTCATACATTTCCTGCTTCTATGTCTAAGCATTACTTCTGCTGTACAGAAAAGTGCAGTATTTATGGGGGCGGGGCTTGAGGGTAAAGCTGCTCCTCAGGGGAGGAGCTCTGCATGGGGAGTCACATGACTGCAGAGTGCTCATAGTGGATTGTATTATTCAGACCATTCTATAACTCTATTACCAGGAGTTTCCAATACTAATCAGTCTGTCCTTCTTCCCTCGCAGTGACTGACGGACATCGCTGACACATGGACGAGCCCCAGCAGATGACGATGAATTCATCTGAGGATTTCCACCGTAGTAAGTGCATCCCGCAGCCCTCCTGTGAACCCACGATGAAGAGAAATAGCCACCACCCTCCAATCCTCTTGATCTGAACACAGGTGAGTAGACGGAGGTCATCCACCACAAGGACCAGATGATGTGGAATATAAAATGTAATTAGCAAAACAATAAAATTCATAAAAGGGTAAAAGCACAGGCTGGACCGGCCTCTTCCTCAGGTGAAGAAATAGTGGGGATGCACCTGAAGAAGAGGCAGCTTTGGCTTGGAAACGCGGTGTGCTTTTAACCTTTTATTTATTTTATTGTTTTGCTAATTACATTTTATATTCCACATCATCTGGCCCTTGTGGTGGACGACCTGCGCCTACTCACCTGTGTTTGGATCAAGTGGATTGGAGGTGTGGTTTCTTTATGGGGGAGATACTGGAGTGTGTACCCCACTATCTGACTGAGCTATAGTGACACACTGTGTGATCTTATCTCCAGATGAGAACGGCTGGCAGAACTCGGTCATCATCATCCCGGCACTGCTGTCAGGCACCACGCTCATAGTGGTCTCCATCATCTTATGGAGGTCAGTCCGCAGGAAGAGGGACAAAGGAAAGAAAGACAAAGACAAAACAACAGGTAAAAACCTTCAGTGTAATACCAAGATGTATACTGTACTGAGCACTATAGTTATATATACTGGACTGAGCACTCTATAGTTATATATACTGTACTGAGCACTCTATAGTTATATATACTGTACTGAGTACTGTATAGTTATATATTATATATACTGTACTGAGCACTGTATAGTTATATAAACTGTACTGAGAACTCTATAGTTATATATACTGTACTGAGTACTGTATAGTTATATATTATATATACTGTACTGAGCACTCAATAGTTATATATACTGTACTGAGCACTCTATAGTTATATATACTGTACTGAGCACTCTATAGTTATATATTATATATACTGTACTGAGCACTCAATAGTTATATACAGTATACTGTACTGAGCACTGTATAGTTATATAAACTGTACTGAGAACTCTATAGTTATATATACTGTACTGAGTACTGTATAGTTATATATTATATATACTGTACTGAGCACTCAATAGTTATATATACTGTACTGAGCACTCTATAGTTATATATACTGTACTGAGCACTGTATAGTTATATATAATGTACTGAGAACTCTACAGTTATATGTACTGTACTGAGAACTCTATAGTTATATATACTGTACTGAGAACTCTAGTTATACTGTACTGAGAACTCTATAGTTATATATACTGTACTGAGCACTCTATAGTTATATATTATATATACTGTACTGAGCACTCAATAGTTATATACAGTATACTGTACTGAGCACTGTATAGTTATATAAACTGTACTGAGAACTCTATAGTTATATATACTGTACTGAGTACTGTATAGTTATATATTATATATACTGTACTGAGCACTCAATAGTTATATATACTGTACTGAGCACTCTATAGTTATATATACTGTACTGAGCACTCAATAGTTATATACAGTATACTGTACTGAGCACTGTATAGTTATATAAACTGTACTGAGAACTCTATAGTTATATATACTGTACTGAGTACTGTATAGTTATATATTATATATACTGTACTGAGCACTGTATAGTTATATATAATGTACTGAGAACTCTACAGTTATATGTACTGTACTGAGAACTCTATAGTTATATATACTGTACTGAGAACTCTAGTTATACTGTACTGAGAACTCTATAGTTATATATACTGTACTGAGCACTCTATAGTTATATATTATATATACTGTACTGAGCACTCAATAGTTATATACAGTATACTGTACTGAGCACTGTATAGTTATATAAACTGTACTGAGAACTCTATAGTTATATAAACTGTACTGAGTACTGTATAGTTATATATTATATATACTGTACTGAGCACTCAATAGTTATATATACTGTACTGAGCACTCTATAGTTATATATACTGTACTGAGCACTCTATAGTTATATATAATGTACTGAGAACTCTACAGTTATATGTACTGTACTGAGAACTCTATAGTTATATATACTGTACTGAGAACTCTAGTTATACTGTACTGAGAACTCTATAGTTATATATACTGTACTGAGAACTCTAGTTATACTGTACTGAGAACTCTATAGTTATATATACTGTACTGAGAACTCTAGAGTGGATGTATACAGTACTGAGCACCCTATAGCTATATATACTGTACTGAACACTCTATAGTTATACACAGTGGTGCCTTGGTTTAAGAGTAACTTGAATTAAGAGCGTTTTGCAAAAAGAAATCACAGTTTTTCAAAATTGTAGCTTGGTTTAAGAGCATTGCTTTAGTTTAAGAGCTCTCTGTACTGGGTAGGAGTGGGGGAAGGCTATGGCCTGTACTCTGACCCAGGAAGTCTCCCTCACCTTCCAAATCATAGCAGATCCACTTCAGGCTGGGGTTTACATCAGGAGACAGGACTGTGGAGGTAATATCTTTATAGCTGTAACCCCTCTCTCCCCAGACAGAGGGCTGCTATAATCTGCCTGCACTTACTTTCAGCTATACACTGCCGCTAAAATCTGCCTGCACTTACACTCAGCTATACACACTGCTGCTATAATGTGCCTGCACTTACACTCAGCTATACACACTGCTGCTATAATGTGCTTGCCCCTACACTCAGCTATACACACTGCTGCTATAATATGCCTGCACTTACACTCAGCCATTCAAACTACTGTATATGAAGTTGCTGTCACTGTCCTCCTGCACAGCTCTGTGATTTTCACTTCCTGATTGGTCCAGGCTGAACACACACCCCTTCCCCATTGCTGTCATGTGACTACACAGACCTCTGGCAGCAGCCTTGCTTCTCTATTCTAGCCTGTTGTACTACACTATTGCATTATGGGGATCTGCAGTTCCATCCTGTATCTACAAACTGCTGCTGTGTTATCAGGGTTATACAGTTACTATACATTATATACCACATGCTGATTGCTATACTGTACAGTAACTTATATATCACATATCCAGCTGCTGTGTTATCAGGGTTATACAGTTACTATACATTATATACCACATGCTGATTGCTATACTGTACAGTAACTTATATATCACATATCCAGCTTCTGCAGTGTTATCAGGGTTATACAGTTACTATACATTATATACCACATGCTGATTGTTATACTGTACAGTAACTTATATATCACATATCCAGCTGCTGTGTTATCAGGGTTATACAGTTACTATACATTATACACCACATGCTGATTGCTATACTGTACAGTAACTTATATATCACATATCTAGCTGCTGCTGTGTTATCAGGGTTATACAGTTACTAAACATTATACACCACATGCTGCTATACTGTACAGTAACTTATATATCACATATCCAGCTGCTGCTGTGTTATCAGGGTTATACAGTTACTATACATTATACACCACATGCTGATTGCTATACTGTATAGTAACTTATATATCACATATCCAGCTGCTGTGTTATCAGGGTTACACAGTTACTATACATTATATACCACATGCTGCTATACTGTACAGTAACTTATATATCACATATCCAGCTGCTGTGTTATCAGGGTTATACAGTTACTATACATTATATACCACATGCTGCTATACTGTACAGTAACTTATATATCACATATCCAGCTGCTGCTGTGTTATCAGGGTTATACAGTTACTATACATTATACACCACATGCTGCTACACTGTACAGTAACTTATATATCACATATCCAGCTGCTGTGTTATCAGGGTTATACAGTTACTATACATTATACTCCACATGCTGATTGCTATACTGTACAGTAACTTATAATATCACATATTCTGCTGTTTCTGAATGTTTGTTTCATCTGTTTCACATGTTATTCAGAATTTTAAAAATCATTATTTTGGGGGTGTGGAACCAATTGTCGGCATATCAGTGATTTCTTATGGGAAAATTTGCTTTGGTTAAAGAGTGATTTGGATTACAAGCATGGTCCCGGAACGAATTATACTCGTAATCCAAGACACCACTGTATACTGTACTGAGCTTTCTATAGTTATATTTACTGTACTGAGAGCCCTAAAATGGATTTTTACTGGGCTAGGAGCTCTAGAGTGGATGTACACCGTGGGAACATAGTGGGTATATACAATTGTATGTGATTTTGAATGGATATGTACTAAATGGAGCAATCTAAAGGTCTTTATACTATAATGAGTCCTCTAGATTAGTGCTTCTCAATTCTAGTCCTCAGGCCTCACCAACAGGTCATGTCTTGAGGATATCCCATACAAAGAACACCTGTGATAATACCTGATGCACTGAGTATAATTATATTGTCAGGACTGGCAGGCGTAGACAAGACAAAAGACAGTGGGCCCTAGATCTGAACCCACCCACTGTCACCTGCCTACTTGCCTCAGTCGACCCTAAACGGTCGCGGACAACCACGGAGTCGGTCCCTACACTGCGTAGGTGGATACACAAAACGTAGACAGACAAACAAAACACAATGGAGGATAGTCAACTAGCAGGGTCAAAACCAAACAGACAACGCAGTACAAAATCAGAAGGAGAGCGGATAGTCAAAAGTCAAGCAAGAGGTCAGAACACGGGCAGAGCAATAGCAAGGGGATTAGGACAGGGAACGCTGGGAAAGGAGCAGGGGAGCTGGGACTAGTAACAACTAATAACCAGCAGGGAACAGAGGATCTGACTGCTTTTTATCCAGGAAAAAAGACCAGGTCCAGCAGCTGATTGGAGCAGCCCAGATCCCAGCATCAAGTTCAGCTGAACAGACCTAGCAGTGCAGTAACCCCTACACTGCCAGAAGTCTGACAGACCAGGCAGGTGTGGCTGAGAAGTGAAACACAATTCAGACACAAAACCAGTGCAACAGCAGACATAAACTCAGCGCTTCCTTGGCCGCCCGACATGGACTGAGGAGCGCAAAGTCACATTCCTAACAGTACCCCCCCTCTTATGAGGGGCCTCAGGACCCTCACCCAAAGGACCCGGCCTGGAAGGGTTACGCATGTGGTATTGTCTAACCAGACGAGGTGCATGCATGTCTTTGCTCGCCACCCAAGTCCGTTCTTCCGGACCAAATCCCTTCCAGTGTACAAGATATTGTAGAGAACTCTGGACCCAACGAGAATCCAGAATTCTCTCCACCTCGTATTCCAGTTCACCTTGGACGACCAAGGGAGCAGGGGAAGTAGACGGCAACACAGGGTTAACATATTTCTTTAACAGTGATTTATGAAAGACATCATGTATTTTCCAACTCTTAGGTAATTGTAACTGATAAGACACAGGGTTAATGATTTTCATAATTACATAAGGACCAATGTATTTTGGAGAAAGTTTACCAGACGGGGCTTTTAACCTTAAGTTTCTAGTGGAGAGCCATACCTTATCCCCCACCATATATTCTGGGCCAGATATACGTTTTTTATCAGATTGTTTTTTAAAACTTTCTTGGGCTTTAACCAGGTTCTGAAGAGCCTGGGCCCAAACTGTGCACAGTTTATTGTAGATTTTTTCAGCAGAAGGGTTAACAGATTCGGCAGCATGTACTGAAGAACATCTAGGATTAAACCCAAAATTACAAAAGAATGGCGACATCTTGAGGGATTGACTTTCTCGGTTATTAAGTGCAAACTCAGCTAGAGGCAAGTACTCTTTCCACTTGTCTTGTGACCCTGCAACAAAACATCTTAAAAATTGTTCCAGTGATTGGTTGACCCTCTCGGTTTGACCATTGGATTGCGGATGAAAGGCGGAGGAAAAAGACAAAGTTATACCTAAGCGACCACAGAATTCCTTCCAGAATTTCGATACGAATTGTACGCCCCTATCGGATACAATATTTTCAGGGACCCCATGCAGACGCAAGATATGGTTAATAAACAGGGAAGCTAGGGTACGAGCGTTAGGGAGTTTACTAAGAGGAATGAGGTGACACATCTTGGAAAATCTGTCAATGACGACCCAAATCACCGTTTTCCCCCTGGAAGGGGGCAAATCGGTGATGAAATCCATAGAGACATGAGTCCAAGGTCTCGCAGGCAGTGGTAAGGGTTGAAGCAGACCCTCGGGGAGTCTGCGAGGTACCTTGGACCTGGCACAGGTCTCACAGGCTTCTACAAACAACTTAGTATCACGAGCCCACGAGGGCCACCAATAATGTCGTGATAACAGATACTGAGTGCCAGCTATGCCCGGATGACCTGCCAACACTGAGCAATGTGTCTCCTCCAGTACTCTTAAACGAAGGTTAGGAGGAACAAAGAGCTTATTCTCAGGGGTGTTCTTAGGGGCCAGGGACTGAGACTCTACCACTTGGGCAGCAAGATCGGGCTGTAGAATGGCTACCACAACCCCGGGAGCTAAAATAGTCCCTGATTCCCCACTAGGGACATTGCTGGTCTCAAAGCTACGGGACAAGGCGTCAGCTCTTACGTTTTTGGAACCAGGTCTGAAAGTTATTTCAAAATCAAAACGTGTGAAGAAGAGAGCCCATCTAGCCTGGCGAGGAGTAAGACGCTTAGCCTTGTCTAGATACACCAGATTTTTGTGATCAGTTAGGACCTTGATTTTGTGCTTAGCCCCCTCTAGAAAATGTCTCCATTCATCAAATGCCCATTTTATGGCAAGGAGCTCCCGGTTGCCTATGTCGTAGTTGCATTCATTGGATCCATGGGAAAAAAAAATCCCAAATGGTATGGCTGGTTATTCTGTCAGGACTGGCAGGCGTAGACAAGACAAAAGACAGTGGGCCCTAGATCTGAACCCACCCACTGTCACCTGCCTACTTGCCTCAGTCGACCCTAAACGGTCGCGGACAACCACGGAGTCGGTCCCTACACTGCGTAGGTGGATACACAAAACGTAGACAGACAAACAAAACACAATGGAGGATAGTCAACTAGCAGGGTCAAAACCAAACAGACAACGCAGTACAAAATCAGAAGGAGAGCGGATAGTCAAAAGTCAAGCAAGAGGTCAGAACACGGGCAGAGCAATAGCAAGGGGATTAGGACAGGGAACGCTGGGAAAGGAGCAGGGGAGCTGGGACTAGTAACAACTAATAACCAGCAGGGAACAGAGGATCTGACTGCTTTTTATCCAGGAAAAAAGACCAGGTCCAGCAGCTGATTGGAGCAGCCCAGATCCCAGCATCAAGTTCAGCTGAACAGACCTAGCAGTGCAGTAACCCCTACACTGCCAGAAGTCTGACAGACCAGGCAGGTGTGGCTGAGAAGTGAAACACAATTCAGACACAAAACCAGTGCAACAGCAGACATAAACTCAGCGCTTCCTTGGCCGCCCGACATGGACTGAGGAGCGCAAAGTCACATTCCTAACATATATCACCTGTGATAATACCTGATGCACTGAGTATATTTATATCACCTGTGATAACACCTGATGCACTGAGTATAATTATATCACCTGTGATAATACCTGATGCACTGAGTATATTTATATCACCTGTGATAACACCTGATGCACTGAGTATAATTATATAATCTGTGATAATACCTGATGCACTGAGTATATTTATATCACCTGTGATAATACCTGATGCACTGAGTATATTTATATCACCTGTGATAACACCTGATGCACTGAGTATAATTATATAATCTGTGATAATACCTGATGCACTGAGTATAATTATATCACCTGTGATAATACCTGATGCACTGAGTATAATTATATCACCTGTGATAATACCTGATGCATTGAGTATAATTATATCACCTGTGATAATACCTGATGCACTGGGTATAATTATATCACCTGTGATAATACCTGATGCACTGAGTATAATTATATCACCTGTGATAATACCTGATGCATTGAGTATAATTATATCACCTGTAATAATACCTGATGCACTGAGTATAATTATATAACCTGTGATAATACCTGATGCACTGAGTATAATTATATCACCTGTAAAATACTAAGGAAATCCTCAAAATATGATCCGGTGGGACCTGAGGACTGGAACTGAGAAGCACTGCTCTAGAGTGTATGTATATTATGGGCCATTCCATCCAAACTGAACCTTTTCGTAACACCCGTAACACCTAGTTAAACCTAGTAAAACTGCAATTCAAACACCAAAGTTATAAATATACATTAAGAGTCTTAATGTATATTTATAACTTTTGTGGTTAAATTGCATTTTTTTAATTAGCTGTTAAAAAAAAAAGTTTAACTAGGTGTTACGGGTGTTACGAAAAAGGTCCAGTTTGGATGGAATGGCCCTTATGCTAAGCTATCAAAAGTGTAGTTTACTTGTCTAAATGCTTTGGAGTGGATGTATACTTTACTGAGTGCTCAACAGTGGATATATATATGCACTTTAGAGTATATATACTGTACTGAGCATTCTAGAGTGAGTATATACTGCACTGGGCAATCTAGAGTGGATATATACGGTACTGAGTGCTCTGGGGAGCTATAGATATATATACAGTTCTGTGCTTTCTAGAGTGGATGTTTGCTGTTCTGAATGGTCTAGAGTGGATTTATGGTTTGTTGCGTGCTCTAGAGTAAATATATCCTAAACTTTGAACCCTAGGGTGAATATATAATGTAATAAGAGCTCAAGGGGGGATATATATGTGGTACTCGGCCAGAGATGTTAGTTGTTGTGACGCCAGTGCTAGTCCAACACAGGTGTGATGTTGGTACCCTAAGTTGTCATGTTAAATGATCCTTTATAATATTCTTTATCTTTATGAGAAAAAAAAGTAACGTGCTATCATATTTTTGTTTTGTTATTCGTTGACAATATGCTCATTGGATCGTACTCCTATATTACTATCCCTTTTGATGCTGCTGAAAAATTTCAATAAAAGCAAGGTTTAAAAAAAAAAAAAAAAAAAAAAAAAAAAAAAAGCTATATAGAATGGATATCACTGTAATTGTACCGACCTGACGAATAACAATAACATGTCATATGTAAAGTATAGTGTAGGAGTACAAAAAAATGGTAAAAAAAAAAAACAGCTGCTAAATTGTGTTTTTTATTCGTACCACCTTATAAAAAATTTATAAAAAAATGATCAGGGTGTCACATGTCCCCCAGAATGGTACCGATGGAAACGTCAACTTGTCTTACACAAATATTTTGGCACCGCAAGGCCTCTGTGACATGGTATAATGACTATAAAAAACCTGAAATAAAAAAAGACCCCAAAAATACACAAGGCTTCTGTCATGTCTGCGGCCTGTCGTTGAGTCAGGTGATGCACTGCGGCCACATATGGGGGATTTCTAGAAACATTGGAATAAGGGGAATAAATATTAAGTTCCATTTCTCAGTTAGTATTTGCTGTGTTAGAGGAAAAAATGGATTAAAAAAGAATATCTACCAAAAAATTTAAAATGTTAAATTTCCAACTTGCTTAAATTTCTGTAAAAAAAACCTAAAGGGTTAATACACTTATGAAATGCTACTTTGAATACTTTAAGGGGTGTAGTTTTTACAGTGAAGAGATTTATAGGGGTAATCCAAATCCACTTCAGAACTGAACTGGTCCCTAATAAAATCTGAATTTGAAATTTTCCTGAAAATTTGAAATTTTCCTGAAAATTTGAAAAAAATCTCTGCAAAATTTCGAAGCCCTCTAACATCCTAACATTGTAAAAGGACGTTCACCAAATGACATCACTATAAAATAGACATGTTGTAGATGTTGCAGTAATAATTTGTTCATGTGGCATGACTATCTTTCTTAGGAAAAGAGTTTTGAAGAGAAAGAAACATACATTTTTCACATTTTTGGCAAATGTTGTGTTTTTTTACAAAAAACTACTGAGTGTATCAACCAAAGTATACCACAAACATAAAGAGGAATATGTCACGAAAAAACAATCTCAGAATAACCGCGATAGTTAAAAGCATCACAGAGTTATCACTACATAAAGAGAGACAGGTCAGATTTGAAAAATAGGCCCTGGGCATTAAGCCCAAAACAGGCTGAAGAGGCGAGGGGTTAACCTGAGAACTTGGCCAGGTGCATAAGAGAAACACTGGCAGTTGGACACCACATATACTGTACTAAGCGCCCTAGAGTGGATATATACTTTACTGCGCACACTAGAGTTTATATATAGTGAAACCTCCCAAGTGGACCACTTCTTTGAGAAGACCACCCCCTTTCAGACCTTTTTTTTTTGCGACCAATTTTTCTAACCATTATTTCGTATGGACAATGCCTCTCTTTAAGAAGACCCTCTTCTCCACCGATCCGACCACAGACCACTTTTTTATGCAAATTTTGTAGCTGAAGACCCCCATAAAAAGACCAGAAGCAGGACTTAAACTTTAAAATTGCTACCTGACAGCGCTGACAGGGCCATGATGCAGGAGGAGGGAGCGCTCGAGCAGTATGAGAAATGGTGGAAGGTGAAAGGAGGAGGCATGGCTGAGCTGGGAGAAGGAAGAAGGATAGCCATAGATAGCAACCAGGAACAGCACCCATAGTGGAGTCTTGCGGGAAGCATCTCCACCAGCCACTGGGACCCCCCTGAGTATGCCCCTTCCCCCCCCCCCCCCCCCCGAGTATGCCCCCCCATTCTTCCCTGGTAATTAGCTTCCTCTAGATGCAAAGGCACAGAGAAGCTGTGCCTGTGTCATCCGTTGTGGGTCCTGGCTTTCAGTGATAGTCGGGGCCCGCCACAACTATCAGTGCACCGGGCCACTCCGCTGAGGGTTGTAGTAGGTGGTAGTACTGGGTAGGAACCCGGGTAGCCACTTGCCTGATGTTATGTCACGGTTTTAAGACAAGAGGGAAAAAAAGGAGCCGGGAGGATGGCGCCTCGTGTAATCCTGTTACATGAAAATGAATGAATTAAAAGTATAGGTGGACTCTCACCTTTTAGCCCCTTGGGCTTTGTGCGTATCACCCCACTATGGGGTATCTTGTAGCGTCGGATGATGGCTGCCGGCCGAAGGATCCAGGAAACGGGACTCTCCCAGTGTCAGGACCCGTGGTTTCATGCAGTAGACAGAAGAAAAAAGTACCTGGGTAGGTATCCTGGCGCTGCCAAAAAATCCTTCACAACGAGTAGAGTATAAAACATAAAATGGCTGATTTATTGGATAAAATCAGTAAAAATGTACATAAAATAAGCAATTAGGCGTTTCGGGAGTTGCATCTCCCTTCATCAGATTGCATGTATGCCATGTGCCAAACGCCCCTAGGCGGGATTGGCGCCTTTTTTCAGCTCATATAAACAAGCTGTTTGGCACATGGCATACATGCAATCTGATGAAGGGAGATGCAACTCCCGAAACGCCTAATTGCTTATTTTATGTACATTTTTACTGATTTTATCCAATAAATCAACCATTTTATGTTTTATACTCTACTCGTTGTGAAGGATTTTTTGGCAGCGCCAGGATACCTACCCAGATACTTTTTTCTTCTGTCTACTGCATGTCATGGTTTTGGCACAAGGGATAGCAGCTAACCAGCGGGGACCTGACCATGCGGAGGCCGAGCAATTCTTCGTTGTCCTTAGTCAAGGCACCAATAATTAAACCAATGCCAAGGTTCAGAAACAACGGTAGTTGTATATTTATTAAAACGGTGGTAACTAGTAGCAACAGTCTCTCCTGATGCAACCGGGAATAAGGCAGACTTGGATAAGGCAGAGTAATGGGTGATGCTGCAATAGGCTGTGAGAGTAGCGTTACTTGGAATAAGGAAACTGAATGATAAGAGTAGTAGTACTGGAGTTATGATACTGGGCGGAATGGAGTTGAGACGAATACTTGCTATTGATGATGAGAGAGATGATGAGAGTAGTGAATGAAGACAGCACCCAGATCTTTGGTGGAGATGAGGATCTTGAAGGACTTGAGGATAGGAAACCAGGTCCCGACTGGATCAGAACACCTCTGGTAACGCTGGAGCAGCAGAGTACACATGCCTCTCTCCTGGCAGTGGAGAGAGGACACACACACACCCTGTCCTCTAGAAGGTAGAAGACAGGACTCACACACACAACCTGTCCCCTTGAAGGTAGAAAACAGTACTGAGGTAGGACAGGAAGTCACATGGTATCCCCAGCCAAAGCTCGATGGCTATTGGGGTTACCATGGCAGCAGGGGCAGTCACGTGACTCACCAAGCCATTGCATCATCACACCATTAGGCACTGAGAAATGAATATGCATGAGAAATACATGGAATAGCAGACCTGAATACTGAGAAGGGTGACATAATTTAACAGTTTGCAGTGGGACTATGTTTCCAGAACAGAACTGACTATAATAAAGGTGTAGACACAAAGCTATGGAGAAATACTCTGTTCTGGGACACTGCATCAGCACTGGAGCCACACTCTGGTGCTGACAGTTAACTCTATAAATCCACGACCGCAGCAACTATAGGGCTGCAGAGAGAGAACTCTTCTTGTACAGTGGGAGAATTCTCTGCAGAATACATTATATGTATTCTATTGCACAGCTGAAGGAAGTGATGGGTTAAGTTATTGGTTTCTACAGTATTGTCTTTCCTTTACTAGACCCACATCTGGATTGGGCAGTGAATGCTGCTGGGATCTATGAGAATTCACTGGAGATCCTTGATCCCATCGTGGAGAAGAGGCAGCTGCCCATAGAGTGGACAGTGGAGCACCGGGAGGTTGTGTGTAATGGCCACTTTGGCCCCATTAGTCGGGCAGTTCTGTGCCGTTCGGGCACTGAGGAAGTCCAGCATGTGGTCCTGAAGGAGCTGTCTGGTAAGTTGAGCGCGGCTGGGGAATGACCCACAATAAGGAGAGGCTCTTCGGCTGACATGTCTTCTTGTGTGTCCTCTGCAGAGCATTGCAGCCCCGGAGAGGTGCAGGATTTCATCGACCTCATGAAGTTTCATGCGCAGGTCTGTAACCACGACAGTCTGGTAAAGATGCTGTGGTGTCAGACTGAGAGGAGACCCCCGAGTCTCATCATGAAGGCCATGTCCTATGGAAATCTGCTGGCCTTCCTCAGGAACTCACACCAGGTACTGTGCGTGAACAGGCAGATATAGTATATACCTACAGTCCGTACATCTCTCCCTCCCCTGTGCCCAGAGGGAGACTGATCTCTCCACAATCTGGATGTGGCGGAGGCGTGTGACCGGTGTTTACATGAAGCAGTTATCAGATGTTGGCGGTCACATGGCTCAGCGGGTGGAGGGATCGGATGATAGCAGGCCATGTTATGTAACCTTGTTTCCATGATAAGTGGTTGTATTGCTGCAGCGCTCAGAGTATTACTGATCTATTATAGGGGTTATCCAGGATTGGAAAAGGAGTAGGGAGTAATGATGATGATGAGGGTAAGGAGGGATGATGATGAGGGTATGGGAGGGATGATGATGGGGGTAAGGAGGGATGATGATGGGGGTATGGGAGGGATGATGATGGGGGTAAGGAGGGATGATGATGGGGGTAAGGAGGGATGATGATGGGGGTAAGGAGGGATGATGATGGGGGTAGGCCTCAATGATGATTGTGAGGCTAGGGAGTAATGATGATAATTGGAGTAGGGAGGGATGATGATGAGTTTAAGGAGGGATGATGATGAAGATGATGATGGGGTAGGGAGGAATGATGATGGGGTAAGGGGGGAATGATGATGATGGGGGTAGGGAGGGATTATGATGATGGGGGTAGCGAGTAATGATAATGGGGGTAGGGAGGGATGATGATGAAGATGATGATGGGGTAGGGGGGATGATGATCAAGGGGGTAGGTAGTAATGATGATGACGGGTCAGGGAGTAATAATGATGTAGGGAGGGGTAAAGATGGGGTGGGGGGTGGTGATGATAGGTAGTAATGATGATGATGGGGTATGGAGGGACGATAATGATTAAGGTAAGGAGAGATGATGATAGAAGTAGGGAGTGATGATGATGGGGTAGGGAGGGATGATGGGGGTAGGCAGGAATGATGATAGAAGTCGGGAGTGATGATGGGATAGGGAGGGGTGGTGGTGATGGGGGTAGGAAGGGATGATGATGATGATGGGGGTAGGGAGTAATGATGATGGGGGTAGGGAGGGATGATGATGGTGGGGGTAGAGAGTAATGATTATGATGGGGGTAAGGATGGATGATGATGATGGGGTAGGGAGGGATAATGATGATGAGAGGAGGGAGGGAAGATGATGATAGGGGTAGGGAGAGATGATGACGGGGGAGGGATGATGATGATGAGGGTAGGAGGGTGGTGGTGATGATGGGGGAGGAATGATGATGATGGGGGAGGGATGATGATGATGATGAGGGTAGGTGGTGATGATATTGGTAATGATAATTGTGGCAATGATAAGAATGCGCAACTTGAGTCCAATTGTTCAGCATTTGATTACCGGTGGCTGAAGAATTTAGATGCTGTCTTAGGGAGTCCTGGTGGATACAGCCATTGGGCGACGTGCTGCTTCTTCAGCCACCGGTAATCAAATGCTGAGCGACTGGACTGGAGCGTGTTCCTGTTGCCTCATCTCTGATGATGATAAAATTAAGGAACTGCTTCATTCCCTGATATAATGTGGTCTCTGATCGGGTGACATCTGCCTCCTCCTCCCCCCAGTAATATCTACTTCCCCCATATTTAGGGTGTACAGGCCACCGATGCCGCCTTCCCCAGGATCACCGAGAGGGACATCTACTCCATGTCTTCACAAGTGGCCGGCGGGCTGGTAGGTGACACGTTACAGCAGACGACTAATGCCCGGGCAGATGACTCCTCCATCCTATAGACTGAGGAGTACCACAGGGTCAGATGAGAGGTGACACATAGGAACTACTGCGCATGGTGAACCATTTACAGGAGACAGGGGGGTCTGGAGAGGAGGGGGGTGAACCATTTACAGGAGACCGGGGGGTCTGAAGAGGAGGGGGGTGAACCATTTACAGGAGACAGGGGGGTCTGAAGAGGAGGGGGGTGAACCATTTACAGGAGACCGGGGGGTCTGAAGAGGAGGGGGGTGAACCATTTACAGGAGACAGGGGGGTCTGAAGAGGAGGGGGGTGAACCATTTACAGGAGACAGGGGGGTCTGGAGAGGAGGGGGGGGGGACCATTAACAGGAGACAGGGGGGTCTGGAGAGGAGGGGGGTGAACCATTTACAGGAGACAGGGGGGTCTGAAGAGGAGGGGGGTGAACCATTTACAGGAGACAGGGGGGTCTGGAGAGCAGGGGGGTGAACCATTTACAGGAGACAAGGGGGTCTGGAGAGCAGGGGGGTGAACCATTTACAGGAGACAAGGGGGTCTGAAGAGCAGGGGGGTGAACCATTTACAGGAGACAGGGGGGTCTGAAGAGGAGGGGGGTGAACCATTTACAGGAGACAGGGGGTTCTGGAGAGGAGGGGGGGGGACCATTAACAGGAGACAGGGGGGTCTGGAGAGGAGGGGGGTGAACCATTTACAGGAGACAGGGGGGTCTGGAGAGGAGGGGGGTGAACCATTTACAGGAGACCAAGGGGTCTGAAGAGGAGGGGGGTGAACCATTTACAGGAGACAGGGGGGTCTGGAGAGCAGGGGGGTGAACCATTTACAGGAGACAGAGGGGTCTGAAGAGGAGAGGGGTGAACCATTTACAGGAGACAGAGGGGTCTGAAGAGGAGGGGGGTGAACCATTTACAGGAGACAGAGGGGTCTGAAGAGGAGGGGGGGGGTGAACCATTTACAGGAGACAGAGGGGTCTGAAGAGGAGGGGGGTGAACCATTTACAGGAGACCAAGGGGTCTGAAGAGCAGGGGGGTGAACCATTTACAGGAGACAGGGGGGTCTGGAGAGCAGGGGGGTGAACCATTTACAGGAGACAAGGGGGTCTGAAGAGGAGGGGGGTGAACCATTTACAGGAGACAGAGGGGTCTGAAGAGGAGGGGGGTGAACCATTTACAGGAGACAGAGGGGTCTGAAGAGCAGGGGGGTGAACCATTTACAGGAGACAAGGGGGTCTGAAGAGGAGGGGGGTGAACCATTTACAGGAGACAGGGGGGTCTGAAGAGGAGGGGGGACCATTTACAGGAGACAGGGGGGTCTGGAGAGGAGGGGGGTGAACCATTTACAGGAGACAGGGGGGTCTGGAGAGCAGGGGGGTGAACCATTTACAGGAGACAGGGGGGTCTGGAGAGGAGGGGGGACCATTTACAGGAGACAGGGGGGTCTGGAGAGGAGGGGGGTGAACCATTTACAGGAGACAGGGGGGTCTGGAGAAGAGGGGGGTGAACCATTTACAGGAGACAGGGGGGTCTGGAGAGGAGGGGGGACCATTTACAGGAGACAGGGGGGTCTGGAGAGGAGGGGGGTGAACCATTTACAGGAGAGCAGGGGGGTGAACCATTTACAGGAGACAAGGGGGTCTGGAGAGGAGGGGGGTGAACCATTTACAGGAGACAGAGGGGTCTGAAGAGGAGGGGGGTGAACCATTTACAGGAGACAAGGGGGTCTGAAGAGGAGGGGGGTGAACCATTTACAGGAGACAGAGGGGTCTGAAGAGGAGGGGGGTGAACCATTTACAGGAGACAGGGGGGTCTGGAGAGGAGGGGGGTGAACCATTTACAGGAGACAGGGGGGTCTGGAGAGGAGGGGGGGACCATTAACAGGAGACAGGGGGGTCTGGAGAGCAGGGGGGTGAACCATTTACAAGAGACCGGGGGGTCTGAAGAGGAGGGGGGTGAACCATTTACAGGAGACAGGGGGGTCTGGAGAGGAGGGGGGTGAACCATTTACAGGAGACAGGGGGGTCTGGAGAGGAGGGGGGTGAACCATTAACAGCAGACAGGGGGTCTGAAGAGGAGGGGTGTGAACCATTTACAGGAGACAGGGGGTCTGTAGAGGAGGGGGGTGAACCATTTACAGGAGACAGGGGGGTCTGAAGAGGAGGGGGGTGAACCATTTACAGGAGACGGGGGTCTGAAGAGGAGGGGGGGGTGAACCATTTACAGGAGACAGGGGGGTGTGGAGAGCAGGGGGGTGAACCATTAACAGGAGACAGGGGGTCTGAAGAGGAGGGGGGTGAACCATTTACAGGAGACAGGGGGGTCTGGAGAAGAGGGGGGTGAACCATTTACAGGAGACAGGGGGGTCTGGAGAGGAGGGGGGTGAACCATTTACAGGAGACAGGGGGGTCTGAAGAGGAGGGGGGTGAACCATTTACAGGAGACAGGGGGGTCTGGAGAGGAGGGGGGTGAACCATTTACAGGAGACAGGGGGGTCTGGAGAGGAGGGGGGTGAACCATTTACAGGAGACAGGGGGGTCTGGAGAGGAGGGGGGTGAACCATTTACAGGAGACAGGGGTTTGAAGAGGAAGGGGGGGGGGGTGAACCATTTACAGGAGACAGGGGGGTGTGGAGAGCAGGGGGGTGAACCATTAACAGGAGACAGGGGGTCTGAAGAGGAGGGGGGTGAACCATTTACAGGAGACAGGGGGGTCTGGAGAGGAGGGGGGTGAACCATTTACAGGAGACAGGGGGGTCTGAAGAGGAGGGGGGTGAACCATTTACAGGAGACCGAGGGGTCTGGACAGGGGGTGGAGGGGTCTGTGCTATGACGCTTATATCTCAGGTGGACCGTCTTGCCCCTCCCCAGGAGTATCTGTCGGGGACGCACGATCTGATCCATGGCTACGTTGCTGCCTGTAACGTCCTGGTCCATGAGGATCTGAGCGTCCAGCTCTGCGGTCTGGGTCTTGCCGCCATACAGTACAGAACCGGATCTGTGCCGGCGCGGAGAGCTGACCAGGTTCCCCTGAAGTGGCAGTCACCAGAACGGCTCAAGGGTGCAGACATCACGGAGAAGAGCGACGTGTGAGTGGCTGCTTATAGTGGGCGGGGTCAGCGGAGTGATGTCACAGACTCACGTCTCCTCCTCTTTCACAGGTGGTCATTTGGGATCTTGATGTACGAGATGGTGACACTAGGTAAGTGGTAAGCGGCCATGACACCTACTTAGCTATAAGAGAAGTATGTGACCCCTATAGTACAAACCCCAAATCAGCCCTTACAGGAACTCTACACCAGGCTGACTCCTCCTATTCTGGTGAGGGTCTTGGTAACTGGACTCCCATCGATACTTAAAGGGAAACTTTTTTATATGTTGCTGCCCTATTAGAAAACATAACAAATATCTTATACTTACTTCTCCACACTCCCCCAGTGTCCTGCTGCAATGTCTCCAGGTCCCCTGCTAACTGCAGCCCTGACACTTCCAAGAAGGACTTGTCTCTGCTATAACAGCCAGCTCAGCCAATCAGTGACTGAGACAGGGCAGTGCAGCAGCCAGTGATTGGCTGAGCAGGCTGTCACTGCCGAGACGACTCTGTTTTGGACATTGCGGGGCTGCAGTTGGCGGGGGAGTGCGGAGAGGTAAGCATTAGATCTTATGTTTTCTAATAGGGCAGCTGCATGTAGAACGTTTTCTACAGCTGGAGTGTCCCTTTAAGACCTATGGTGTGTATGGCTGATAAGTTCTGCACAATCAGCCATGCGGCCATAAACCCCAGGCCGTTCAGTGGCCCTGAGCCTGATGTGTCCTGTAGATTACACCGGGCCATCAGTGCCGGGGACAAGGTCCATGCTCTTCTTACCATTGATTATTGTATGAGGCGTGATCACTGATCTCCGGGATCCACAATCTGTACAGTCCTGGGCTCCCCCTGAGCCCTATAGAGGGATACAACTTCTGCCATCGGCCTTCATGCACATAGCGCTATTGGGGGATGTTGAGAGTTGTAGTTTGTCATAAGCTGTACTGTATATTAGGTTAACATTCAGATGTCTAGAAGTGGCCCCCGAGCGCTGGGCTCCCGGGAGTAGTCCTGATGGTGGAGCAAACAGCCAGGGAGCCCCGACATCTTCTATAACTCAGGCCCCTTTATAGGGCCCAGCTCCTGAGAGGGACCACAGCCGAATCTGTTTGTCCTATTGCAGGACCACATTGTGTAGACAGACTTTGACCCCATGGCCCTGACCCTTGTATACAGCCATCACCCCCAGCTTCACCTTCTCCTCTCGTTCCCACAGGTTCTCCCCCATATCCCGACCTGGAGCCCTCACAGCTGCCATCCAGACTAAAGAAGAACTACAGAATGGAGCGGCCTCCGCAGTGCGGAGCCCGACTGTGAGTATACAGGGACAGTGATGTGGGACCACCAGTAGCAAATGTCATAGACCCCCAGACCCTCACCACAGAAAAACATGGCTGCTTCTGCCTGTCAGGGCTGGGCGTGATTGTCAGCTCTGTGGTCTAATGTAATAATCAGGAATGACTGTCAGCTCTGTGGTCTAATGTAATTATCAGGACTGATTGTCAGCTCTGTGGTCTAATGTAATAATCAGGACTGGGGGTGATTGTCAGCTCTGTGGTCTAATGTAATAATCAGGACTGGGGGTGATTGTCAGCTCTGTGGTCTAATGTAATAATCAGGACTGATTGTCAGCTCTGTGGTCTAATGTAATAATCAGGACTGGGACTGATTGTCAGCTCTGTGGTCTAATGGAATAATCAGGACTGGGGGTGATTGTCAGCTCTGTGGTCTAATGTAATAATCAGGACTGACTGTCAGCTCTGTGGTCTAATGTAATAATCAGGACTGACTGCCAGCTCTGTGGTCTAATGGAATAATCAGGACTGATTGCCAGCTCTGTGGTCTAATGAAATAATCAGGACTGGGGGTGATTGTCAGCTCTGTGGTCTAATGTAATAATCAGGACTGATTGTCAGTTCTGTGGTCTAATGTAATTATCAGGACTGATTGTCAGCTCTGTGGTCTAATGTAATAATCAGGACTGACTGCCAGCTCTGTGGTCTAATGTAATAATCAGGACTGGGACTGATTGTCAGCTCTGTGGTCTAATGTAATAATCAGGACTGATTGTCAGCTCTGTGGTCTCCTGGATTTATCAGGACTGATTGTCAGCTCTGTGGCCGCCTGCTGATGGTGGATTACAGATGATCTATAGTGTATAGCTGTGTGTCTCCACCAGGTGGCAGCAGAGATTTAGAGTAAATGATGGTGATTATGGCAGAATTGGTCTCTCTTCTCACTTCCCTGCTCCATACTCATTGGTCTTGGCTTTAGTGCGGCCGATAAACTAACTGATATTCCTGGCGTCCGCAGATCACATAGGCAGAATACCCGGGTGTGGCCTGGGGCGTGAGGTAGTTATACTAATGTGTGGTCTACAGGCCAAATATTACTCCCACTTACCTCTCACCCACCATGTACTATGTATCCTTACCTCTCCCTCAGTCTTGGGGTGATGGGGGATGTGGGGATCATTAGTAGATGTCCATGTCCCTGGTCACCCCAGCGTGGGTGTCAGGTGGGTATCAGTATGGTGTGGGTTATAGACATCTCTTGGCAGGACTCCTGGAGGCCATCGTGCTGGTGGAGCTGGAGTCGGTCAAAGGACCTTGGTTTGGTTCCTTTGCACACACTGGGTGTCTGTAGGCTGGTTTGGCCTTTAATCCTTTAATCCTGGTGTGGGCAGCCTGACGATCAACTATTGTGGACGAGCTATCAATTCCTTTTTCCTGTACAGCCCCTTTAAAGGGGAACTCCAGCGAAAAATGTTTGTTTGTTTTTCCAAATCCACTGGTGTCAGAAAGTTATACAGATTTGTAATTTACTTCTATTTAAAAATCTCCAGTCTTCCTGTACTTATCAGCTGCTGTATGTCCTGCAGGAAGTGGTGTATTCTCTCCAGTCTGACACAGTGCTCTCTGCTGCCACCTCTGTCCATGTCAGGAATTGTCCAGAGCAGGAGAGGTTGTCTATGGGGATTTGCTGCTGCTCTGGACAGTTCCTGACATGGACAGAGGGGGCAGCAGAGCTTATTAAGTGTAAATGTGAAGAATAAAACTCACTAGGTGCGGATGCAACCACCAAGCATAAAGCCGGGGAGGTTTGGTAACATTTACCTCCCCCAGTATAAGCCACAATACAGACTACAGAGATGTTTGGGCAGGTGAGGAGGAGGCCCAGCACCTGTAACAATTGTGGAGGTGACGCCAAGCTCTGTGGGGACTGAGAGACATTATTACACTGAATTCAGTAGAGAAAAAAAAATCCTTTTATTGGTTTATTAGATGTAAAACAGACGAAAACCAAGGTGTGACCATAGCCTGAGGGTCAGCGGTGCTGAAGCTAACGGAGACCTTTATCAGCCCTGTCAGCAGCATCTGAGGTGTTACCAGCCCAGCATCTCTGCTCGCTGTCAGTGAATGGAGACCTTCATGGCTTATTCTGCAGGGTATAGGGCTCCTGCCGGTGCAGGCCTCCATAATGTTATCACGTCACAGCCATGTCCACCAGTCTCTGTGGCCCTCGCCATAGGGACATTACTATAGCAGACTGGGGGGTTTCTACTCTCCTTGGTGGTCTCTTTGTCCTCTCGACATGTAGGGGGGAGGGGCGTTCAGGATGAGAGGCTTGTATATTAGGGGGAGGGGGTGTTTAGGATGAGGGGTTTGTATATTGGGGGGAGGGGGTGTCTGGGATGTCGTGAATTGTATATTATGGGGAGGGGGTGTCTGTGATGAGGGGTCTGTATACAATGGGGAGGGGATGTTTGGTATGTAGGGGATTTTATATTATGGGGAGGGGGTGTTTGAGATAAAGGGTTTGTATATTGGGGGAGGGGGTGTTTGGGATAAAGCAGGCATGTCCAAACTTTTTTCGAAGAGTGCCAAATTTGATGAAGTGAACATGTGCGAGGGCCGACCATTTTACATGCTAAATGCTATATGCTTTATAACACAGGCAGATAATAGCAAGCTGGATACCTGGGGGGCCGTAAAAGTTCGGAACGCGGGCCGCAAATGGCCCTCCGGCCGGACTTTGGACATGCCTGGGATAAAGGGTTTGTATATTAGGAGGAGGGGTGTTTAGGATGAGGGGTTTGTATATTAGGGGGAGGAGGTGTCTGGGATGAGGGGTCTGTATACAATGGGGAGGGGGTGTTTGGGTTGTAGCGGATGGTATATTATGGGGAGGGGGTGTTTGGGTTGTAGCGGATGGTATATTATGGGGAGGGGGTGTTTGGGGTGAGGGGTTTGTGTATTAGGGGGAGGGGGTGTTTGGGATGTAGCAGATGGTATATTAGGGGGAGGGGGTGTTTGGGTTGTAGCGGATGGTATATTATGGGGAGGGGGTGTTTGGGTTGTAGCGGATGGTATATTATGGGGAGGGGGTGTTTGGGTTGTAGCGGATGGTATATTATGGGGAGGGGGTGTTTGGGTTGTAGCGGATGGTATATTATGGGGAGGGGGTGTTTGGGATGTAGCAGATGGTATATTAGGGGGAGGGGGTGTTTGGGTTGTAGCGGATGGTATATTATGGGGAGGGGGTGTTTGGGGTGAGGGGTTTGTGTATTAGGGGGAGGGGGTGTTTGGGATGTAGCGGATGGTATATTATGGGGAGGGGGTGTTTGGGTTGTAGCGGATGGTATATTATGGGGAGGGGGTGTTTGGGTTGTAGCGGATGGTATATTATGGGGAGGGGGTGTTTGGGTTGTAGCGGATGGTATATTATGGGGAGGGGGTGTTTGGGGTGAGGGGTTTGTGTATTAGGGGGAGGGGGGTGTTTGGGATGTAGCGGATGGTATATTATGGGGAGGGGGTGTTTGGGATGAGGGGTCTGTGTACAGTGAGGAGGGGGGTATTTGAAGTGTCCCTGTCTCCCCCTCTCCCTCCATGTTCTGATACTGGCCATGTTCTCTGTTCTTTCAGGTATGAGCTAATGAGCAGCTGCTGGCAGTGGGAGGCGCCCCTGAGACCTTGCTTTACGGATGTGGTGAAGCAGCTGCAGAACGCCGCTGACCAGGCCGATGGACTTAGCGCTCTGACACCTGGGGACTCTCTTAGCTGGAGGGAGTACCTGCATGTGGCCGGGATTCCTACATGACGCCTCAGGTGGAGGTAGGGGAATATCCTGAGCCGCGAGGACATTGGCGCCATTTACCTGTGCCCGCTGCCGCCCCTTTCCGCTCACATACAATGTATATAACGGATTACTGGAAAGAAACCTATTTATCTTGTAGAATAAAGCTGCTCAGTAATGTAGAAGAAGGCGAAGATACACGAGGGCGAGACAGGCGGTGTCACATGGTACAGATAAAACCAGATTTATTACATTTCAGTCATCCAGAACCTATAACTTCTGTACAATCTATATACACCAAAGAGTCACCCACTTACTGCCCGGCCGAGCACAGGCGTACAGGATACGTGATACGCTAGACATCTGGTTATTGAAGAGATGGCGACCACGGTGCAGGCCGCTCATTATTCTGAGGGGGTGACTGGAAATCACACAATATCACCCACCCCGCGTCCTATGATGACATCAGCACACGCCGTCCTCCATGATATCATTACTGCACATCACACCACAACGCTGCCTTCACTCCAACCTACGCGGTCTTCAGAGAGTCCGCCATCACCAGGAGGTCACAGCTTAAAGCTCCACAACGCCTCCGGGAAGAGAATGTACGACATGGACCATACCAAGTGGTATAGACAGGCCAGGGGGGAGAAGGAGCAGAACATCATGACAACTCCTGCAAGAGAGATCAGTGATTACATGTTTACTATGGGAAGATAACACATACGCAACCTTTATATCGCCCCGTCCAGAACACCACATACTCCATACTGTGTGCCCCTTCATGCCCCATATACTGTACCACGCCCAAAACTCCCATGTTCTACTACATACACAACATATTGTTCCACTGCATACCCCATATACTGTGCCACCACATACTCCATATACTGTGCCACCAAATACTCCATATACTGTGCCACTACATACCTCATATACTGTACCACCACAAACCCCATATACTGTGCCACTGCATACCCCATATACTGTGCCACCACATACTCCATATACTGTACCACCACAAACCCCATATACTGTGCCACTGCATACCCCATATACTGTACCACCACATACTCCATATACTGTACCACCACAAACCCCATATACTGTGCCACTGCATACCCCATATACTGTGCCACCAAATACTCCATATACTGTGCCACTACATACTCCATATACTGTGCCACCAAATACTCCATATACTGTGCCACCACATACCCCATATACTGTGCCACCACATACTCCATATACTGTGCCACTACATACTCCATATACTGTGCCACCAAATACTCCATATACTGTGCCACTACATACCTCATATACTGTACCACCACATACCCCATATACTGTACCACCACATACTCCATATACTGTGCCACTACATACCTCATATACTGTGCCACCACATACTCCATATACTGTGCCACCACATACTCCATATACTGTATCACCTCATATACTGTGCCACCACATACTCCATATACTGTATCACCTCATATACTGTACCACCACATACCCCATATACTGTGGCACCACATACCCCATATACTGTGGCACCACATACTCCATATACTGTGCCACCACATACTCCATATACTGTGCCACCACATACTCCATATACTGTACCACTACATACCTCATATACTGTACCACCACATACCCCATATACTGTACCACCACATACTCCATATACTGTGCCACCAAATACTCCATATACTGTGCCACTACATACCTCATATACTGTACCACCACATACCCCATATACTGTACCACCACATACTCCATATACTGTGCCACAACATACTCCATATACTGTATCACCTCATATACTGTACCACCACATACCCCATATACTGTGCCACCACATACTCTATATACTGTGCCACCACATACTCCATAAACTGTATCACCTCATATACTGTGCCACCACATACCCCATAGGCTATGTTCACACTACGTATCTTTCCGGCCGTAGTGCGAACTGCGAATATATGCAGTTTTGAGGTTGATACGTTTGCTTGAAAGTATACGATATACGGCCGCACAATGCACACTACGTATGAGCTTACGGCCGGATCGAATACGGCGCTGTGAAAAATGAACAAGACCATTGTTTGAGGACGGAAATGTTGAAACTCATGGCCGTGGATTTCCATGCGGTCCCGTACGAAGTACTTATTTCAGCCAAATTGAACTTGATTTTTAGATCCAAAAGGTTCTGTGAGTTTTATTGGGCTGGGCGAAGATTTCCAAGTAAATGACCTGCCTCAGATCGCTTCAAAACAAGCTGGGGATGCAGAACTCTACTACGGGCGTATGTTCGCGGTTCGCCCGCATGTTCGCAATCCGGCCACATGTCTATTTTTCCCACGGCCGTAGTTTCAGCTGCAAATGTACGGCTGCGTACAAACTACGGCCAGACTCATACGTAGTGTGAACATAGCCATATACTGTATCACCTCATATACTGTGCCACCACATACCCCATGTACTGTGCCCCCTCCACAATTCACAAACGTTATACACAGTTGAGTTTCATTACTATGACCAGCAGTATGCCCATTGGTTAGATGAGCCGGGAGTCCTGGTAGGTGTCACAGGTATCTGGAGCAATGCTGACTGTATCCACAGCTTTATGGACCCTCCCACACAACCAACGCCACCATCGAGGTGGGTACACAGACACTCCATGGGGTTAAGGTATGGGAAATCAGGGGGCAGGGTAGTGGGGGGGTCTGAATACTAAAGCCTTTTCTGCTGATGAATCTTAGTTAGGGCCCTATTACACAGGACGATTATCGTGCAAAAAATCGTTAAATTGTTCGTATTTAAATGATAATCGCTCTGTGTAATTGCAGGCAACGATTGAAAAATCGTTCGTATGTCGTTGATTGTTGATTTAGATCTGAACCTAAAATTATCGTTAATCGTTCGCTGTAATTCCATATCCGTTCCCTCAAGTTCCGCATTTTTTCACTAATCGTTCAGTGTAATTGCACATTGTTCATTGTTTTGCTGGGATCAGAAGGAGTAAACGATCATGGTAACGATCATAGTAACGATCGTATCTAACGACTATCGTTCTGTGTAATATGGTGAACGACTTCAGGTTAACGATAAACAATCTCGTTTGCAATTGTTTATCGTTAGTCGTTAATAGTTAAAATTCGCTCTGTGTAATAGGACCCTCCGTGTGACCATCCCTCTGCTACAGAGCTCTATAAACAGTATGGATCACTGATCTGTTGTGTCATACATGTGTGGTAGCCCTCTGGGTCACAATGGTGGTGAGCCTCTGCACTGGAGATTGTTGGCCTGTCTTCACACCTTCATAGCTGATGCTCACCTCTGACATCAATGGTAACAGTTTTCATCTGTTCTTCACAATGGTGCCATATACTGTCACCAGAGCAGCAGCAAACAGTTCTCACTACGCCGGAGTACCATTCCCAGGGGCCCGAAAGACCCTTCTTGCAACTTTGCCAATTTTGCCCAAAGTGATATGTGGGCATATAGCCTATGGCACCCCCTATATACTCACCAAGTCACTAACCACATGTCACTGACCTATCTGTTGCAGGTAACTTGACTGTGTATACTATTATATACTCTACATACTGATCCACCTCCAAGATTCTCATTCAACTTATACTGTGCCACCTTATACCATACATACTGTGCCACCATATACCATACATACTGTGCCACCTTATACCATACATACTGTGCCACCATATACCATACATACTGTGCCACCACATACCATACATACTGTGCCACCACATACCATACATACTGTGCCACCATATACCATACATACTGTGCCACCACATACCATACATACTGTGCCACCATATACCATACATACTGTGCCACCACATACCATACATACTGTGCCACCATATACCATACATACTGTGCCACCACATACCATACATACTATGCTGCCACATACCCCGTATATAAATTGAAAACATAAAATATATAATACATCTACACCTGCTTAAATAAATCCACACATATGTGTGTGTGTATATATATATATATATATATATATATATATATATATATGTATAATCCTAGGGATCCCGACACCTCATACACTCCCCTAAACATCTTAAAAGCCTGTGGTGAGTAAAGCATGCAGCCCACGGACCAGTATATATATATATATATATATATATATATATATATATATATATATATACATACACATATAACTATATATATACTCCTCAACATTGAAATTGCTGTAGGATTATTCAAATCAACGAAGTAGCCGGTGTCTGCAAATAATTGAATTGTTAAGGCCCAGACACCAATATATGGCATGTGGAGGGGCTTCAGTGGTATAAATGCAGCATTTTTTCAGTCCCCTTGAGATGGGATCAGGGCAGTACAGTAGGATGTCTGGTGCCTCCTGATCATTGATCGACAATTGTCACAAACTTGGAGACCATTCTCCAAAGTATCACATGAGCCATTTTTCCACAACGCCAGGCTACATGTTCCTCGCATTACTGTGAGCAGCGGCAATGGTCTAAATGAGCTACTACGGCTGCATCATCTCCGGACCTGTCTCCTATCGACCACATCAGGAACGTCGTCAGTCCGAAATAGCAAAGAGAGCTGCCAAGAATGGATCCTGAAGAGTCATGTGGCCAAGTACATGGAGCGTGGCCGAACATTCCTCAGGCAATCATTAATATCCTCATTGATAGCGTGCCAAGCTGTGGAAGTGCGTGTAGTTCTGTGTGTGGCAAAAATACTTGATACTCAATAAATCAAGATGTTAGGAATATTTTGTTTTTCAATCATTTGCATATCATTAACATGTCTATCCATCCTGGGTTTCCATAATTGCACAACTTTTCCTTGCTGGTGATGCAATATCAATGTTGAGGAGTGTACTATACGGACATGTCCCCCTCCCCCTTCCCTATTCCCCATCAGGCACTGAGGCCCCAAAAGGTCAGATCAATGATGTGGTTCAATGGTGGAATATCACCTGGCCACCTGGATGAGGCTAGCATTGAAGGTAGCCCAGGGGCCAACCTGTTCCTGATAAGCCTTTGTGCATATGACATGGACCTGCACACAACAGCCAGAACCCTTACTCACCCCCTGCAAAGACCACCTTCTTCCACAGCTGGGACTCCAGGACCTTGTCGTGCGGGTAGAATCCTTGGTCAATCATGAAGAGAACCATAATGACAGCAATCGCTCGCAGGACAATCGTATGGCTTCCTGTCAATAATGAGGCACAAGCCAAGATGGCGGATGCATAAGGGCAAGGGAGGCCTCTGTACATGAAGGGGATCCCTGTATAAAAAACATCACAACATTAATACTAGTGCAGTACTACACATCACATGAAGATGTAACATGCAAATATCTTTACTGGGCCTCAGTACAGGAGGTAAGTAGGTCAATGAGGGCAGGAGGGGTGGATGAGAAATAGCTGATGATAGGAGAAGTGGGTGGGACATATTGGAGGACCAAAGTGGTGGGTGAGACATTGTGGAGGACAGAAAGGGTTGTGAGACATTGAAGGACAGGAGCAGGGGTGAGACATACAGTAGTGGAGGGGCAGGTGAGACGTACGGTAGTGGAAGAGAGGAAGGGCAGGTGAGACATACGGTAGTGGAAGAGAGAAGGGGCAGGTGAGACGTACGGTAGTGGAAGAGAGGAGGGGCAGGTGAGACGTACGGTAGTGGAAGAGAGGAGGGGCAGGTGAGATATACGATAGTGGAAGAGAGGAAGGGCAGGTGAGATATACGGTAGTGGAGGGGCAGGTGAGACGTACGGTAGTGGAAGAGAGGAAGGGCAGGTGAGACATACGGTAGTGGAAGAGAGAAGGGGCAGGTGAGACATACAGTAGTGGAGGGGCAGGTGAGACGTACGGTAGTGGAAGAGAGGAGGGGCAGGTGAGATATACGGTAGTGGAAGAGAGGAGGGGCAGGTGAGACGTACGGTAGTGGAAGAGAGGAGGGGCAGGTGAGATATACGGTAGTGGAAGAGAGGAGGGGCAGGTGACATATACGATAGTGGAAGAGAGGAGGGGCAGGTGAGACATACGGTAGTGGAGCACGAGACATGGGTAAGACTGTATCGGAGGCTTCTTACCGCTGGAATAAAAACAAAGGCGAGTGAAGACAGCTAGGACATAGACAATGACCAGCATGGCGTCCAGCAGACTGTTGCTGTGCAGTAGTAATGACGTAGCCAGACCAAATGATGTAAAGTCAGCAAAGTCGTCCAATTTGGCTCCTGGAATCCACAGAAATGTAATTGGTAAACAGAATAGAATAGGAAATGTGGATATTTACTGGTCAGGGGACAGAGAAAATGAGAAAGGTTACCATGTCTTCATCCAAACCAAAGCAACCCAATCACAGCACCCCAACAGGAGCAACCTAGCCATATCACCCCAACAAGAGCAACCTAGCCGCAGCATGTTCCAACAGGAGATGCCATTACACCGCCCATAGGTTATGTCACCCTGCTGTTCTATAAGATAGAGGAGGCTGAAATTCATTTAACGGTATAACGTCAAAGGAGCAAGTCCAATCTTGGAACACGTGAGAAGCATCTAAAGGATGTTTATCTTTTTTAGGAAACCACAACTCTCAGCATGCCCTGCTTTACACCAGTTGGAAACCCACAACCCCCCACTGGGTCATGAGCATTGTCAGATGTTTGGGCCTCCAGTTCTCCACAGTTTCCTGTTACTTTTGACCCCTGCAGACAGCGGTGAGTTGAAGGCCACGTCCTAGGAGTCAGATGTTGGACTTTTCCACATCACGGACCCTGAGTAGATGCTTTGCTTGTAGTCACGTAAATGTGAAGAGTTGGAATGTTTCTCCAGCTGCTTCGGGACTCATAAATATGGAAATGGCAGCAGCATTTACCTAGAGCTGAGCACGCGTTGAGTTGTCGGGCCACAGCTCCGTCAGCCAGATCCAGCATGAAGCCAACCAGAAGCAGCCAGGCGGCGCATTGTCGTGACCTGTGGAGACACAACATATAAAGACGTGACCACCGGTCTGAACCAAGACATCTGCATCAGTGCACAACAGCCAGAGCCATGGTCACAGCCGGGCTGTAGCCTCTGGTGGGGGGGGGGGGGGGGGGTCATGTGACACCATCACTTCTATCACAGTGTGGCCATGGTGCTGTTTGTTGTGCCAAAATATACAAACTGCTGAGGTGAATGTAGGTTCTATATGCGCAGGAGTTGCCTCGTGTAGATTTGTCGTCTTGCCCCAACCTGATGGGTACAGAATATAAAGGAAGACTGGAGATTTAGAGAAGTAAATACCTGACACAGCGGCATTCACGACCGCGCCGTCTCCTGCGCCTCCGTTCAGTTTGTTACATTTTTATGTTAGAGAAGCGGCTGAGAGAAAAATCACATCGCTGCTTCTCTAAGACAAAAAAACATGGCGGCTGCCTGCCAGGATATACATGGTGCCACCAGAGACAGAGGAGGCCAAAGACCGGAGGAACGTGGGTCATGTGAGACAGAGGAGGAGATCAGACCTGAGGCAGAGGAGCAGTTACCATAGTAACCAATCAGATTCCAGCTTTCATTTTTTTTTTAAATGGCCTCTAAAAGCTGGAATCTGATTGGTTACTATAGTAACTGCTCCACTGGGAGGTGTTATACATCTTCCTCAAAGGATCATCATTACTATCATCTCTGCTATCATCATCACTCTCACCATCATCATCTCTATCACCTTTATCATCACCATCATCATCTCTTTCTTCATCATTATATCTGTGACCCTCATCGTCATCACTCTCTATATCTCTATCACCTTTATCATCATCATTGCCATCATCATTTCTTTCTTCATCGTCATCACTCTCATCATCATCACCACCATCTCTATCACCTTTATCATCAACACCACAACATCATCTCCATGATCACCATACACTGCAACAAGATGTCTCACCAATGTGTCCAACATAATCTCCACAACCATCATCATCTCCTCTATCATTGCCACCATCCCATGCTACACCATCTCCATCACCACTCCCATCATCACCACCATCACTACCATTCTTATCGACACTTATCTTCTGCAGCAGCATCCTCTAGGACATCATCACCATTTGCAACATCATCGTCATCACAATCATAAACATTTACTCCATCAACCTCACCATCCCTACCACCATCATCTCTATCATCACGCTCATCATCTGTACAATCCTGTCACCACCAACCTCTGCACCATCATCTCTACCATCACCACCATAATCTCCATCTCTTCTATCATCATCTTCATCGCTCTCATCATCTCTATCGTCATTCACCATTATCTCCATCCCCTCTTTCATCATCCTCATCATCTCTATCGTCACCACCACTGTCTCCAGATCCTCTGTCATCATCTTCATCACTCTCATCATCTCTGTTGTCACCACCATTTTCTCCTTCTCCTCTATCATCATCTTCATCATCACTCTCCTCTCATCATCTCTATCGTCACCACCATTATCTCCATCTCCTCTATCATCATCTTCATCATTTCTATCGTCACCACCATTATCTCCATCTCCTCTATCATCATCTTCATCATTTCTATCGTCACCACCATTATCTCCATCTCTTCTATCATCATCTTCATCTCTCTCATCATCTCTATTGTCACTCACCATTATCTCCATCTCCTCTATCATCATCTTCATCATCACTCTCATCATCTCTGTTGTCACCACCATTTTCTCCTTCTCCTCTATCATCATCCTCATCATCACTCTCCTCTCATCATCTCTATCGTCACCACCCTTATATCCTTCTCATCTATCATCATCTTCATCACTCTCATCATCTCTACCACCATCCTCTTCAGCATCATCTCCATCCTTATTACCTATATGTCCATTACGATCACCACCACCTCCATCACCCTCATCATCACCCCCGCCCTGTAGCATTTCCACACTTACCCGTTCAGGGTGCAGAGTACGGACGACTCATGACTAAGTTTGCCAGGGACAGGAAATTAGCCGCATTCTTGCGAGCAAACTCCATAGTGGGAGGAAGATTCACGCTGAAAAATCTTCCTGGCGAGATCCCCAAATCCTGGAGTCACCGAGGGGAACAATAAGTGTTGTCACAATAGACATCAAACAGCCCAGCCCCCCAGATTCGTCACCAAAGACCTCAGGCCATCACAGGGGTCACATGCTGTGTGACATAGAACCAAAGCTGGACAGAAGGAAATGTTCCTCACTGCGATGTTCCTGTACTAATGTTTATTCCACCTGCACAGCATAACCACAGAGTATGGTGAGATGTTTCCACGCCACTCACTCCATGGAAGCCTTCCTGATGTGCAAAGTTTTGGGTGCCAACACCTCTTACTCATGTGCGCTGAATAAGGGGCGTTGCCTTCAGAAATGTTGCGTCTTAATACAGCTTCCTTGGAGTGAGTGGTGATTATGCTGTGAAAACTTTGCTGACATCTAGATGTAGGTGCATGTGAGAAGGACCCTATACAAAACCTTGCCACATTCACGAGAAAGCTGCTAGAGTGTGTGGGAGGAGCTTACTAGTCCCGCCTCCTTCCTAACTAGCGGGGCAGGATCTGGTTTAGACCGCGAGAGTTCAGGCCAAGTTTATCATTTTCGTTATAGTCATAGTCCCTAACTAAACTTAACGTAGGAGAGCATGGAGTTAAATCCTGGACTCCCACATAGTATCTACTTCTGGTGATCTTTCCAGTCCTCTTTAAGAGAGTTACAATTTATTCTGTTGCCTCTGAAAAGGAGTGATATACATAGCTGTGCTCAAAAGTTTACATAGTCTATAAAAGTTTACATAGCATGGCAGAATTTTTGCTTTCTATTTTTTTTTTTTCCAGAGAATATGAATGATAACTCAAAAATGTTTCCCCCCCCCCCCCCATGGTTGGTGGTCAGGTGACGCCATTTATTGTCACACTACTGTGTTTTCTCTTTTTAAATCATAATGACGACCAAAAACATCAAAATGATCCTGATCAAAAGTTTACACACCCCAGTTCTTCATAACATTTAATGCCCCCTCTAACATCAGTGACAGCTCAAAGTCTCCTGTGGTCGTTGCGGATGAGGAGCTTTATTTCTTCAGATGGTAAAGCCGCCCATTCTTCTTGGCAAAAAGCCTCCAGTTCCTGTAAATTCCTGGTCTGTCCTGCATGAAGTGTGTGCTGGAGATCTCCTCAGAGTGGCCCAATGATATTGAGGTCAGGGGACTGAGATGGCCGCTCCAAAACCTTCACTTTGTTCTGATATCCAAGAAATTGATAATACCAGTCAGCAGTGTTCAAACTGTGATTAACAAATGGAAAATCTGTGACTCTGTAAAACCCAAACCATAGTCAGGTAGACCAACTAAAATTTCAGCCACAACCGCCAGGAAAATTGGGATGCAAAGAAAAACCCACAAATAACATCAGCTAAAATACAGGACTCTATGAAAACTAGCGGTGTGGCTGTTTCAAGATGCACAATAAGGAGGCACTTGAAGAAAAATGGTCTGCATGGGCGAGATGTCCGGAAGCTGAGGATGGGATGTACTTGGATGTTCCAACATGACAACAATCAAATACACAAGGCCAAGTCGACCTCTCATTGGCTACAGCAGAACAAAGTGAAGGTTCTGGAGTGGCCATCTCAGTCTCCTGACCTCTATATCATTAGGCCACTCTGGGGAGATCTCCAGCACACAGTTCATACAGGACAGCCCAGGAATTTACAGGAACCAGAGGGTTTTTGCCAAGAAGAATGGGCAGCTTTACCATCTGAGGACGTAAAGAGCCTTATCCACAACTACCACAAAAGCTGTCGGGGGTATGTAATCTTTTGATCAGGGTCATTTGGATGTTTTTGGTTGTCATTATGATTCAAAAAGAGAAAACACAGTAGTCTGACAACAAATGGCTTCAACCGGCCACTAACCAGTGGGAAAAAAAGTTTTTGTGTTATTAATATTTTCTGTAAAAAAGGACAAGAAAGCACAACTGTATTCTACCACCTCCAAGAGGGATTGATTATCAAGCCAGAGAGGATAAGCTACACAAGGTCCTCTTTGCCTTTCCCTGGTACCTGCAGGGCTTCAGGCCAGGACCAGAACTTTGTGGTACAGCTCAACCTTTAGGGGTACTACTTTCTTATAAAATACCCCCGCTGGGAGCCAAACAGTGAAGAGCCCCTTGGCGGAGTGTTTTGTGACTGTAATTACCCTTATAGCTGTACAATGGTCAGAAGAGGGAACCATCCTAACTTCCCCCACACATTGGCCTGAATTATGGCTACAAGGGGTATCTCCTCACATGCACCGTTCCTCTGAAGTGAGCACAAGGCCAAAGCTTGTAAAGAATTTATACCGCCACGTTTATTACAGTAATAAAACGGTTTACTGATTGTGTTAAACATGCGTCTGGTTATATGATTGCACGTTAAACACCACGGGCACCCCAACTATGAAGGACCACACATGCTGCATAGGGGGTCTCCACTAAAGACCTTATACCGTCACATGGATCACATGGTGTGTTAAATAGGACTGCAGGTAACATCTACTACATCACCTAGAGCCGGGCACACGTTGAGTTGTCGGGCCATGGCTCCGTCAGCAAGATCCAACATGAAGCCACCAGGAGCAGCCAGGCGGAGCACTGCCGCGACCTGCGGAGAGACAACATGACATAACCAGCATCCTGAACCAAGATCATGTGACTACTCCACCATCACTTGTGCCTCAGCGTGACCGTAGTCCGGTTTGTCACACCAAAATGTACAAACCAAGTTCGGTTGTATGGAAGGCGCAGCATTTGCCTCTTGTGCAGAGTTATTGTGTTGCCTTAAAGTGTAACTATCATAGTGTCATAGTGAGAGGTCTTGTATTGGTGGGGGTCCGGGTGCTGATCGCTAGACTGAGGGGGCAGAAGCTCTCAGCAGCACACGCAGCACCTTCATCTCTGCTCTAAACTGTTAGAGTGGTCTATGGAATTATAATGGCAGTCAATGGGACTTACGGCAACTTCATATACCAGAAATCGATATATATTATAATGATCGATAATATATAACGTTATAATGCTGAGAGGAGATAAAGGGGCAAAGAGCATGATGCCAAGAGCTTCTGCCCCATAGCCTGTCAGCACCCGGACCCCCACCAATATAAACTTCTGACATCAGATATTTGTTGCAATGATAGTTACACTTTGTGCCTGTTCACACTACGGAATCATAGCAGACGGGATTCGATGCCAAGTCAGCGGTTCTGATTCCATAGTATGAATGGGCCCTTTAACCTAAAGAGAAATGTGAGATTTAAAGGGGTTAAAAAGAAGCTGGCGTCTCATAGGTTCTAGCATACACGAGGTTTGTAGGATTACCCTATGCTGATTTAGTGCTTTTACTGGCGTTACCGAGCCCCTCAGAGCCCCCTTCATGGTGCAAAGCTTTTTCTCATTCTCCCCATTTCAGGGGACAGGACCAGAGCCAGACTGTAGTAAACACACAGGAACTTCCTCCATTACTTCTCTGGCCAATCACAGTCCAGCACATACTCCTCTCTGCTATGTCATGACATAGTGCTGGTGAAAGTGCACTGAACAGGCCGGAACTGTGCTGGAGTTTGATTTACACAATACAGTAGTAGATGGCATGCGTGGGGAGAAAGGGTTACTGATGCACTGGCTTTGAAAGGTATTGTGTGAGCAAAAAGGAAAGAAACAGCAGCAGCACAAGAAGAGGGTGGAACTCTGGAGGAAAAGAATAGAGTTAAATAAAAAGCTGTTACAAAGTTTTATAACAAATAAAACATTTGCACAAATAATGTTAATTCTAGACTATTTTTCTACCCTCTGCTGCCCCCTCTGGCCATGTCAGAAATGACTAGTACACTACTGGGCTACAATCACCGATCCCCACACATAGTGATCCTGTCTGTAGGGGATAGCTCTTTGTAGCAGGTGCCCGTTGAACTTTTGGGGACTTTGTCATGGCTGAAGGACACAACCACCCAATGTGATGACGGAACTCCGTCCCCCTGAGCATACAGGCAGCTATCACAGTACACTCCTTCAAAGTCCAGCAGACCGCATACCCCCTGCTGACAAGATCACTTTGTGCAGCATAAGATCGTTGAACTCGTAGCTCAGTAGTGATTCTAAACGTGACCAAAGGGGGCAGCAGAGGGCCGCAATAAAGATAGCAAAGTAAAGTAACACTGCAGCACTGAGGACATACAGCAGTATATACACTAGTATATACTCAAGAGACAGCTGCCCTAACCTGTATGGGTAGTGAGAGGGAAGCCTTGATTTACCTTTCAGGAACAGTGTGGATCATCTTCAGCAGGCAGGCTCAGGTTGTAGGTGCACAGCCCAGGCTTCCTCAGGCTCTCTGGCTTCCTGGTAGAGACTACTGCTGTATAGCAGTGCAAGACGCACCTAATATCTCTACCGAACATTATCACTACTTAGAGTATATTCACACACTGCTACTGATAATTATTACATTGATTTGTTAAGGTGCAGAAACACTGTACAGCAGATCCGCAGCGGGTAGGTTATGTGTGAATATACCCTTAATGTGATGGACCCGCTCATTACTCAGGTGTAGGCCCCTCACTTATTGGAGACGACGGAATGCGTTCGATTTTAGGTGGGCTTACGCCATTGCATTCCTGTTGCGGTCACAATCTGTGGAATCTCATCTTCGTGAATGACGGTTTCTTTTGTGTTTGAGAGACAGCTGACAGAACAATCATATCGCTGCTCCTCTAAGGAAAAAACGCTAGCCAAAGTATAATAGGACCACCAGTAAGAGGTCCCCAACACTTGGAGGAGGCCCAACACCAGAAGAACATGGGTCATCACCACCATCATCTCTTTTATGGTGCCCAGCAAACTTGCCAAAAGTTCAGGTTCGGCAACGTTCGTTCAAACCTGAACATTTGATTCCCGGTGTCTGAAGAAGTTGGATGCTGTCCTAGAATGGTCAGGAAACCTTGGATGAAGCCATAGGCTCTTTCCATGTCTTCCAGGTCTCCATAGGGCTGCATCCACCTTCACCAGAGGGCGAATGATGAGTGTTCAGGTCTGGACGAATGTTTACAAACTGGAACTTTCGGCAAGTTGGCTAAACACTGCTCTTCTATCATTGTCTCCATCCCCCTCATTATCATCCCCGGTATCATCATCACCACCATCATCTCTATCATCAGCAGCAACACCATTATCCCAATATGAACTTCACCACGACCATCACGCTTATTTCTATCACTATTATCTCCTCCTCTGCCATCACCACCATCATGACTCCCATCATCTCTATCATCATCATCATCACCACCATCATGACTCCCATCATCTCTATCATCCTCATCACCACCACCATCATGACTCCCATCATCTCTATCATCCTCATCATCACCACCATCATGACTCCCATCATCTCTATCATCCTCATCACCACCACCATCATGACTCCCATCATCTCTATCATCCTCATCATCACCACCATCATGACTCCCATCATCTCTATCATCCTCATCATCATGACTCCCATCATCTCTATCATCCTCATCATCACCACCATCATGACTCCCATCATCTCTATCATCCTCATCATCACCACCATCATGACTCCCATCATCTCTATCATCCTCATCATCACCACCATCATGACTCCCACTATCTCTATCATCCTCATCATCACCACCACCATCGTGACTCCCATCATCTCTATCACCACCACCACCATCATGACTCCCATCATCTCTATCATCCTCATCATCACCACCATTATGACTCTCATCATCTCTATCATCCTCATCATCACCACCATCATGACTCCCATCATCTCTATCATCCTCATCATCACCACCGTCATGACTCCCATCATCTCTATCATCCTCATCATCACCACCATCATGGCTCCCATCATCTCTATCATCCTCATCATCACCACCATCATGACTCCCATCATCTCTATCATCCTCATCATCACCACCATCATGGCTCCCATCATCTCTATCATCCTCATCATCACCACCACCATCATGACTCCTATCATCTCTATCATCCTCATCATCACCACCATTATGACTCCCATCATCTCTATCATCCTCATCATCACCACCATCATGACTCCCATCATCTCTATCTTTCTTATCATCACCACCATCATGACTCCCATCATCTCTATCATCCTCATCATCATCACCACCATCATGACTCCCATCATCTCTATCTTCCTTATCATCACCACCATCATGACTCCCATCATCTCTATCTTCCTTATCATCACCACCATCATGACTCCCATCATCTCTATCTTCCTTATCATCACCACCATCATGACTCCCATCATCTCTATCTTCCTTATCATCACCACCATCATGACTCCTATCATCCTCATCACCACCACCATCCTCTACAACATCAGGGAGATTTATCAGGCCATGTGCAGAGGAGCAGCGGAGCAGTTGCCCATAGCAACAAGATTCCAGCTAACTGGGACCTGATTGGTTGCTAATGGCAACTGCTCCAGTGCTCCCCTGCACATGGCCTGATAAATCTCCCTCATCATCCCTATCACCACTCAGTCCAATATAGTCCCCACCACCATCTTTATCATCATCATCATCATCATCATGCCTGTCATCACTTCCACCATCACCAGCATCATCTCCACTGTCATCAATAATCACCATCATCACTCCTCCCATCGCCCTCATCATCCTCAAATCCTCATCTCCTCTTATTTTCATCACAATCATCATTTCCACCATCACCTTCATCATCACAACCATCTTCTGCAACATCATCACCTCAGACTCCTCGGTCATCATCATCACTGTCATCACTTCCAGCATCACAGTCATCGTTACCACCATCATCTCCTTTCATCATCATCATCATCATCATCACTGTCATCACTTCCAGCATCACCTTCATTGTCATCATCATCATCATCATCTCCACTCATTGTCAGCACTTCCACCATCACCTTCATCAACACCTCTCCTGTCATCATCATCAACACTGCAATCCTCTGTAACATTATCACCTCAGACTCCTCTGTCGTCATCATCATCATCACTTCCACCATCACAGTCACCATCATCATCATCTCCCCGTCATCACTTCCACCATCACCTCTCCTATCATCATCATCATCATCATCATCTCCTCTACAGAACCATCCCCATCATCACCATGGCAATCATTCCTACGATCAGCCTCATCCTCCCCTCCATCATCTGTATCATCACTCTCATCATCTCTATCACATCCCCATCCCCCCATCATCACCCCCACCCTGCAGCCTCTCCCCACTTACCCATTCAGGGTGCAGAGGACGGACGACAGACCCATGACTAAGTTTGCCAGGGAGAGGAAATTCGCTGCATTCTTCCGAACAAACTCCATAGTCTCATAGTGAGAGGAAGATTCACGCTGAAAAATCTTCCTGGTGAGATCCCCAAATCCTGGAGAACAATGAGGGGAACAATCAGTGTCGTCACAATAGAGATCAATCAGCCCCCCCCCCCCCCCATCACAACCAAAGACAGATTACATAGGACTGCAGGTGACATCTACTACATTATCTTTACTCAGAGAGATATCACTGTATTATCTGTGGTGTTACATAGGACTGCAGGTGACTACTACATTATCTGTACTCAGAGAGATATCACTGTGTTATCTGTGGTGTTACATAGGACTGCAGGTGACTACTACATTATCTGTACTCTGAGAGATATCACTGTATTATCTGTGGTGTTACATAGGACTGCAGGTGACAACTACTACATTATCTGTACTCAGATATCACTGTGTTATCTGTGGTGTTACATAGGACTGCAGGTGACATCTATTACATTATCTGTACTCAGAGAGATATCACTGTGTTATCTGTGGTGTTACATAGGACTGCTGGGTGACATCTACTACATTATCTGTACTCTGAGAGATATCACTGTGTTATCTGTGTTGTTACATAGGACTGCTGGGTGACATCTACTACATTATCTGTACTCAGATATCACTGTGTTATCTGTGGTGTTACATAGGACTGCAGGTGACATCTACTACATTATCTGTACTCAGAGATATTACTGTGTTATCTGTGGTGTTACATAGGACTGCAGGTGACATTACTACATTATCTGTACTCAGAGAGATATCACTGTGTTATCTGTGGTGTTACATAGGACTGCAGGTGACATCTACTACATTATCTATACTCAGAGATATTACTGTGTTATCTGTGGTGTTACATAGGACTGCAGGTCCAATGATAGGTCAGGATGGTTGGGGGCACTTACCGTATGGCGGTACTTGCATCAGCATCCTGAGGTCACCCGGAATGTCTCTCTGGGGTTTTTAGACCTGGAAACACAAGAGGAAACTCCGCTATAACTTCCTGTAGGAATGGCTGATACCAGGGAGCAGTAGATCCCAGTCTTGTACAGTCAGCCCTCCCCAGCCTGGCTGATACCAGGGTGCAATAGATTCCAGTCTTGTACAGTCAGCCTTCCCCAGCCTGGCTGATAGCAGAGAGCAATAGATTCCAGTATTTTACAGTCAGCCCTCCTCAGCCTGGCTGATACCAGGGAGCAATAGATTCCAGTCTTGTACAGTCAGCCCTCCCCAGCCTGGCTGATACCAGGGAGCAATAGATTCCAGTCTTGTACAGTCAGCCCTCCACAGCCTGGCTGATACCAGGGAGCAATAGATTCCAGTCTTGTACAGTCACCTCTCCCTAGCCTGGCTGATACCAGGGAGCAATAGATTCCAGTCTTGTACAGTCACCTCTCCCTAGCCTGGCTGATACCAGGGAGCAATAGATTCCAGTCTTGTACAGTCACCTCTCCCTAGCCTGGCTGATACCAGGGAGCAATAGATTCCAGTCTTGTACAGTCACCTCTCCCTAGCCTGGCTGATACCAGGGAGCAATAGATTCCAGTCTTGTACAGTCACCTCTCCCTAGCCTGGCTGATACCAGGGAGCAATAGATTCCAGTCTTGTACAGTCACCTCTCCCTAGCCTGGCTGATACCAGGGAGCAATAGATTCCAGTCTTGTACAGTCAGCCCTCCCCAGCCTGGCTGATAGCAGAGCGCAGTGCCCCCCAGCTCACCCTTTATTCCCGTTGTGCCCCCCGCGGTCGGATGATGTCACTCTGGGCTCAGGACACGTGTGATGTCACATCCCCTCAGCACCTGATCTCTTTATAAATGAGCTTTATTGTGAGCGCTGCGGGGATATCGCCGGGTCTCACGTTACTGCTGCGCCGCTCACCACCACACAAAGGGCTGAAAGGGAAAGGCGACACCGAGCATGGGTCAGGATTAGTGTACTGTCCCTTTAATAATACAGGCAGAGCAGCCAGGGCTAATAACCTGGGACATTATATAAGCCTCCCACTCTGGTCCTAATATCCTGGGAAATAGTAGACGCCAAGGGATTAAAGCTCAGCCACACCTCACTCATATCTGGGTCACCCAACTTTCCCCAACTCCTGAGTCCTCCCTGGAATGGTGCAATATGCTGCATCACATAGGAGTCTGACTATTATGGCGGTCACAATGGTTGTCACCCAGCTTTCCCAGCAGCAGATACAGCAAAGACCGGGACATTCCCACATCAGTGGAGACGACAGTGACATGATTCCTGCTCTGAAGGTCATGGGTTGTTCTGTCGATGTTTAACTAAGACGGAATCTACAGCCCCATGATCCTGGGGGCCGGGACGCCACCCTGCGACCTTCTTCTATTACCTGTGGAGGGGAGTTCAGGGGGCACAGCCTAGAATAGGGTGGCGGGTTAACTATGTAAAAAGTCCAAATCCCACAGGTATATACACCACTATCCTGCAGAGGTATACACCACTTCCCATCCCATAGGAATATATATACACCACTATCCTGCAGGGGTACACTCCATCACCACCACCATCCTGCAGGGGTATACACCACCCGCTATCCCACAAAAAAGCTGAAAGCACTAGTGTTATATGTCACCCCGATGCTGGATTTGCAGCTTACACTGCTCCATACTGTCCTATAATGTCATTCATGCTGACAACAGAAATCTATAGAGAGGAGAGCATAAGGGAGCTGCAGACAGAGACAGGGATAGACAGGGAAGCTGCTTAATATTCTAATAAGCATTATGTCACCTATTGCTGGACTTGCAGCTTATACTGCTTAGTACTGCTCTATAATGTTCTCCACGCTGCTGCTGCTGCTGCTGCTGCTGGGGGTGTGCTATAGAGGTACAGTTGAGCCCTTCTTCTTTGTATGTGGTATATGAAAACATCACGGTAGCTGCTGTACAAAGCTATACAATGGCCACACATGGCGCTGCTCCTCATCCACACACGAAGGTTTCTAGAAGGTTCTGGGGAAGTCATTCTCTTCTTGGGTGTTAATCTCTGTTACCACTTTCAGCTTATTCTGTGGGTTTCACAATGAATTCTCAGGCGGAGATGACTCATATTCCACCAAGATCAGCAGCCGCCCGGTCCTCTGATTCTGGCAGACGTAAAACATGGTTAACCCATACGGTGCCGCCTATAGGAAGGACGCTCTATGCAAGATGGCGGAGGGTACTTCACACTTATGGGATGAAATCCGATAGACTATGGGGGGATTTATTCACCACTCAGTAGTAGCTTTTCCAGAAAGTGGCCAGGACTAGGCAGGAAGGGCAGGGACTACAGAAAACGGGGTAAATTATCTCCGGGGAAGATTGGCATACACATTAGTCTTATAATACACCTGCCCGACGTGTTTCTCTTCCTCATCGACATCTCGCATTGCTGTCCGCGTAGGAGGAATTGTCTATGGAGTAAACTATATGCAGTTCCTCCACTTGGCAGAAAGGGGGAAGTATTCTCACATTCCTATTGATTCCAGTATTCTCATTCAGGTGTCTGCCTATTGCTGCCCCGGGGTCCGCGAATGTAGATGGATGTTCTTCTATTAACCCTTCTATAGAATCCCATATAGACTGTCATAGATAAAATCCTCTGTCTCATAGCTATAGTGCCATATATCTAATTCTACATAGATACAATTCCCCATATAATCCCATATAAACTGTCATAGAAATAATCCTGTATATCTAACTCTGTATACCCTGTCATATATATAAACCCATATACACTATATTCATAGATAAAGTCCCCTATTTAATCCCATATCCACCATCACAGTTATAATCCCCAGTGACATATAGGCTGTCATTAGTATAATCCCATAAGTATAATTCTATATAGCGTGTCATAGATACAATCCCCTATATAATCCCATGTATATAATTACATATAAACATTCTCTTACATATCCCCATATACACAATTACTATACAGACCATAGCAGATATTGCAGAGTACAGACACCTACCTGGGCTCTGCTGATGGATCTGGTGTCTGAGTTGTGTGCTGTTCTGCCCCTCTGCTGCTATATGCCTTCTTACTCCTCCTCTCCTATGTGCTGCTCTGCTCCTGTTATGTCCCTGTCCAGTTAAGTGATGTTCCTCTCCTCTGTTATGTGCCTCTCTGCTCCTCCTCTGCAAGGTGCTGCTGTTCTTCTCCTCCTCTTCTGTTTTGTGTCCCCCCTGCTATGTGATGCCCCTCCTTCTGTTATGTAATGTTTCTCTCCTCTGTAATGTGCTGTACTGCTCCTCCTCTTTTATCTCCTGTTCTCCCCTTTATTGTGTAATATCTTTTTCCTCCTCTGGTATGTGCTGCTGCTGCTATTCTTCTCCTCCTCTGGTATGTGATGCTGCTGCTGCTATTCTTCTCCTCCTCTGGTATGTGATGCTGCTGCTATTCTTCTCCTCCTCTGGTATGTGATGCTGCTGCTATTCTTCTCCTCCTCTGGTATGTGCTGCTGCTATTCTTCTCCTCCTCTTTTATGTGCTGCTGTTCCTCTCCTCCCTGCTATGTGCTGCTGTTCTCCTCCTACTGTGATGTGTTTCTGCTCCTCCTCTGTTATATGAGGCTCCTCCCTGCTATGTGATGTTCCTCTCCTTCTCTGTTATGTGCTGCTCTTGCTCTCTTCCTCTGATATGTTCTGCTGAGCTTCTCCTCCTCCCCTGCTATGTTCTGCTGAGCTTCTCCTCCTCCCCTGCTATGTTCTGCTGAGCTTCTCCTCCTCTGTTTTGTGTCCCTCTGCTCCTCCCTGCTATGTGATGCCCCTCCTTTTGTTATGCACAGTTTCTCTGCTGCTGTTCCTCTCCTCCTCTGCTATGTGCTGCTGTTCTTCTCCTCCTCCTGTTATGTGCCTCTCTGCTCCTCCTCTGCTATGTGCTGCCATTCTTCTCCTCCTCCTCTGTTTTGTATCCTCTGATCCCCCCTGCTATGTGCTGCTGCTCCTCCTTGCTATGCAATGTTTATCTTCTCTGTAATGTGCTGCTGTGCTCCTCCTCTATTATCTCCTGTTTCTCCCTGCTATGTGCTATTGTTCCTCTCCTCCTCCTCTGTAATGTGCTGCTGTGCTCCTCCTCTATTATCTCCTGTTTCTCCCTGCTATGTGCTATTGTTCCTCTCCTCCTCCTCTGTAATGTGCTGCTGTGCTCCTCCTCTATTATCTCCTGTTTCTCCCTGCTATGTGCTATTGTTCGTCTCCTCCTTTGCTGTGTTGCTTCTTTTCTTCTTCTTGTGTCTCTGCTCCTCCTTTGTTATGTGCTGCTGTTCCTTTCCTGCCTGCTTTGTGGTGTTCTCCTCCTCCTCTTCCTCCTGTTGTGTCCCTCTGCTCCTCCTCTCTTATATGCGGCTCCTCTCTGCTATGTAACCTTTCTCTCCTCCTGTTATGAGCTTCTCTTGTTTTATGTGATGTTCCTCTTCTCCTCCTCTGCTATGTGCTGCTGTTCTCCTCCTCCTCCTCTTCCTCCTGTTGTGTCCCTCTGCTCCTCCTCTCTTATATGCGGCTCCTCTCTGCTATGTAACTTTTCTCTCCTCCTGTTATGAGCTTCTCTTGTTTTATGTGATGTTCCTCTTCTTCTCCTCTGCTATGTGCTGCTGTTCTCCTCCTCCTCCTCCTGTTGTGTCCCTCTGATCCTCCTCTCTTATATGCTGTTCCTCTCTGCTATGTAACCTTTCTCTCCTCCTGTTATGAGCTTCTCTTGTTCTGTGATGTTCCTCAGTCATGCAAGTTTCCTCTCCTCCTCCTCTGTAATGTGCTGCTCTTCTCCTCCTCTGTTATCTAATGTTCCTCTCTTTATCATGTGGTATTCCTTTCTTCCTCTGCTATGTGCTGATCCACTCCTCCTTTGCTATGTGCAGCTGTTCCTCTCTTCCTCCTCTATATGCTTCTCTTCTCCTTCTATTACATGATGCTCCTCTCCCTTTCTCTTATAGGACTCTCGACTCTGTTCATCCCCTGGTATTGCTGTTCTGCTTTTCTTGTGCATGTTTCTCTCCTCCTCTTATGTTGTGATCTGCTTCTTTTATTTTATGGACTACTTTCTGCTCCTCCTCCTTGTGTGGTACTTCTCTATTGTGTGCTGCTCTGTCTGATGTGTGACAACACTCTTGTACTCTGTTCTGCTAATCTGTATGTGTCACTCTACCTCTCCTTTGCTATTTGTTCCGATCTGCTCGTCCTTATTTTTGTGCTGCTGTGTACTCCTCTCCTGCTGGGTACTCCTCTCCTGCTGGGTACTCCTCTCCTGCTGGGTACTCCTCTGTTGTGTACCCCTCTGCTGCTGTGTACTCCACTCCTGCTGTGTACTCCTCTACTGCTGTGTACCCTACTACTTCTATGTTACCATCTGCTGCTGTGTACCCCTCCTCTGCTGTATGCTGTTCCCCTTCTGTGTACTCCTCTCCTGCTGTGTACCCCTCTGCTGTTGTGTACCCCTTTGCTGCTGTGTACCCCTCTGCTGCTATGTTACCATCTGCTGCTGTGTACCCCTCCCCTGCTGTATGCTGCTCCCCTTCTGTGTACTCCTCTCCTGCTGTGTACCCCTCTGCTGTTGTGTACCCCTTTGCTGCTGTGTACTCCTTTGCTGCTGTGTACCCCTCTGCTGCTATGTTACCATCTGCTGCTGTGTACCCCTCCCCTGCTGTATGCTGCTCCCCTTCTGTGTACTCCTCTCCTGATGTGTACCCCACTACTGCTATGTTACCATCTGCTGCTGTGTACCCCTCCTCTGCTGTATGCTGTTCCCCTTCTGTGTACTCCTCTCCTGCTGTGTACCCCTCTGCTGTTGTGTACCCCTTTGCTTCTGTGTACTCCTCTGCTGCTGTGTACCCCTCTGCTGCTGTTACCATCTGCTGCTGTGTACTCCTCCCCTGCTGTATGCTGCTCCCCTTCTGTGTACTCCTCTCCTGATGTGTACCCCACTACTGCTATGTTACCACCTGCTGCTGTGTACCCCTCCTTTGCTGTATGCTGTTCCCCTTCTGTGTACTCCTCTCCTGCTGTGTACCCCTCTGCTCTTGTGTACCCCTTTGCTGCTGTGTACTCCTCTCCTGCTGTGTATCTCTCTCTTGCTGTGTTACCATCTGCTGCTGTGTACTCCTCCTCTGCTGTATGCTGTTCCCCTTCTGTGTACTCCTCTCCTGCTGTGTACCCCTCTGCTGTTGTGTACCCCTTTGCTGCTGTGTACTCTTCTCCTGCTGTGTATCTCTCTCTTGCTGTGTTACCATCTGCTGCTGTGTACTCCTCCTGTGTTCCCCTCTCCTGCTGTGTACTCCTCTGCTGCTGTTACCATCTGCTGCTGTGTACCCCTCCCCTGCTATATGCTGCTCCCCTTCTGTGTACTCCTCTCCTGCTGTGTACCCCTCTACTGCTGTGTACTCCTCTCCTGCTGTGTACCCCTCCCCTGCTGTATGTTGCTCCCCTTCTGTGTACCCCTCTCTTCCTTGGTTGAGTGCTGCTCTGCTCTTCCAATTACATGCTGCTCCTCTTCTATGTGCTGCTTTGCTTCTCTTCTGTTGTTCTGTGCCTCAGATACTGTCCCTCAGCTCCCTCTCTGTTGTATCCCTCTGCTCCTTCTGTTACCTGACTGTTCAGCTGATCTGTTACTCTCCTGCTGTGTGCCCACATGTTTCTACATTATGTGCTGCTTTGCCCCCATCCCTTTATGTGCCGCTCTGCTACTCCTCATCTTTGTGCCCCTCTGCCTCTGTTCTGCTGTGCGCCCATCTGCTATTCCTCTGTGATGTGCTGCTCTGTTCTTCCTCTGTTCTCTCTCTCTTGTGCCTCTCCTCCCCCGTTGTGTGCTGATCCTCGCCTCCTCTGTTGTCGCCTCCTCTGTTGTGTGCTGATTTCCTCCTCTGTTGTGTGCTTGATCCTCTCCTTCACAGTTGTGTGCGACCCTTTCCTTCTTTATTATGTGTGCCTATCCCCTCCTCCTCTGTTGTGTGTGCTGATCCTCTCCTCCTGTTGTGAGTGCTAATCCTCTCCTCCTCTGTTCCCATTGTGTGTACCTATCTTCTCCTCCTCTGTTGTGTGTGCTGATCCTCTCCTCCTCTGTTGTGTGCAATCCCCTCTTCCTCTCTTATGTGTATGGGTCCCTTCCTCCTCAGTTGTGTGTGCTGATCCTCTCTTCCTGTTGTGTGTACTGATCCTCTCTTCCTGTTGTGTGTACTGATCCTCTCTTCCTGTTGTGTGTACTGATCCTCTCTTCCTGTTGTGTGTACCAATCTTTTCCTCTGTTGTGTGTGCTGATCCTCCCCACCCGTTGTGAGTGCTGACCCTCTCCTTCTTGAATGGCCGGGATCTGAGCTAACTCTGATCTCATCCTTTATAGCAGGAGCCTGGCTAATATTAAAGCCGCCACTCACTACACATGGCATCTGCACAGTTGCCGCTCCTGCCCTACGTAAATGACCCAACCGTAGTACGTTTAGTAGCGTTGCGTAAAAACTCACCGTAAATTACATCATTCGACGGTTTATAGCCACAAACTTACCGGGGTCTTTATAGAAATGTTTCAGGTTTGTCACAGTCCTGAAAATCACGCCAAGCGCTGCATCCCAAAAACAACTCACATAACTATTCCCATATAGGAGGAAGCACCTGATTCCACAGGAGGTCACACCAGGGGGCACAAACTTTCAGATCTGTGAGTATTGTGTAATTATTGATTATAGGTTCTTGTTTGTAGCGGGGGGGGGGGGGCACTTACTTTTTGTTATGACCTGGATAACTTTCCACTTCATCTTCAGAGGTCATGGGACAGAACTCCGCACAGATAAGTGCCAAGCGCTGCACATTCACTAGGTTATTGCACCATAAGATGTAGGTGAGATGTGGCCGGTGATGGCAGCAGATGATGAATGGCTGAAGGGAACGGCGGGATGAGTGATGATGATGAGGAGGATCAGCCGACTAGAAGATCCTACGTAATAATCGCCACTATAGTGTCCATGACCCCCAGCAGTGGACGCCACATTAGAAATGCTCAGTGATTATTATACACAACCTGCCATGTACATCGCCCATGGTATGACCGGCATGTGTGATGAGAGGAGAAGATAAAGGACAGATGGATGATGAAGGTCTATAGATGACAATAGAAAGATGGATGATGAGGAGGAATTTATATCTGGATTTGGGTGTTCATGCAGGTCTTTAATTGGGTGATGGATGACGATGGGGTCTATAGCTGGGATTGGGTAATGGATGATGATTGGGGTCTACAGCTGGGATGGGGTGATGGAGGATAATGGGGGTCTACAGCTGAGATGGGGTGATGGAGGATAATGGGGGTCTACAGGTGGGATGGGGTGATGGATAATGATTGGGGTCTACAGCTGGGATGGGGTGATGGATGATGATGGGGTCTACAGCTGGGATGGGGTGATGGATGATGATGGGGGTCTACAGCTGGGATGGAGTGATGGAGGATAATGGGGGTCTACAGCTGAGATGGGGTGATGGATGATGATGGGGTCTACAGCTGGGATGGGGTGATGGATGATGATGGGGGTCTACAGCTGGGATGGGGTGATGGATGATGATGGGGTCTATAGCTGGGATGGGGTGATACATGATAATGGGGTCTACAGCTGGGATGGGGTGATGGATGATGATGGGGTCTACAGCTGGGATGGGGTGATGGATGATGATGGGGGTCTACAGCTGGGATGGGGTGATGGAGGATAATGGGGGTCTACAGCTGGGATGGAGTGATGGAGGATAATGGGGGTCTACAGCTGAGATGGGGTGATGGATGATGATGGGGTCTACAGCTGGGATGGGGTGATGGATGATGATGGGGGTCTACAGCTGGGATGGGGTGATGGATGATGATGGGGTCTATAGCTGGGATTGGGTAATGGATGATGATTGGGGTCTACAGCTGGGATGGGGTGATGGAGGATAATGGGGGTCTACAGCTGGGATGGGGTGATGGATGATGATGGGGTCTATAGCTGGGATTGGGTAATGATGATGATGGGGTCTACAGCTGGGATGGGGTGATGGATGATGATGGGGGTCTACAGCTGGGATGGGGTGATGGATGATGATGGGGTCTATAGCTGGGATTGGGTAATGGATGATGATTGGGGTCTACAGCTGGGATGGGGTGATGGAGGATAATGGGGGTCTACAGCTGGGATGGGATGATAAATAATGATGGTTGTCAATAGCTGGGATGAGGTGATGGAGGATAATGGGGGTCTATGGCTGGGATGGGGTGATGGATGATGATGGGGGTCAATAGCTGGGATGGGGTGATGGATAATGATGGGGTCTATAGCTGGGATGGGGTGATGGATAATGATGGGGTCTATAGCTGGGATGGGGTGATACATGATGATGGGGTCTATAGCTGGGATGGGGTGATGGAGGATAATGGGGGTCTATGGCTGGGATGGGGTGATGGATGATGATGGGGGTCTACAGCTGGGATGGGGTGATGGATAATAATGGGGGACTTTAGCTGGGATGGGGTGATGGATGATGATGGGGGTCTATAGGTGGGGGGTGTGATGGATGATGATGGGGGTCTATAGCTGGGATGGGGTGATGGATAATGATGGGGGTCTATAGCTGGGATAGGGTGATGGATGATGATTGGGGTCTACAGCTGGGATGAGGTGATGGATGACGATGGGGTCTATAGCTGGGATGGGGTGATGGATGATGATGGGGGTCTACAGCTGGGATGGGGTGATGGAGGATGATCGGGGTCTACAGCTGGGATGGGGTGATAATTGATGATGATGGGGGTCTACAGCTGGGATGGGGTGATGGATGATGATGAAGGCCTAAAGTTGGAATTGAGAGTTGGGTGATGAAAGGGAAGATAGTTGGGATTGTAGAAGAGTAATGATAAAGTTATACCAGGGATTGAATCAGGGATGGGTGATGATGAGGGTCTATAGCTGGCATCAGGGATGGGATTAGGGGGTGCAGGATGGCAGTGGCGGCAGGGGCAGGGATGGTAATGTGTAAGGGTGCAGGATGGCAGTAGGAGGTGTGGAGATGGTGACGTGTGAGGTTGTAGGATGTCAGTGGGGGCAGGGGTGGTGATGTGTGAGGGTGCAGGATGGCAGTAGGGGGTGTGGAGATTGGTGATGTGTGAGGGTGCAGGATGGCCATTGGGGGCAGGGATGGTAATGTGTGAGGGTGCAGCATGGCAGTAGGGGCAGGGATGGTGACGTGAGGGTGCAGGATGGCAGTAGGGGCAGGGATGGTGATGTGTGAGGGTGCAGGATGGCAGTAGGGGCAGGGATGGTGACATGTAAGAGTGCAAGATGGCAGTGGGGGCAGGGATGGTGATGTGTGAGGGTGCAGGATGGCAGTAGGGGGTATGGAGATTGGTGACGTGTGAGGTTGTAGGATGTCAGTGGGGGGCAGGGATGGTGATGTGTGAGGGTGCAGGATAGCAGTGGGGGCAGGGATGGTAATGTGTGAGGGTGCAGCATTGCAGTAGGGGCAGGGATGGTGACATGTGAGAGTGCAGGATGGCAGTAGGGGGTGTGGAGATTGGTGACGTGTGAGGGTGCAGGATGGCAGTAGGGGGTGTGGAGATTGGTGACGTGTGAGGGTGCAGGATGGCAGTAGGGGGTGTGGAGATTGGTGACGTGTGAGGGTGCAGGATGGCAGTAGGGGGTGTGGAGATTGGTGACGTGTGAGGGTGCAGGATGGAAGTAGGGGGTGTGGAGATTGGTGACGTGTGAGGGTGCAGGATGGCAGTAGGGGGTGTGGAGATTGGTGACGTGTGAGGGTGCAGGATGGCAGTAGGGGGTGTGGAGATTGGTGACGTGTGAGGGTGCAGGATGGCAGTAGGGGGTGTGGAGATTGGTGACGTGTGAGGGTGCAGGATGGCAGTAGGGGGTGTGGAGATTGGTGACGTGTGAGGGTGCAGGATGGCAATGGGGGGCAGGGATGGTAATGTGTGAGGGTGCAGCATAGCAGTAGGGGGTACGGGGATGGTAAAGCGCCATGCTCGGGATCAGGTGGGATGCTCTTTACAGTGGTTACTGTCCACAAACCACATGACATATGTAGAAGGGACTCACCGGCTGGACTGTCTCCTGGCAGGTGACGAATGTAGGTAGCCCCAACGTGAAACAAATTCCAAGAGACAGGGAGTTAAGAGGTTAACAACTTTACTGGCACAGATGCCTGATGGTTACGTCTGTCTCCGGAGGCACACGGCTTGCACAGCAGTAACAGTCAGCCGTGGTGGATGGTTTCCACGGCAACAGGTGTAAACTAACCAGTCTTGCTGGTGACCTGCAGACTTAGGCCGGATAGCTCACTGGGGTGCTGTCTCTTTCTCCCTGGGGTGATGTCTCTTTCTCTGGGGTGCGGTCTCTTTCTTACTCTGTCTCTCTGGGGTCTGTCTAGCTCACAGCAGCTCTATTTACATGGTACACCACGTCTGTAGCCTCACAGGAAAGTGCGTCACCAGGGCCTGTCTGCCGATCACCGTCTCTCCACCCTCCTGAGCTCAGCTCTGTCTGCAGTGACTCCCTCCTCTCCTGAGCTGCAGGTTCCTATATAGACTTGGCCACACCTCCCAGCTAGCCCCGCCCCACTAGAATAAACCTTCCAGAATGTGCTGGAATATACATTCTTCACATTACAGGAAGTGCAGGGATGTAGGGTGTGAGGGAGCCGGGATAGCAGCAGGGAGTGCAGGGATGTACTGTGTGAGGGAGCCGGGATAGCAGCAGGGAGTGCAGGGATGTACTGTGTGAGGGAGCAGGGAGTGCAGGGATGTAGGGTGTGAGGGAGCCGGGATAGAAGCAGGAAGTGCAGGGATGTACTGTGTGAGGGAGCAGGGATAGCAGCAGGGAGTGCAGGGATGTACTGTGTGAGGGAGCCGGGATAGCAGCAGGGAGTGCAGGGATGTACTGTGTGAGGGAGCAGGGATAGAAGCAGGGAGTGCAGGGATGTACTGTGTGAGGGAGCCGGGATAGCAGCAGGGAGTGCAGGAATGTACTGTGTGAGGGAGCAGGGATAGAAGCAGGGAGTGCAGGGATGTACTGTGTGAGGGAGCAGGGATAGAAGCAGGAAGTGCAGGAATGTACTGTGTGAGGGAGCAGGGATAGCAGCAGGGAGTGCAGGGATGTAGGGGGTGAGGGTGCAGGGATAGCAGCAGGGAGTGCAGGTTGTACTGTGTGAGGGAGCAGGGATAGCAGCAGGGAGTGCAGGGATGTAGGGGGTGAGGGTGCAGGGATAGCAGCAGGGAGTGCAGGGATGTACTGTGTGAGGGAGTAGGGATAGCAGCAGGGAGTGCAGAGATGTACTGAGTGAGGGAGCAGGGATAGCAGCAGGGAGTGCAGGGATGTGGGGTGTGAGGTGCAGGGATAGCAGCAGGGAGTGCAGGGATGTACTGTGTGAGGGAGCAGGGATAACAGCAGGGAGTGCAGGGGTGTACTGTGTGAGGAAGCAGGGATAGCAGCAGGGAGTGCAGGGATGTAGGGTGTAAGGGAGCAGGGATAGCAGCAGGGATGTAGGGGGTGAGGGTGCAGGGATAGCAGCAGGGAGTGCAGGGGTGTACTGTGTGAGGGAGCAGGGATAGCAGCAGGGAGTGCAGGGATGTGGGGTGTGAGGTGCAGGGATAGCAGCAGGGAGTGCAGGGATGTACTGTGTGAGGGAGCAGGGATAGCAGCAGGGAGTGCAGGGATGTACTGTGTGAGGGAGCAGGGATAGCAGCAGGGAGTGCAGGGATGTACTGTGTGAGGGAGCAGGGATAGAAGCAGGGAGTGCAGGGATGTACTGTGTGAGGGAGCAGGGATAGCAGCAGGGAGTGCAGGGATGTAATGTGTGAGGGAGCAGGGATAGCAGCAGGGAGTGCAGGGATGTGGGGTGTGAGGTGCAGGGATAGCAGCAGGGAGTGCAGGGATGTACTGTGTGAGGGAGCAGGGATAGCAGCAGGGAGTGCAGGGATGTACTGTGTGAGGGAGCAGGGATAGAAGCAGGGAGTGCAGGGATGCAGGGTGTGAGGGGCAGGGATAGTATGGCCTAATAGTGTAATCTATATCAGTCTTTATATAACAGTATCATCCATATCAATGTATATATATTAATGTATATCTAACAATGTATATATATCATCCATATCAGCCCCCATATAACAGTGTCATCAATTTCAATGTACACATACCAGTATCTTCCATATCAGCCCCCATATAACAATATCATCTATATCAGTGCTTCTCAAACAGTGAGGCGCCCCCTAGCTGTTGGTGAGGCCCAGCTGGAGAGGCAGTTTTCACAAAGTAACTATGTTCTGCACAGTCCTTTTGCTGTTTGCAGAAATCTCCATTTTAACAACATTAATAATTTATTTTGTATTTAAATTATTAGCCTATAGAGCTTGGGGGATGGGTGAAAGGCCCTAGCATCATTCTCAGCTTTTAAATGGACTTTCACTCCAGATAGTGAGGCTCAGGCTCCAGTAGAAAAGTTTGAGAAGCTCTGATCTATATCAATGTACATATAACAGTGTCATTCATATCAGCCTCCATATAACAGTATCACCTACAGTACATCAATGTACATATAACAGTGTCATCTGTATCAGTCCCCATACAGCAGCAGTGCAGGGATATAGGGTGTAAGGGATGCAGGGATAGCAGCAAGGTGTGAAGGGATGTAAGGTGTGAGAGGGCAGAAATAGCAGCAGAGATGTTGGGTGTGAGGGTGCAGGGATAGAACCAAGGATTGCAGAAGTAATGTAGGGTTTGGGGTGCAGGGACAGAACTAGGGATAGCAGAAGTAATGTAGGGTTTGAGGTGCTGGGACAGAACTAGGGATAGCAGAAGTAATGTAGGGTGTGAAAGTGCAGGGATAGAAGCAGGGATGTAGGGTGTAAGGAAGCAGGGATAGCAGCAGGGAGCACAGGGATGAAGAATGTGGGGGTGCAGGGATAGCACCAGGGAGTGCAGGTATGTAGGGTGTGAGGGGCAGGGATAGCAGCAGGGAGTACAGGGATGTAGGGTGTGAGGGTGCAAGGATAGCAGCAGGAAGTGCAGGGATGTGGGGTATGAGGGTGCAGGGATAGAAGCAGGGAGTGCAGGGATGTAGGGTGTAATGATGCAGGGATAGTAGCAGGGAGTGCAGGGATGTAGGGTGTGAGGGTGCAGGGATAGCAGCAGGGAGTGCAGGGATGTAGGGTGTGAGGGTGCAGGGATAGAAGCAGGGAGTGCAGGGATGTAGGGTGTAATGATGCAGGGATAGTAGCAGGGAGTGCAGGGATGTAGGGTGTGAGGGTGCAGGGATAGAAGCAGGGAGTGCAGGGATGTAGGGTGTAATGATGCAGGGATAGTAGCAGGGAGTGAAGGGATGTAGGGTGTGAGGGTGCAAGGATAGCAGCAGGGAGTGCAGGGATGTAGGGTGTGAGGGTGCAGGGATAGAAGCGGGGAGTGCAGAGATGTAAGGTGTGAGGGTGCAGGGATAGAAGCAGGGAGTGCAGAGATGTAAGGGGTGAAGGTGCAGAGAGCATCAGTAGTGCAGAGATGTAAGGGGTGAAGGTGCAGGGATAGAAGCAGGGAGTGCAGAGATGTAAGGGGTGAAGGTGCAGAGATAGCAGTAGGGAGTTCAGGGATGTAGGGTGTGAGGGGGATAGGGATAGCAGCAGAGAGTGCAGGGATGTAAGGTCTGAGGGTGCAGGGATAGCAGCAGGGAGTGCAGGGATGTAGGGTGTGAGGGTGCAGGGATAGAAGCAGGGAGTGCAGGGATGTAGGGTGTAATGATGCAGGGATAGTAGCAGGGAGTGCAGGGATGTAGGGTGTGAGGGTGCAAGGATAGCAGCAGGGAGTGCAGGGATGTAGGGTGTGAGGGTGCAGGGATAGAAGCGGGGAGTGCAGAGATGTAAGGTGTGAGGGTGCAGGGATAGTAGCAGGGAGTGCAGAGATGTAAGGGGTGAAGGTGCAGAGATAGCATCAGTAGTGCAGAGATGTAAGGGGTGAAGGTGCAGGGATAGAAGCAGGGAGTGCAGAGATGTAAGGGGTGAAGGTGCAGAGATAGCAGTAGGGAGTTCAGGGATGTAGGGTGTGAGGGGGATAGGGATAGCAGCAGAGAGTGCAGGGATGTAAGGTCTGAGGGGCAGAGTTAGCAGTAGGAAGTGCATGGATGTAGGGTGTGAGGGTGCAGGGATAGAACCAGGGATAGCAGAAGTAATGTAGGGTGTGAAGGTGCAGGGATAGCACCAGGAATAACAGAGGCAATGCAGGGATGCTAGAAGAGGTGCAGGGCTGGTAAGGTATGGAGATACAGGAATGGCAAAGGGAGTGCAAGGATGGTCGAAGAGTTGCAGAGATAATGAGGTGTGAGGGTACAGGGATAGGGTGGATGGCACAAGGGGGATCAGGAGCTGGAGGGTAAGTGGTAGAAGGTGGAGGGATGGCACTGGGGGTTGCAGAGATAGTAGCAGAGGTATAGAGATGGCAAGATGGTGCAAGGATAGCACTAGGTGGTGCAGGGATGGTAGCAGGAGTAGAGGGATAGAAGTGTTAGGTGCAGGGATGGCACTAGGAATAGCAGGGATTGTAGCAGGCGGTGTAGGGATGGTAGCAGGGGTGTAGGGTTGGTAGCAGGGGGTGTAGGGTTGGTAGCAGGGGGTGTAGGGATGGTAGCAGAGGGTGTAGGGTTGGTAGCAGGGGGTGTAGGGATGGCAGGAGGGGGTGTAGGGATGGTAGCAGGGGGTGTAGGGTTGGTAGCAGGGGGTGTAGGGATGGCAGGAGGGGGTGTAGGGATGGTAGCAGGGGGTGTAGGGATGGCAGGAGGGGGTGTAGGGATGGTAGCAGGGGGTGTAGGGTTGGTAGCAGGGGGTGTAGGGTTGGTAGCAGGGGGTGTAGGGATGGTAGCAGGGGGTGTAGGGATGGCAGGAGGGGGTGTAGGGATGGTAGCAGGGGGTGTAGGGTTGGTAGCAGGGGGTGTAGGGTTGGTAGCAGGGGGTGTAGGGATGGTAGCAGGGGGTGTAGGGATGGTAGCAGGGGGTGTAGGGTTGGTAGCAGGGGGTGTAGGGATGGTAGCAGAGGGTGTAGGGTTGGTAGCAGGGGGTGTAGGGATGGTAGCAGAGGGTGTAGGGTTGGTAGCACTAGCAGGGGGTGTAGGGATGGTAGCAGGGGGTGTAGGGATGGTAGCAGAGGGTGTAGGGATGGTAGCAGGGGGTGTAGGGATGGTAGCAGAGGGTGTAGAGCTGGCAGTAGGGGTACAGGGATGGCAGGAGGGGTGAAGGCGCAGAGCTGGCATTGTGGGCTGCAGGGCTGGCAGTGGGGGTGGAGGCTGAAGTCCGCTCGCTCTGGGTTGCTGCCAGCTGGAGCTGGTAATTTTCCACTATGCGCAGTGTGTGACTCTCTTGAGTGATACGCAGCAGCCGGCTGATCGGGGACAGAATGTGAGTAAACAAATCCTGGAGCACATTCACATACAAATCCTTTTGTCTTGTGCGGATGAAGGGACAAGAACTCAGCGAGTGATGGCACACAATACACCCAATACACACAACACACCGCAATACACACAACACACCATAAATACACCCAATATATATACACACACACCATAAGATACACAATACACACACACACCATAAATACACCCAATATATATACACACACACCATAAGATACACAATACACACACACACACCATAAAATGCAATGTCCAGAAAGTATTCCAGCGAGACAGCAATCCTTAATAAAATCCACTTTTATTTAGCTTGGACAAAAATAAAATAAAACATCCAACACATGGATAGTGCGACGCGTTTCGACGTTGGTACGTCTTAATCACTGGATTTTATTAAGGATTGCTGTCTTGCTGGAATACTTTCTGGACATTGCATTTTGACCAGCCCTGTGAGTTCCAGGGCACTAGCGACGCCTCCTACACCGCGCTTACATCTAGGAGAAGGTTCAGACCTACATTACAGGCATGTATATGGTTGTAGCCATTTTCTTTTCTTTTACACCATAAAATACACAATATACACACACACACCATAATACACCCAATATACACACACACACACCATAAAATACACAATATACACACACACACCATAATACACCCAATATACACACACACACACCATAAAATACACAATATACACACACACACCATAATATACACAATATACACAACACACCATAAATACACCCAATACACACACACACACCATAAAATACACAAAATACAGCTCAATATATACAACACACAATAAATACACCCAGTACACACACACACACATACACCCAATATACACAACACACCAAAATACACAATATACACACAATATACACAACAGAAAATAGAAACAACACACCACTATATACACAACACATCATAAAATACACAATATACACAACACACCACAATACTACCAACATACATATATACACACACCATAAATACACAATTTATACAATACACCCAATATACACAACACACCACAATACACCCAATATACACACACACCATAAAATACACAATATACACAACACATTACATAATATACACAATGTTCATACCACGTCACAATACGTCCCATATACACAAGACAATAATATACAATATACAATTGTCACCCCTGTGTCAGGTGGTATAGAGGGGGCGTGGCCTCCTCCTGCACCTAATTTTTAATGCACCACAATAATTCATGATGGGATGTGGGATGATCTTTATTGAGGGTCCTTGTCTGGGGTGTTGGGGGTGATCGCTCGGGATTGGGGGGGGGTCCCTGGTAAGCGCGGTGATGATGATGATCAGATGTGGAATAATCTTTATTAGGGGTCCTTGTCTGTGGTGTTGGGGTGATCGCTCGGGATTGGGGGGGGGTCCCTGGTAAGCGCGGTGATGATGATGATCGGATGTGGAATAATCTTTGTTGGGGGTCCTTGTCGTTGGTGTTGGGGGTGATCGCTCAGGATTGGGGGGTCCTGGTAAGCACGATGATGATGATCGGATGTGGAATAATCTTTGTTGGGGGTCCTTGTCGTTGGTGTTGGGGTGATCGCTCAGGATTGGGGGGGTCCCTGGTAAGCGCGGTGATGATGATGATCGGATGTGGAATGATCTTTATTAGGGGTCCTTGTCTGTGGTGTTGGGGGTGATCACTCGGGATTGGGGGGGGTCCCTGGTAAGTGTGGTGATGATGATGATGATCGGATTTGCAATGATCTTTGTTGGGGGTCCTTGTTGTTGGTGTTGGGGTGATTGCTCAGGATTGGGGGGGTTCCTGGTAAGCGCAGTGATGATGATGATCGGATGTGGAATAATCTTTATTAGCGGTCCTTGTCTGTGGTGTTGGGGTGATCGCTCAGGATACGGGGGGGTCCCTGGTAAGTGTGGTGATGATGATGATCGGATGTGGAATGATCTTTGTTGGGGGTCCATGTCTGTGGTGTTGGGGGTGATCGCTCAGGATTGGGGGGGTTCCTGGTAAGCGCAGTGATGATGATGATCGGATGTGGAATAATCTTTATTAGGGGTCAGTGTCTGTGGTGTTGGGGTGATCGCTCAGGATTCGGGGGGGTCCCTGGTAAGTGTGGTGATGATGATGATCGGATGTGGAATAATCTTTATTAGGGGTCCTTGTCTGTGGTGTTGGGGGTGATCGCTCAGGATTGGGGGGGGTCCCCTGGTAAGCGTAGTGATGATGATGATCGGATGTGGAATAATCTTTATTAGGGGTCAGTGTCTGTGGTGTTGGGGGTGATCGCTAAGGATTGGGGGGGGTCCCTGGTAAGCACGGTGATGATGATGATCGGATGTGGAATGATCTTTGTTGGGGGTCCTTGTCTGTGGTGTTGGGGGTGATCGCTCGGGATTGGGGGGGGGGGGCCTGGTAAGTGCGGTGATGATGATGATGAGCATCTCCTCTAAGCTCTGACCATTATCCAGCTAACCTCTATAGGACATGTGACCCCCCCCATCCCAAGCCCTGCAGGGTCTCAGCCCCTGTGGCCCCCAGAATGCTGGCAATAAGCATGACCTCTGCCTGGCAGTGGGGCCTGGCCCCGGGCCCCGCACTCTCTCCCTTTCTCTGACTAATCCTACTTGTAAAGTGGCTGCATTTTGCAGGGATCACGTCATGAAGCTTCCTATCAGCCCCGCGGCCTCCTCCCTCATGAACGTGATCTGCTGATGCCCGTGCCATTACCTCACACAAACACTCTCTACAGTAAACAAGCAGCTGGCACGTAAGAGGTCCGGCACTGCCAGATACAGTTACCCCCTCCAGATAGTATCAGATATTACTCAGTTACATCTCAGCCTGGGAGCTGGGGAAAAAACAGTATGGCCGCCATCATGACTCTCACAGACAGCCGCACTCATTATATTAATGTCCGTATAACAGTATCATCAATATCAGACCCCATATAACAGTATCATCCATATCAGTCAATGTATCTATAACAGTGTCATCTATATCAGCCCCCATATAACAGCATCATCCATATCAGTCCTCATATAACAGTATCATCCATATCAGTCCTCATACAACAGCATCATCCATATCAGTCCTCATATAACAGTATCATCCATATCAGTCCTCATATAACAGTAAAATATCATCCATACAACAGTATCATCCATATCAGCCCTCATATAACAGTATCATCCATATCAGTCCTCATATAACAGTAAAATATCATCCATATAACAGTATCATCCATATCAGCCCTCATATAACAGTATAATCTACATCAGCCCCCATATAACAGTGTCATCCATATCAGCCCAGGTATAACAGTATCATCCGTATCAATGTCCATTTAATAGTATCATCCATATCAGCCCTCATAAAACAGTATCATCCATATCAGCCCCATATAACAGTGTCACTCATATTAGCCCCCATATAACAGTTTCATATATATCAGTCCTTATATAACAGTATCATCTGTATCAATGTCCATATAACAGTATCATCCATATCAGCCCCCGTAAAACTGGTTCACTCAGGTGCCACAGCTAGGTTATTAAGTTAAGGTACAACCATGTCACAACCCCCCCCCCAACCAACCCCCCCCCCCCCCCCCCCCCCCCCCCCCCCCCCCCCCCCCCCCCCCCCGATGTCCATGGGCAAGAGATATCAAGTGGCTTCTTAAGTAAATGTGAACGGTTCAGAGTACAAAAAATAGTGATCGATCAACCAGTGTCCATATAATAATACCAGTCATATCAGTGTCCATATAATAATACCAGTCATATCAGTGTCCACATAATAAAACCAGTCATATCAGTGTCCATATAATACCAGTCATATCAGTGTCCACATAATAAAACCAGTCATATCAGTGTCCATATAATAATACCAGTCATATCAGTGTCCATATAATAATACCAGTCATATCAGTGTCCACATAATAAAACCAGTCATATCAGTGTCCACATAATAAAACCAGTCATATCAGTGTCCATATAATACCAGTCATATCAGTGTCCACATAATAAAACCAGTCATATCAGTGTCCACATCATAATACCAGTCATATCAGTGTCCATATAATAATACCAGTCATATCAGTGTCCATATAATAATGCCAGTCATATCAGTGTCCATATAATAATACCAGTCATATCAGTGTCCATATAATAATACCAGTCATATCAGTGTCCATATAATAATACCAGTCATATCAGTGTCCATATAATAATACCAGTCATATCAGTGTCCACATAATAAAACCAGTCATATCAGTGTCCACATAATAAAACCAGTCATATCAGTGTCCATATAATACCAGTCATATCAGTGTCCACATAATAAAACCAGTCATATCAGTGTCCACATCATAATACCAGTCATATCAGTGTCCATATAATAATACCAGTCATATCAGTGTCCATATAATAATGCCAGTCATATCAGTGTCCACATAATAAAACCAGTCATATCAGTGTCCATATAATAATACCAGTCATATCAGTGTCAATATAATAATATCAGTAATATCAGTGTCCACATCATAATACCAGTCATATCAGTGTCCATATAATAATACCAGTCATATCAGTGTCCATATAATAATACCAGTCATATCAGTGTCCACATAATAATACCAGTCATATCAGTGTCCACATCATAATACCAGTCATAACAGTATCCACATCATAATACCAGTCATAACAGTGTCCACATCATATTACCAGTCATATCAGTGTCCATATAATAATACTAGTCATATCAGTGTCCATATAATAATACCAATCATAACAGTGTCCATATAATAATACCAGTCATATAAGTGTGCATATAATAATACCAGTCATATCAGTTTCAATATAATAATACCAATCATATCAGTGTCCATATAATAATATCAGTCATATCAGTGTCCATATAATAATACCAGTCATATCAGTGTCCATATAATAATACCAGTCATATCAGTGTCCACATCATAATACCAATCATATCAGTGTCCATATAATACCAGTTATATCAGTGTCCACATAATAATACCAATCATATCAGTGTCTATATAATAATACCAGTCATATCAGTGTCCACATAATAATACCAGTCATATCAGTGTCCACATCATAATACCAGTCATAACAGTGTCCACATCATAATGCCAGTCATAACAGTGTCCACATCATATTACCAGTCATATCAGTGTCCATATAATAATATTAGTCATATCAGTGTCCATATAATAATACCAATCATAACAGTGTCCATATAATAATACCAGTCATATATGTGTACATATAATAATACCAGTCATATCAGTGTCAATATAATAATACCAATCATATCAGTGTCCATATAATAATATCAGTCATATCAGTGCCCATATAATAATACCAGTCATATCAGTGTCCACATAATAATACCAGTCATATCAGTGTCCACATCATAATACCAGTCATAACAGTGTCCACATCATAATACCAGTCATAACAGTGTCCACATCATATTACCAGTCATATCAGTGTCCATATAATAATACCAATCATATCAGTGTCCATATAATAATACCAGTCATATAAGTGTGCATATAATAATACCAGTCATATCAGTGTCAATATAATAATACCAATCATATCAGTGTCCATATAATAATACCAGTCATATCAGTGTCCACATAATAATACCAGTCATATCAGTGTCCACATCATAATACCAGTCATAACAGTGTCCACATCATAATACCAGTCATAACAGTGTCCACATCATATTACCAGTCATATCAGTGTCCATATAATAATACCAATCATATCAGTGTCCATATAATAATACCAGTTATATCAGTGTCCACATAATAATACCAGTCATAACAGTCACATAGGGGGGGCTTACAAACTACATTATATCTACATTAATGTTTATGGGACAGGACAAAATATTTGGCGTGTTATGTATCTGCGGCTTCAGGTTTTATGATAACATAATATCCCGGGACAAGGTGTATCGGAGTTGGTTGAGCAGAGCTATATAAGAGACAGATAGATCCTCCTGCTGACTGGCTGGTTTTGCTCCAGTTGTCTGCTGACATCTGGTGGTCGTACACGGCAACTTTGCCAGGGACGCATCTTGCTGTTTTCTGCAATATCTGCTGAACATCTTCTATTGCTCCCTGTTATCAGCCACAGGACACTGGGATAAGTGACAGAAAATTTTGAAGCCTCTTATCTACTTTACGTGCCACAATGACCAAAAATGATACTATTATATAAGTAGTATAAACTTCTACTGTTATAAGAATAATTATATATCACATAAATCACATTTATCAGTGGTCAAGTGAAAGGCGAGAGCTAAGGAATCTTCTACTATAGTACACTGTAAAATCTTTATTTCCTGGAGGCCATAGGCAGCACGCGTTAAAGAGACAGTAATTAGCAATAATCTAACAGACTGATTAAAAGACCTTATAGAAGGAACATGTGAAAGACTCCCTGGGATGTTTGCAGCAAAAATATTTTGTTTATTATTATATTTGTGCAGCCTATGGACTCCAGGAAATTAACATTTCCAGCTTATTCCTGCCCTCTCACACATGTCCAACTTTTAATAGAGGTAGAGCAGGTAGACGTACTGCTGAATTATCCAGGACCCATGAGGCCACCATAGAGCAGGTGGTATGGACCTACTTGCTTATATGTAAACAACATAGCTTCTTTAAGGCACCTTGAGAACCTAGCCTTGCTTGCTTGAAGACCTTCTACATTGATAGAGGAGGCTACCTAGAGATACCTATACACTTTCAATAATTGTTGGTCGAAAGATCATTCTCTCTTGCTGACCCCATAAACATGGCCATTTGGTACGGCTGGCTGTATATGTATTTCCAATGGGAAGGGTAAACCGCCACCAGTCAACTCTGGCGCTGGCTTGGGAAAAAGATTGGGCAGTTAAAATCCATCATGTCTGATCCCATCTCCATCATCTGTCTTACAGGTTTGGCCAACATCAGTATAAAATATATGGGGACCTTACACATATAATAGTGAGGCCACCATCTACCTTATACTGAGGGCCAAGCATGTTACCAGCATAAAGTGTATGGAGGTCACTACAAGCTGAGTAAATGGCCACTAGAAATAGCAAGAGATATTTAATATCCAGGTCACCCAGAGGTTCCAACACTGGTTTGGACAGATAAGTGAGGGCTATCTGCACATCCCAAGATGGAAGCAGTTGCTGATAGTTAGGCCTGATGTTCCTCACTAGAGATGAGCGAACCTCGAGCATGCTCGAGTCTATCTGAACCCGAGCATTCGGCATAGCGGGGGCTGCTGAAGTTGGATAAAGCCCTAAGGCTATGTAGAAAACATATCCATGTATTAATGTTTTCCAGACAGCTTAAGAGCTTTATCCAACTTCAGCAGCCCCCGCTATGCCGAATGGTCGGGTTCGCTCATCTCTATTCCTCACCACTCTAAAACACCTTCTGATCTGGAATGTCTGGAAAACTTTCCATCCAAAAATAAGTTTGGTGCTGAGAAGTAAGAACTTGTTTTTTCTGGCCAAACCGCAAAACAGATGCTAAGGAGGGTCCCATAGAATATGGCGGAGAGGACCTGAAGATTTACCAAATTCTAGAACAAGTCTAGAATATTTCTGGCTAAATCGAGAGCATTAGTTAGGGAGTTAGTTTATCTGCCATGCTGTTAGCTGACGTCTTTGAAGGTCCGGGTGCCACATTCCCTTCTGGAACAAGAGATTCTAATGTCTTCCAAAATCTGTTCCTCGAAGGAGCTAGCGTCAGAGGAGACAAGGTGGGGCCAGAAGAGTAGGGTTACAGAAGCCTAGGTCTTCCCCTGTTTCAGATTCTCCATAGTTTTTGCAATGGAAAGTGCTGGAAGGAAAGAACGCACATACAGATCTACAGCCAGAGGGTAATCTTCATTCCAGAGAGGGCAGAACTTTATTCATTTGGTGTTTTTTTTCCAATATTGATAGGCAAATGGGGAAATCCACGCAGATACTAAGATAACCATAATGTTGACTGTGGACAAGCTCTTCAGATTTGTCTCTGACCATCACATGATAATGTTACATCCTTCCCTACAGGCTCTGCTCCTGGTACCCGCCTGCTTGATTACATAGAATACAGTGGTCACATTGTCCCACTGGACTAGAACATGCTGACAATGAGGATGGAACTGTGGCAGTCCGATGACTCTTTGAGTTTGGAGGACGTTATCTTCTCCAGATGAGACCACTGTTCCTGGACCTATTTATTAGAGACATGGGCAGGATTATTTTGTTGATGGGAAAAGGTTGAGAGTCCACCATCAGGTTGGCCAATGGTGAGTAGTGTGGTGCCAGGGAGATATGTCGCTCTGGAGATATCTGATGTGTGATGACCCCAATGAACTGCATCCAAGGCTGAGGTTAGGGAGCCAAAAATTTTCATGGCTGGCCGGAACAGTCGGTAATCGGCCAAGTAATGGTGCTTTTACTCTTGCTGGGTTTTGGACCTCTAGTCCAATCACATGCTGGACTGGACCCCTGACCACATATATACTTTCTTTAGGCCATGTTTCCACTTGGTAAGTTTCGTAATAATCACGGCTGTTGTAACAACGGCCGTGATTACTGCGGAAGTTACGTAGTGCTGCCTTCTAAGGAATCCTGGCCGGAGTCTATACATATAGGGGGGAATTTACGAAGACCGGCGTACTTGTACTTATATTAGGCCCCGGCCCCTTTTCCCCGGCAGGATACACTAAGAGGCACATACCTCTCAGTGAATCCGGCCGTCCGGGCGCCCAAATCTGCGCCCGGAGTACGAAATCTACACCTGCTTCCAGCAGTTGTAGATTTTGATCATGACTTACGCCTGCAAGCAGGCGTAAATCATGATAACTGAGGCGCGGGAGGAGGCCACACCTCCTCTCTGCCTTATCACGCCCCTGCAAGCTCCGCCAGCCTGCCCATCGAGCGAGTGGTGCGTACAGGAGGCGTACGCCAAGGAGAAGGGGTGAATCTGCACCTTCTCCCTGGCGTACTTCTGGCCTATGCTTCGTAAATCCCTCCCTAAGTATACACTCCGGCCGGTATCCCTAGCAGGCAGCAAGAAACTGACAAACTAAGGCCGCTATTCAATGAATAGCGGCCGCAGAAAACCCTGTCAGTTCACACAATGGAGGGTGCGGCTCCGGAAGCAAGCTCCATTGTGTGCAGTGGGGAATTCGGAATGCGGGCGCACACGGATACACCTGCATCCGAATTCAGCAGCGGTAACGATCATCCAGCCGGTGCTCCAGTACTGGCCGGGATGATCTTTTCCGATGCCGGCCATTCCGTTCAGTGGGAACATGGCCTTAGTCTGTTAACCCCTTGCCAGATATTAGTCTTTCTTTGTAAAGCGTGCTACAGTATATTGTTCTGCTCTCTGACGGCTATTTCTGGTTTTCTGACTCTGGCTCTGTTATTTGACTATTCTATTGGATCCTGTGTTCTTGCTACCCATTTGGTTTTGACTTCGCCCTGTTTGACTATCCTTGTGTTTGCTCATGTCTGGTCTTGTTCCATGTTTCACATTGTCGCAGGTGAGGGACCATCTCTATGGTTGCCCACAGTCACTTAGGACTGTTTGTGGCATGTAGGCAGAGACAGTAGGCAGGGACTAGTTCAAGGTTCATTATTTGTCCCAACCCTGATCTGCAGTCATAACAGAATATCTCACCATATTTTTTCTCTACGAATATTAGCATGGATTCTATCTAGGACCTGGTGACCAAGGTGTAAGGGGTGTCAGGCCTAGTGGTAAGTTAGGATACTGTGGATTACTGGAAGTGGGAGCCTATTGGCACAGTGGCTCAGCTAGGGCTGTTAGAGACAAGTCCTAAATCCATGGGAAAGGACATCCGCTGAGCTACTACGAGGGCATGAAGTGACACGCTAATAGGGATTACAGGTCCACTTAGTGGAAGAGGTAGTTGTCTGGGAGACCCTCTAGGGACACGCTAGCAAGTTGCAGAAGAGACTTGGCCTTTGCACTTTGCTAAACTACTGACTCTTGGTACCTCAGTTGCTCTTGTAGACTCCTTCAGAGGTAGCAGAAGTAGAGAAGATAGTCCCACAGCATGAAGAGGTTAGTCCATCCTCTAGCGGTGCTCTAGTCGGATATGACTAAGATCGAGGAGTCAGAAAAAAATTCTGAAGTTCCGCACAAGGCTCCTGGCAGAAGGCCAGGGCCTGTAGGCACACGGTCAGCAGACTCTGTGACAATACTCTCTCTCATAGGCTGTGTATAGACTGAACAGCAGACTAGAACTGCACCCATAAGTCCCACCCCACTATATATATATATATATATATATATATCATAAAAATCAAAGTCTGTCTGTCTTTCTGTCTGTCCGTCTGTCCTCTGCCAGATGTACAGGAGGGGAGGGGGAAGAGCGCCCCATAGAAATGAATGGGATAATCTCCACACAGCACACACAGGTGACATAATTAGTGCTGCAACTCCCCAGCAGAAACGGCAGTTGGAAGCCTTAGCAACCAACAGGATTACTGCTTTCATTTTCACAGGGAGCTGGAATCTGACTGGTTGCTAGGGCAGCTGCCTCACAACCATCCACAGAAATAACTACAGTAACAGTGTACAGTGTATATACAGTGTATACAGTAAGGGGCTTACCTGCCAGGTGGTCGGTGTTGGGGAATGTATACAGTAACGGGATTTTAGGGAATGTATACAGCATGGGGCTACCTGGGGGGGCAGGTTATACAGCATGGCATGGGGGCTACCTGAAGGGTGAAGTGTATACAGCATAGGGGCTACATGCAGAGGGGAGTCTGTACTGCATGGGGGCTACCTGAAGGGGGGCAGTGTATACTGTATGGGGGCTACCTGCAGGGGGGGAGTGTATACAGTATGGGGGCAACCTGTGTGGGTGGAGTATATACAGTATGGGGGCAACTTGCAAAAAGGGGGGGAGTGTATAGAGTATGGGGGCTACCTGCAGGGGTGTAGTGTATACAGTATAGGCACTACCTGCAGGGGGGTGTATAGAGTATGGGGGCTACCTGCAAGTGGCGGGTGTATAGAGTATGGGGGCTACCTGCAATTGGGGGGAGTGTATAGAGTATGGGGGCTACCCGCAGGGGTGGGGGTGTATACAGTATGGGGGCTACCTGCGGGGGGAGTGTATACAATATGGGGGCTACCTGCAGGGAGGGAGTGTATACAGTATGGGGGCTACCTGCGGGGGGAGTGTATACAATATGGGGGCTACCTGCAGGGGGGGGTGTATACTGTATGGGGGCTACCTGCAGAGGGGGGAGTGTATACAGTATAGTAGTACCTGCAGGGGGGGTGTATACAGTATGGGGGCTACCTGCAGGGAGGGAGTGTATACAGTATAGGAGTACCTGCAGGGGGGGGGGGGTATACAGTATGGGGGCTACCTGCAGGGAGGGAGTGTATACAGTATAGGAGTACCTGCAGGGGGGGGGGTGTATACAGTATGGGGGCTACCTGCAGGGAGGGTGTGTATACAGTATAGGAGTACCTGCAGGGGGGGGGGGTGTATACAGTATGGGGGCTACCTGCAGAGGGGGGAGTGTATACAGTATTAGAAACCTCTTCTGTGTTGCCCTCTGTGTTGCGGTCTCTGAACTGTCAGGCCGCTCGGCCAATCACAGGCCGTGGCCAGTGAACAAAGTTTATAGTGAACTGATCCTCAGAATAAAGTAGATTTCCCAACAATATTCAACATGATCTATGACTGACCACCAGGAGGCAGCGCTGCTCCACATGACTAGGCTAATAGAGACATCACATATAACACATAGAACATGTCCTCAGTGCTGGAGTCGTCTTCTGACAGGTTCTTATATGTTACTATTATTCTTCATTCTGTCCGTTCCCAGGAAAGCTAATATGGCTGCCATTATACCCCCGGAGCAGTAATCCTGTGTGCAGCTGGAAGTCCATCCAATCATTTCATACGTCTCAGTTCAGAATTACTTATTTTGCTGTTTATTAGATCATAAATCTCCTTTTACTCATTTCCTTTGATGCTGTCGTGTGGATAGATACATAGAGAGCAGTGTCAGAGTATACAGCAAGATGTCACGCCTAAGAGGTGGTAGCCGGGATCTCCTCGGAGGATGAATTGAAGACCAGATGACTAAACTGACGACTTTACCCAATCGTCTTTCATGAACATTGGTACAGAATCTTGATGGTTGCAGTCATGTAAAGCGGCAAATAACACTTCATGGTTACACAGTAGGTGGCGCTATACACTTGGTTGTTACAGGTTACCCTTGGTACAAAACACTACATGGCCACTATAAAACTCCTAAAAGCGCAGTACACCTGGTTATATATATGGGAAGCTGGTGGGTAAGAGCTGGGGGGACTGCGACTGCTACACAATGAGCTTTGTGGGGTAGCACAGCTTTGTTGCGGTAACCAATGGTACAAAGGGCAATAAAAGGGGGCTGCACGGACAGTGATGATGAGGTTCCCCCAGGACCACCCTGGTGCAGTATATGACTGATGACAGGGGGGTGGCCTTGATAATATGAGTTCAGAAGAAGCAAAGACACCAGGAGTCGAGGAGTTGAATGTAAACTAAACAATCAAACTTCATTTATAACATGGAGGTACAAACATTGTATACAGTCATCTCTGGTCGTCATTCACTGATGCTGCAGTTCACACCGCGGTGTGCAGTTCTTGAAGAACATGACATGTGACCCACAATGCCCAGGCCTGGCCTGAAGCTTGTGCAGGTACCACCAAAGCTGTGAGGTCCTTGTACAACTTACCCTCACATACTAACTCTGACCCTGGTTCTCCAGCTTGAAGGAGGGAAATGTTAAAGAACTCAAGACTCAAGTGGTCCTTAGGAACCGAGATGATCCCAAGCGGCCCCAGGTGGGCTTCTGTGGGCAGATGAGATGTTACTATGACTCTGGCTTAATTCAACATTGATTCTTAAACTCAGACTCAACTAAAATACAGGAGGACATTATGGAGCAGAGTGCAGTATACGGTAGGATATAACAGTAATTTAGTTGGGTGCTGGAGCTCAGTGCTGGCAGATGAAGACCTCGGAGGGAGCACATGATGTCATAGTACTGATAGTAAATCACCGACCCCCCCCCCCCCCCCCTTCCCTGACTTATCGCAGGAAGCTGCTTCTTCCAGACAGGAAAACCTCGTTTCTTGTAATGTTATGTTTGGATGGAGGACGCAATACCAGAAGCGACGCATGAGTCTGGACAATAGCGAGAGGTGGGCAAATATACAGAGCCCATTATGTCTAGTCACACAATTCTCCATAATAGCACCGCTAGGACTGCATGTGATGTCACCACTAGGGCTGCATGTGATATCACCACTAGAACTGCAGGTGCAGGTTCTCTGGTGTATGACAGTGTCTGGTGCGGGGTCTCTGGTGTATGGCCGTTCCTGGTGCGGGGTCTCTGGTGTATGGCAGTGTCTGGTGCGGGGTCTCTGGTGTATGGCTGTGTCTGGTGCAGGGTCTCTGGTGCAGGATCTCTGGGTTATTGCTGTGCCTGGTGCAGGGTCTCTGGTGAATGGCCTTTCCTGGTGCAGGGTCTTTGGTGTATGGCTGTGCCTGGTGCAGGATCTCTGGGTTATGGCAGTGTCTGGTGCAGGGTCTCTGGTGTATGGCTGTGCCTGGTGCAGGGTCTCTGGTGTATGGCTTTGCCTGGTGCAGGGTCTCTGGTGTATGGCCGTGCCAGGTGCAGGGTCTCTGGTGTATGGCTGTGCCTGGTGCAGGATCTCTGGGTTATGGCAGTGTCTGGTGCAGGGTATCAGGTGTATGGCTGTGCCTGGTGCAGGGTCTCTGGCATATGGCTGTGCCTGGTGCAGGGTCTCTGGTGCAGGGTCTCAGGTGTATGGCTGTGCCTGGTGCAGGGTCTCTGGTGTATGGCTGTGCCTGGTGCAGGGTCTCTGGTGTATGACTGTGCCTGGTGCAGGGTCTCTGGTGTATGGCCGTGCCTGGTGCAGGGTCTCTGGTGTATGGCCGTGCCTGGTGCAGGGTCTCTGGTGTATGGCAGTGTCTGGTGCGGGGTCTCTGGTGTATGGCAGTGTCTGGTGCGGGGTCTCTGGTGTATGGCCGTGCCTAGTGCAGGGTCTCTGGTGTATGGCCGTGTCTGGTGCAGGGTCTCTGGTGTATGGCTGTGCCTGGTGCAGGGTCTCTGGTGTATGGCTGTGCCTGGTGCAGGGTCTCTGGTGTATGGCCGTGCCTGGTGCAGGGTCTCTGGTGTATGGCCGTGTCTGGTGCAGGGTCTCTGGTATATGGCTGTGCCTGGTGCAGGGTCTCTGGTGTATGGCCGTGTCTGGTGCAGGGTCTCTGGTGTATGGCCGTGTCTGGTGCAGGGTCTCTGGTGTGTGGCCGTGCCTGGTGCAGGGTCTCTGGTGTGTGGCTGTGCCTGGTGCAGGGTCTCTGGTGTGTGGCCGTGTCTGGTGCAGGGTCTCTGGTGTATGGCTGTGCCTGGTGCAGGGTCTCTGGTGTATGGCCGTGTCTGGTGCAGGGTCTCTGGTGTATGGCCGTGTCTGGTGCAGGGTCTCTGGTGCAGGGTCTCTGGTGTATGGCCGTCTCTGGTGCAGGGTCTCTGGTGTATGGCCGTGTCTGGTGCAGGGTCTCTGGTGCAGGGTCTCTGGTGTATGGCCGTCTCTGGTGCAGGGTCTCTGGTGTATGGCCGTGCCTGGTGCAGGGTCTCTGGTGCGGGCGTTGCTGAACACACACAGATTTGCGCTTTATCACCCAGTAGCAGGATGGAGGCGCCAGCCGGGTGTTATTACCAGAGATAAGCGCCAGTTTTCAGGAACCTCTCTGCAGGACAACAGGAATCCATCCAGATAAGCGCATCCTCCCATATTCCTGGAGAAAGAGCCGGACCAGCTGATGTCAGGATCAGACACTGCAGCGCCTCATAGTCCACTCAGTGGGCTTCCTGCAGGGTGACAGATGCTGAGTGATAACCCCCCCAGTATGGCGTATATAAGATATATTATAAATGATAGCATGGATCCATGATATACAATAAGCCTGTGATTTTGTTGTCTCTATTATACATGTAAGTTGGGGCTATCACTTGGTGAATGAAGATGATGAGGGTTATGATTGGCCCAGCTCCAGCCCAGACTCCAGTATTTGAAGGGTTAATGTGTGTTCCCCATTAATGTACATTTAGGAAATAGTTGAGGCCTGTGAGTTGGCAGCCTCGGTGGTGACTCCTGCCAGCCTCTCCCACAGCGCCGCGCACATACTCATCGCTTCCCATCGCCACCAGAACAAAGCCCGGCCATTGATGGAAGGAAGAGAGAGTGAGCCCCCAGCGAAATGCCAGCACCCCGACCCACACATGGAGCTCAGCGGCCCCGGGGGGGCGGGGGAGATGCTGATCCCAAAGGAGGAATTGTTCCATCTCCTTCTCATTATGTATTTCACTAGAAAGAAAATGCATTCACTATTAACCCTATACCTAATCCAATATACCCAGACATCCATATATACCTGGGTGGCCATACCTAACCCCATATACCCAGACATCCATATCTACCCCCATATACCTGCCCGTCCATATCTAACCCCATATGCAATCCCATATACCTGGCTGTCCATGTGTAAACCCATATCTATTGCCATATACTATACCTGGTCGTCCATATCTAACCCCATATCTAATCCCATATACCTGGCTGTCCATATCTAACCCCATATCTAATTTCATATACTGTACATGGCTGTCCATATCTAACCCCATACCTAATCTCAAATACCCAGTCATTCATATATAACCCCATATACCTGTGTGTCCATATCTAACCCTATATACCTGGGTGTCCATATCTAACCCCATATACCTGGGTGTCCATATCTAACCTCATATACCTGGGTGTCCATATCTAACCCCATATACCTGGGTGTCCATATCTAACCCCATATATCTGGGTGTCTATATCTAACCCCATATACCTGGGTGTTCATATCTAACCCCATATATCTGGGTGTCCATATCTAACCCCATATACCTGGGTGTTCATATCTAACCCCATATGCCTGGGTGTACATATCTAATCCTATATACCTGGGTGTACATATCTAATCCTATATACCTGGGTGTACATATCTAATCCTATATACCTGGGTGTCCATATCTAACCCCATATACCTGGGTGTCCATATCTAACCCCATATACCTGGGTGTCCATATCTAACCCCATATGCCTGGGTGTACATATCTAATCCTATATACCTGGGTGTACATATATAACCCCATATACCTGGGTGTCCATATCTAACCCCATATACCTGGGTGTACATATCTAACCCCATATACCTGGGTGTACATATCTAATCCTACATACCTGGGTGTACATATATAACCCCATATACCTGTGTGTCCACATCTAACCCTATATACCTGGGTGTACATATCTAACCCCATATGCCTGGGTGTACATATCTAATCCTATATACCTGGGTGTCCATATTTAACCCCATATACCTGGGTGTACATATCTAATCCTATATACCTGGGTGTACATATCTAATCACATATACCTGGGTGTCCATATCTAACCTCATATACCTGGGAGTCCATATCTAACCCCATATATCTGGGTGTCCATATCTAACCCCATATACCTGGGTGTACATATCTAACCCCATATACCTGGGTGTACATATCTAATCCTATATACCTGGGTGTCCATATCTAACCCCATATACCTGGGTGTCCATATCTAACCCCATATACCTGGGTGTTCATATCTAACCCCATATATCTGGGTGTCCATATCTAACCCCATATACCTGGGTGTACATATCTAATCCTATATACCTGGGTGTACATATCTAATCCCATATACCTGGGTGTCCATATCTAACCCCCATATACCTGAATGTACATGTCTAATCCCATATACCTGGGTGTACATATCTAACCCCATATACCCCATATGTGGTGTCCCACATGTTGCTATTAGTTACACCCTTCGCAAAAGCCTTTACTTTTTGTGTGTAAGTGGTGATGTAGTAGTGTTAAAGTTTCACCACAATGTGTCGCTTTTGTAAGTATATGTACTTAGTTGTTGCACAGCTGTAGTATTGAAAGGGTTCTTGTTTGTTTGCGTGTCACATGGATCTGTAGACCAATGGGAGTGCTTTCTTCTTCTATCCTATCATTTCTCTCTTTACTTCTCACTTATGCACTCTTCACCCATTCACAGCACACCTTACAGGGGCTGTAGATAGGAAGTCACATGGGTAGAGGAAGTGTAGTGTCTTTTGTCATTAGACTTTGTAAAGGAAGGACACAAGTCAGAACGCTCTCTACAGCGGTCCATTCAGGCCCTGGCCCTCTGCCAGGTCCCAGTCTCAGTGTGCAGTCTAGAAGCAGACCCAGGCACAGATTCTTCTTAAGTAACTCCACTCAGCACTATGCAGTGTTAAACCTTTAACTAGAAAGGACAAGTCAGAGATGATCTCAACCCATGCAGTGGACAAGGAGAGACACAGTGCAGGACAATATCGATAAAGAAAAGTAAAGGAACTGATCCAGATAGAGCAAAGTTCATAGAAGCCTATGAACTCGCAGCGTGGGTGTAAGCAGTGAACCCTCAGCATTCCGCTCTTCCCAGGTAACAAGGTCTGGGGCTTGTGTCACCCACTAGGATGGGTCCCCCGGCACTGATAGGGCAATAGGTAGTGCGAAAACCAAAGAGTCAAAGCACAGGCACAAGTATTCTCTCTCTCTTCTCAAGTATTCTTCTATTTCTTCCTCCAACATCCCTGCAGAGCACAGTGCTACTTGGGTTGGGACTCTCACGACAGCCTCCACTCTACTCTTCTGTTTCTTCTGTATACCTCCCAGCACGCAACTCAGTCAGCACAACTGTACCACTCTCTATACTCTCACTACAGATCTGGATCCTAAGCTATCACGTGTTTGATCAAATGAAGTCTTATGTCAATACAAATCTGTATGATCTGCTGCATATAAGTATTCTTGGAGTAAAACAGATTTTATTTATGGTAAAGAGACTCTGTCATTCCTCGCCAAGCACCAACACAGTACACACACACTCCTTGGGTCATTTCCCCTTTCTGTAGGTAGCGGTAATATTTCCTTCCTATATACTGGTAATATTGGTCTCAGTGTACAGGATTTTGTCAGTAACAGTAATAGTCTCCCTATATGCTGGTGTTATTGGTAATATCTGTCTTGGTGTGTGTGTGTGTATATGTATTTATATATACAGTGTATATATATATATACCAATAGCATTACTTGGTCGTGAAAGGGGGGTGGCCAAGTTGACCTCTTGCACCAGGGTCCAGGAGACATTAGCTATGCCCCTGCATAACTCCATAACTATACTACACAGGGGGCAGGGCTGTGACAACCTCTTATACATGATATAGCAGGCGGTTGTAGCAGTAATAGTTGCGGTATGCAGTGATATGGCTCCGGTTGGTGGGGTATATTGGATATAAAGGCTTTTTCTTCACATCCTTTTGTTATCTCACTGCTCTGTAATTTCCCCTTTGTCCTCTGCCTTGACCCTGAGTATTTGACAATGAGGAGAAAGGTTTGAGATAAGCCCTGGAAAATGTTATGAGAATACAGCATATCCTATGATCAGAGACTAAGGGGCCTATTCCACCGGAGCGATAATCGGTCGAATTGCTCCATGGAATAGAGACAATGATCAGCCGATGATCATGTCATCGGCTGATCGTTACTTTAGGTGCAAACCTAAAATCATTGGTCACCGACCGCGTATCGCTATGTGGAATAGCGGTGCGCGACGGGCAACCGTCGATTTAACAAACCATACATTACCTCACCAGGCTGCAGGGCTTCTCCTGCGCTCCTTCTTCTGGTCCCGGGCGCAGGTCTAGTAAACGAGCGCCGATCTAGCTGCTCGCTTACGTTATTGATTGGGCCTGTGGAATAGGACCCTTACTCCTCTAATGTACCAAACCACTGCACCCTCTAATGTACTGTCCCACTGTCCTTTAATGTACTGTACCACTGTTCTCTCTAATGTACTGTACCACTGTCCTCTAATGTACTGTACCACTGTCCTCTCTAATGTACTGTACCACTGTCCTCTAATGTACTGTACCACTGTTCCCTCTAATGTACTGTACCACTGTCCTCTAATGTACTGTACCACTGTCCCCTCTAATGTACTGTGCTCCTGTCCCCTCTAATGTGCTGTACCATTGTCCCCTCTAATGTACTGGGCCACTGTCGTCTCTAATGTACTGTACTACTGTTCCACTAATGTACTGTACCACTGTACTCTCTAATGTACTGTACATGTACATTAGAGTAGACAGTGGTACAGTACATTAGAGAGAACAGTGGTACAGTACATTAGAGAGGACAGTGGCACAGTACATTAGAGGACAGAGGTACAGTACATTAGAGGGGACAGTCCACTCCACTCTAATGTACTGTACCACCATCCTCTAATGTACTGTGCCACTGTCCTCTCTAATGTACTGTACCACTGTCCAATCTAATGTACTGTACCACTGTCCCCTCTAATGTACTGTACCACTATCCTCTCTAATGTACTGTACCACTGTCCTCTAATGTACTGTACCACTGTCCTCTAATGTACTGTACCACTGTCCCCTCTAATGTACTGTACCACTGTCCTCTCTAATGTACTGTACCACTGTCCTCTTTAATGTACCACTTTCCTCTAATCATTGTTTCCCAATATTTGGGTCTCCAGCTGTAACAAAACTACAACTCCCATCATGAACTGTCAGACTGGCACTGCACATGGAGAGGGCACAGTCCAGTACTGCAAATGGAAAGGGCACAGACCGCCACCATGCATGGAGAATGCACAGACAAGCATTGCATAAGGAGAGGGCACAGACCGGCACTGCGCATGGAGAGGGCACAGACTGGCACTGCACATGGAGAGGGCACAGACCGACACCGCACATAGAAAGGGCACAGACCGTCACTGCGCATGGAGAGGGCACAGTCCGGCACTGCACATGGAGAAAGCACAGACGAGTGTGGTGAGCCCCCGGATGTTGTTATAGCGGTGGGACGGACGGTCACTTGCTAGATGGAAGTGTGACGCCCCTACTGTGGTGGATGGTAAGTGCTGAGTAGGATGTAGTAGCATTGGTAGAGTTGTACTGAGGTAGCGCAGTAGAGAGGAGGGTGCCGTGAGAGTCCCAACCTAAGTAGTAATGTGCTCTGCCGGGATGTTGGAGTATGTAGAAGAATACTTAAGAAGAAGAAGAAGAAGAGAAACCTGTGCCTGTGTATTGACTTTTCTATAGTCTTTACACCACTTTTTGCCCACTAGCGCTTGCTGAATCGTACTAATAGGTGACACAGGCCCCAGACCTTGTTACCTGGAATGAGCAGAGTGCTGAGGGTTTCCTTGCTGACACTCGCTCTGCGAGATGGAGTTCATAGACTTTTACAGTAACTTTGCTCTACCCGGATCAGTTCCTAGCTCTTTGGCTCTTTAGTGGATAATTTCCTGCACTGTTGTTTTTCCTAGTCCACGGCGTGGGTTGAGATGATCTGTTGGCTAGTCCTCTTCTGAGAGGTTTAACACTGCATCATGCAGGGTATAGGTACTAAGGGAGAAGTTTGTCCTTCCCATACGGGATACTGACTAAGACTAACTCCTTTTGTTTACGGGGGGACCTGGCAGAGGGCCAGGGCCCAGGTAGGACCACTGTGGAGAGCTATCTTGGCTGCGTCCTTCCTCCACAGGATCTCGACTAAGACTCCTCCTTCACCCAAGGAACTAACTTCCTATTCAGCATGTAAGACACGCTGTGGTTGGGTGGAAAGAGTGGAACAGAAGAGCAGATAGGGAAGAGGTGATAGGACAGAAGAAAGTAAAGACCCTACTGGTTCACAGATTCTGCTACACACAAACACAATAACCCTTTAAGAAATTTCAGCTGTGCAGCTTCCACACTTCAATACATAATACAGCGATATCTAGTGGTCATCTCTAAATACTACTTTGACTGCAATAAGACCACAAAAAGTACAGACTTTTGTGAAGGGTGTGAACAACAGTAATACCCCTAGCGGGACATCACACGAGCACTACACATGGAGAGGGCACAGACCGGCACTGCGCATGGAGAGGACACAGACTAGCACTGAATATGGAGAGGGCACAGACCGGCACTGCGCATGGAGAAGGCACAGACAAGCACTGCACATGGAGAAGGCTCAGACTAGCACTGTACATGGAAAGGGCACAGACCGGCACCGCACATGGAGAGGGCACAGACCAGCATCCCACATGGAGAAGGCACAGACATGCACTCCACATGGAGAGGGCACAGACTGGCACTGCACATGGAGAGGGCACAGACTGGCACTGCACATGGAGAGGGCACAGACCAGCATCCCACATGGAGAAGGCACAGACAAGCACTCCACATGGAGGGGGCACAGATCGGCACCGCGCATGGAGAGGGCACAGACCAGCATCCCACATGGAGAAGGCACAGACAAGCACTCAACATGGAGAGGGCACAGACAAGCACTGCACATGGAGAGGGCACAGACTGGCACTGCACATAGAGAGGGCACAGACCAGCATCCCACATGGAGAAGGCACAGACAAGCACTCCACATGGAGAGGGCACAGACTGGCACTGCACATGGAGAGGGCACAGATTGGCACCGCACATGGAGAAAACACAAATGTTTAATATGTCTAGATAACGTGTCAGAAGTTCTTTGTTTAGGGACAGTTAAAGCTTTATTCAAAATGTGAGTGAAGTTTTCCGGCCTTGTTTGCCGCAGATGTCCTTGATCACCCTGTCCCCTCGGTCATGTCCTCTGAAGAGCTCGGTTCAGGCCTGATATGATCGCATATAGCAGGAAATGCTTTCATCGGGTTCTCACTCCTTCTTGAGATGGGACATGCTGATTACCCGACGTGTTTCCCGGATCCTGGCACTGTCTCCTGTTCTAAAGTGGAATTCCTACTCGATGCAAATACTTTCATCCAGTGAAGAGGCTTCTACTCCTTCATCAAACACACCACTGATCTGTCCAACCCATGGTGCTACTCCAGTCTTACGAGACAGAATAATTCTGGTGCTAACATATAGCTGCTGTCCCTGCACCTTTCACGAGGCAGCAACCAACTGGGCAGCTACAGAAGGGCACTTGGAAACTGTTTTTGTGAAAGGTTGAAGATGAAGAGGTTGTGGAAGACCTAGATGTCAATGTAGATCCAAGTCTCTTAAGGTCCAAGAACTTTGATGGTGGTGGTGGTCCACAAACACTTTTACCAGTTCAGTTCTCATTGTATGCCATGTGTTGGTGAAGGACGTCAATCACATAGTTTCTTGAGATAACCGGAAACTATCACTGAACAATTCTTTGAAATACAATCCGATGCAATACAATCCTGTGCCAGTGAGCAGGGGTACTTAGGCAAGAAGACTTGAGACAAAGACAGACCTCACAACACTGGAACAGAAAAACAGGCATGAGCCCTGGCCAGTGGCCAGGCTCCAGGATAGACTCTGCTCTCTGACTCTTTTTCTGTCTGCTTTTGTAGAAACACCCTCTTAAGAAGAACCCCTAGACTTGAGCTGTCCACCCTATAGATAATACAGAGAGAGGTTTCCCACTAGTGGAGAGAAGCCTGAGGTAACATGAGCATTGATTGGCTCAGGGGGATGTGGAGACATTTGGTAGACTCTGATTGGCTTAGAAGAGGGAGGTGACTAGACATACTATCTCTGCAGGCAGGTGGCACAGTGACAGTATATCAGGTGCATAGGACTTCACTACATGCTTGTTGTCAGTGAATAGAAAATTCAGTTAGAATCATCCTATACACACACAGTACCCACACACATCAAATAAAGTGACAGGATTGCCGCCCTACACTATAGTATACCTCAGCAGCAGAAATAACAGGCTCAAGGACAATGCAACACAAGGTCTACAGCAGAACATCGCTCATCACACTGCCCCGCCATCTTGTCTTCTTCCCATAGTGCATCCTAGTGCTAGCTCTTCCCCAGGTAAGTGACCCACATGCACCCGGCCATTTACATGATGGTGAATGTGACCCATTAGACCAGGCACCTTCTTCCCTTGCTCCATGCTCCATTTATGATGTCCGTTGTAGACACTTTCAGTGGTGGACAGGGGTCACATGGGCTCTGTGGGGCCCCATACACAGCAAGCTGCCATGTCCTGTGTGGTCTTTATATCCCTGGTCACTGGTTGTCTTTCCCTGGAGACATTTGGTCGGTACTAAGCACTATATACTGGGGACAACCCACAAGGTCATCTGTCCTGGAGATGTTCTGCACCCCGCGTCTACACATCACTGTTCGGCCCTTGTCCCAGTCGCTCGGTTCCTTACACTCGCCCACTTTTCCTGCTTTCAATACATCAGGTGACTGGAGTCTCACGTGCCAGTATGTCCTATCCCCATATATTCCTCTAATCTTTCAGTGGTTGTAATATTATGGCTGATCGTACATACTAACACGCGTGTATATCACCCTGTCACCCCCGGCGGATATCTCTTGATGGTGGTTTATATGAGGTGACACCTGCAGTATCTTATCCTCCTCCATCTTACATGTACCTGCAGGCAGGTGTAAGCTGTCAGTGTACAGTCCGGGGCCCGGGGCTGGGAATTTCAGACACAGCAGGGTTAAAAAGAATCTTATTCATTTCAGCGCCTCAGATCTCATTACAAGGGACACGGTGTGGGGAGAAATTCCTGGGATGACTACACAGAGGAGGGAGGGGGTGCAGGGGCTTCACCCTTACCTGCAGGGGGACCGGCATGGCGGTGTCGGGGGGAGACCACATGGGGTTCAGGCTCCACCGCTCACAGCATGTGAGGTAGTGACAACAATCCTCCTGTTTCACCTTATCACAAGCAGATGTCACTGTTGTCTCTGTAACCACTTGCCTAATGTTTGTCAGTCCTGTCAAGGCCCGGACCTCATGGCCCTGTAATATGTCTCCCCCTGGGCCTGGACCCCATAGCTTTGTGATGTCCCCCTGGGACCTGGACCCCATAGCTTTGTGATGTCCCCCTGGGACCTAGACCCCATAGCCCTGTAATGTGTCTCCTCCTGGGCCCGGACCCTATAGCCCTATAATGTTTCTCTCCCTGGGCCCCGACCCCATCGCCCTGTAATGTATCTCCTCATGGGGCCGGGACCCCATAGCCCTGTAATGTATCTCCTCCTGGGCCCGGACCCCATAGCCCTGTAATGTATCTCCTCCTGGGCCCGGACCCCATAGCCCTGTAATGTATCTCCTCCTGGGCCCCGACCCCATCGCCCTGTAATGTATCTCCTTCTTGGCCCCGACCCCATCGCCCTGTAATGTATCTCCTCCTGGGCCCAGACCCCATCACCCTGTAATGTGTCTCCCCCTGGGCCCCAACCCCATAGCCCTGTAATGTGTCTCCCCCTGGGCCCGGACCCCATAGCCCTGTAATGTATCTCCTCCTGGGCCCCGACCCCATCGCCCTGTAATGTATCTCCTCATGGGGACGGGACCCCATAGCCCTGTAATGTATCTCCTCCTGGGCCCGGACCCCATCACCCTGTAATGTGTCTCCCCCTGGGCCCCGACCCCATAGCCCTGTAATGTGTCTCCCCCTGGGCCCCGGACCCCACAGCCCTGTAATGTGTCTCCTCCTGGGCCCGGACCCCACAGCCCTGTAATGTGTCTCCTCCTGGGCCCGGACCCCATCACCCTGTAATGTATCTCCTCCTGGGCCCAGACCCCATCACCCTGTAATGTGTCTCCCCCTGGGCCCCAACCCCATAGCCCTGTAATGTGTCTCCCCCTGGGCCCGGACCCCATAGCCCTGTAATGTATCTCCTCCTGGGCCCCGACCCCATCGCCCTGTAATGTATCTCCTCATGGGGACGGGACCCCATAGCCCTGTAATGTATCTCCTCCTGGGCCTGGACCCCATCACCCTGTAATGTGTCTCCCCCTGGGCCCCGACCCCATCACCCTGTAATGTGTCTCCCCCTGGGCCCCGACCCCATAGCCCTGTAATGTGTCTCCCCCTGGGCCCCAGACCCCACAGCCCTGTAATGTGTCTCCTCCTGGGCCCGGACCCCACAGCCCTGTAATGTGTCTCCTCCTGGGCCCGGACCCCATCACCCTGTAATGTGTCTCCCCCTGGGCCCGGACCCCATAGCCTTGTAATGTGTCTCCCCCTGGGCCCGGACCCTATAGCCTTGTAATGTGTCTCCCCCTGGGCCCGGACCCCATAGCCTTGTAATGTGTCTCCTCCTGGGCCCGGACCCTATAGCCTTGTAATGTGTCTCCCCCTGGGCAGGGACCCCACAGCCCTGTAATGTGTCTCCTCCTGGGCCCCGACCCCATCACCCTGTAATGTGTCTCCCCCTGGGCCCGGACCCTATAGCCTTGTAATGTGTCTTCCCCCGGGCCCGGACCCTATAGCCTTGTAATGTGTCTCCCCCTGGGCCAAGACCCCATAGCCCTGTAATGTGTCTCCCCCTGGGCCCGGACCCCACAGCCCTGTAATGTGTCTCCTCCTGGGCCCCGACCCCATCACCCTGTAATGTGTCTCCCCCTGGGCCCGGACCCTATAGCCTTGTAATGTGTCTTCCCCCGGGCCCGGACCCTATAGTCTTGTAATGTGTCTCCCCCTGGGCCAAGACCCCATAGCCCTGTAATGTGTCTCCCCCTGGGCAGGGACCCCATATTCTTGTAATGTGTCTCCCCCTGGGCCCCGACCCCATCACCCTGTAATGTGTCTCCTCCTGGGCCCCGGACCCCATAGCCCTGTACTGTGTCTCCTCCTGGGCCCCGGACCCCATAGCCCTGTACTGTGTCTCCTCCTGGGCCCCGGACCCCATAGCCCTGTACTGTGTCTCCTCCTGGGCCCCGGACCCCATAGCCCTGTACTGTGTCTCCTCCTGGGCCCGGACCCTATAGCCCTTTAATGTGTCTCCTCCTGGGCCCGGACCCTATAGCCCTATAATGTTTCTCTCCCTGGGCCTGGACCCCATAGCCTTGTAATGTGTCTCCTCCTGAGCCAGGACCCTATAGCCCTATAATGTGTCTCCTCCTGGGCCCAAACCCCATAGCCATGTAATGTGTCTCCTCCTGGGGCCCGGACCCCATAGCCCTGTAATGTTTCTCTTCCTGGGCCCGAACCCCATAGCCCTGTAATGTGTCTCCTCCTGGGCCCACACCCTATAGCCCTGTGATGTATCTCCCCCTGAGCCGGACCCCATAGCTCTGTGATGTCCCCCTGGGCCTTGACCCCATAGCCCCCTGATGTCCCCTGTGATATCAGCAGATGATCCTATAAGCTATGAGTTGTGGCCTCCATGGAGGAGACTTGTTTCTCCAGCACATCGCTCAGATGATTGATCAGTTTGAGATCTGGGGAATCTGGTGGCTCAACAATGTCTGAAATGTGGTAGGGACATTATTAGCATGGGGCAGTATGGAGGCACAGGGGTCACTATTAGAGTATGGGAACACTATGAGTATGAGGGAACAAGGGATACTATTACAGTATGGAGGTACAGGGGGCACTATTATAGTAGGCAGGCATAGTGGGCATATTACAGTATGGAGGCACAGGGGGTATTATAACTGTATGATGTCACAGTAGGTACTATTACTGTGTGATGACGCAGGGTATTATAACTGTATGATGTCACAGTAGGTACTATTACTATGTGATGACGCAGGGTACTATAACTGTATGATGTCACAGTAGGTACTATTACTGTGTGATGAAACGGGGTACTATAACTGTATAGAACATGATGGCACAGATGGTACTATTACTGTATGATGGAATACTATGTGGGGAGGCACAGGGTGTAATACTTTATGGAGGCACAGAGTGTACTATTACTGTACGGCGGCACAGAGTGTACTATTACTGTATGGAGGCACAGGAGGTTCCATTACTGTATGGAGGTGCAGAGTGTACTATTACTGTAGAGAGGCACAGAGTGTACTATTACTGTAATGGAGGCACAGTGGATACTATTACTGTATGGAGGCACAGAGTGTACTATTACTGTATGGAGGCACAGAGTGTACTACTACTGTACGGCGGCAAAGAGTGTACTATTACTGTAGAGAGGCACAGAGTGTACTATTACTGTACGGCGGCACAGAGTGTACTATTACTGTAGAGAGGCACAGAGTGTACTATTACTGTAGAGAGGCACAGAGTGTACTATTACTGTAATGGAGGCACAGTGGATACTATTACTGTAATGGGGGCACAGAGTGTACTATTACTGTATGGAGGCACAGAGTGTACTACTACTGTACGGCGGCAAAGAGTGTACTATTACTGTAGAGAGGCACAGAGTGTACTATTACTGTGTGGAGGCACAGGGGGTACTATTACTATATGGAGGCACAGGGGGTACTATTACTATATGGAGGCACAGAGGGTACTGTTACTGTATGGAAGCACAGAGTGTACTATTACTGTAATGGGGGCACAGAGGTACTATTAATGTATGGATGCACAGAGTGTACTATTACTGTATGGAAGCACAGAGTGTACTATTACTGTAGGGAGGCACAGGGGGTAATATTACTGTAGGGAGGCACGGGGTACTATTACTGTATGGAGGCACAGGGGGTACTATTACTGTATGAAGGCACTGGGTGTACTATTACTGTATGGAGGCACATGTGGTACTATTTCTGTATGGGGGCACAGAGTGTACTATTACTGTATGGAGGCACAGGACATACTATAACTGTATAGAGGCACAGAGTGTACTATTGCTGTGTGAAGGCACTGGGTGTACTATTACTGTATGGAGGCACATGTGGTACTATTTCTGTATGGGGGCACAGAGTGTACTATTACTGTGTGAAAGCACAGGGGGTACTATTACTATATGGAGGCAGAGGGAGTTCTATTACTGTAGGAAGGCACATAGTGTACTATACGGTTCAGGGAAGCACTCTTTTTCTTCCCTGAACCGTATTTTGTTTCTCTCTTTTCTCCGTGTTTTGCACTCCTCCTGATGAGACCCACATGACCGCAATTAGCAGGAGACACCTGAGTGCTCATGGTTTTAATCCCTCCTGTCTGTCCCATTCTATCTTTGATAGCTATGGTGGGTGCAATACCTTATCCAGACTTGTGCTGTTTGGGGGCAGCTTCCTCCGCCGGTGGTGCTGGCTGGGTTTTGGTGTGCCATTTTTGGGTCTGGTCCTGTGGCATGGGGGTTGCAGGGCCGTTCCATGGCCTCCCTTCCCTGACTGTGCACGCCTGCGGGGGTGGTGGTCACTGACCGGCACAGTGTGGACTTAGTGTAGGGACCCATGTGTATCAGATACCTGCACGCGGTACATGGGGCAGTGTGGCTTGATCAATTCACATACAGAATTCTGATGTTTTTTATGCAGCCGAGAGGTACTAGTATCAGCCATAGGTGTGAGGTGCAGCACTCTTTTTCTTCCCTGAACCGTACATAGTGTACTATTACTGTATAGAGGCACAGAGGGTACCATTACTGTAGGGATGCACAGGGGTACTATTACTGTATGGAGGCGTGGGGTGTACTATTCCTGTATGGAGGCACAGAGTGTACTATTACTGTATGGAGGCACAGAGTATACTATTACTGTATGGAGGCACAGAATGTACTATTACTGTATGGAGGCACAGAATGTACTATTACTGTATGGAGGCACAGAGTGTACTATTACTGTATGGAGGCACAGGGGGTACTATTACTGTGTGGAGGCACAGGGGGTACTATTACTGTGTGTAGGCACAGGGGGTACTATTACTGTATGGAGGCACAGGGGGTACTATTACTGTGTGGAGGCACAAGGGGTACTATTACTGTGTGTAGGCACAGGGGGTACTATTACTGTATGGAGGCACAGGGGGTACTTTTACTGTATGGAGGCACAGAGTAATATTACTGTGTGGAGGCACAGAGTGTACTATTACTGTATAGAGGCACAGAGGGTACCATTACTGTAGGGATGCACAGAATGTACTATTACTGTATGGAGGCACAGAATGTACTATTACTGTATGGAGGCACAGAATGTACTATTACTGTATGGAGGCACAGAGTGTACTATTACTGTATGGAGGCACAGGGGGTACTATTACTGTGTGGAGGCACAGGGGGTACTATTACTGTGTGTAGGCACAGGGGGTACTATTACTGTATGGAGGCACAGGGGGTACTATTACTGTGTGGAGGCACAGGGGGTACTATTACTGTGTGTAGGCACAGGGGGTACTATTACTGTATGGAAGCACAGGGGGTACTATAACTGTATGGAGGCACAGAGTGTAATATTACTGTGTGGAGGCACAGGGGGTACTATAACTATATGGAGGCACAGGGTGTACTATTACTATATGGAGGCACAGAGTGTAATATTACTGTGTGGAGGCACAGGGGGTACTATAACTATATGGAGGCACAGGGTGTACTATTACTATATGGAGGCACGGGGTGGGGGGAGGGTATTATGTTCCTAATTAACAATTATTTTGTATTGTACGGAATTTGAATGGAATGCGGCCGTCGCTTCCAGACGTTTTCCTATGTGCAGCTCATGCGTTTGAGACCCTTGATTTAGACCAATGTTCAGAAGAGAGGAGTATTCTGTGTACTGCCTGTGTCACTCTGTAGGCTGCCCTCCTCCTTCCACCCCTGCCAGTCTGTATCATGTTACAACAGCCAACAAGAAGCCGAGCTGTTATAACAGGAGGCAGAACATGGATCCTGACAGTGTTACCGCACACATATCACGTATGATTTTAGACAACAACCCTGCTAGGAGGTTAAAAAGAAGAAAAGATGAGACACAGGGATACTGATCAACCATCCAAGGTCACACAATAAGTATGAGGCGGGATACTGGGGAGGGGTATATCCTGCAGACACCAGGTGGCGCCCTCTCCTCGCCTTTAGGATACTGTTATGTTTCACCTTGACTCTTATAATGTAGTTATCTGTAAGTGCAATCTAAACAACAGGTGTCTGATCCAGGGTAATAAGGGAGGACTCGCCCCGTATGCGCCTGTTCGGGACCACTCAGCTGTTTAACTGTGGAGGGGGTAGTCACCCTGAAACTGGGAATAACCCTGTTCTCCCACTGAGAGACCCTCGTAGCAATGAAATCTCAGAGAGCCAGCAGAGACAACAAAGCGCATCGTCTGAGTATGTCAACCAGCAGACAGCTGCCGGAGCCTCGCTCATAAACCCTCGTCCAAAAAAAGAGGCTCCACCGCATACCCCGCATGCCTGCCTGTCTTCCCATCATGTGCGTCAGGTTGCTCATAGACTGGATCATTTGCCCCAAAGTGTCCCCCGTAATCACCAGGACTCATCGTATGTCAAGTCGTAAAGTATTCTGGTTTTCTGGGAAAACTGGGTGACACCCAATGTAGCCACCATCACAGCTCTGACAGCCACCATCAATGATTCAGCATGGCAGTATGTCTTACTAGGCAGATCCAAACTAGAGAGCAGTGAACGTAAAGTAAGAAAGGACAAAACAATTTTTTTTGTTACAACCTTACAGGTCCCATAGACCCCATCAATGATGCCGCATGTAATACTAGGCAGATCCAGAGTCAGGGGTGGCGCCCCCTGTGGCAGCTGTAGTGTACATAGACAGAGGATGTTGGCTGTCAGCCGCACAGTCCACACTCCATCTGTTTCTCCAGCTAGGTTCTGGTCTCCTGGGCCTGACATCCACCCTCTAATTACCCCCTGTACAAAGATGGAGGCGCGGAGCCTGTAATCTTCTATTCGCAGCTCTCAGCCTCAGACGCTCTGCTCTGGAGGAGTCTTACATGTGAAGATCAATGATAAAGGGTGAGTTAGGGTTCAAAAGACCGACACTTATATAGAACAATAAATGGACGTTTATTCGTCTGTTTCTGATTGATCGCTTCCTTTTCCTTTGTTCCTCCTGTCTCCTCCACTAATGACTGGCAGATGCCACTTTACATATAGGGAGATATATACATATAGGAATACATATATATAGAGGGATATATATATATATATACATAGAGGGAGATCATCATCATCATCATATCGGCGGCGGCGATATCGGCGGTATCATAACGGGGTTCTGTGTTAGTGAAAACTTCAGGAGAGAAGGATTTAGGGGTCGTGATTTCTGACACCTCACAATGGGTCACCAGTGCGACTATAGGCAATAGGGAAAGCTAATCGTACCGCTAATGGTCAGGCAGCGTGTAAACAGCAGGTACGAAGCTGCACCAGAATATCAGCAGGTTCATTTGTATCCCCTTTAAGGAGTTAAATCTGTACAGTCTGGAGGATAGGAGGGACATGATGGAGACCTTTATATATGTTACAGGACTAAATAGGGCAGCAGGAGAAAATATTACTTTACGGAAAGAGTAGGGTGGTCTTTTTCTGCTTACAATCTTCTGTGTGCGGTCACCAGGAGAATCTGATTTATAAGCTGATTTATCCGATTTATGTGATTATCCGATTAATAGGTACAGAATCCCCTTCAAGAGGCAAGTTTGCGAATGAATGAGCAGCAGAACGTTTATAAGATGTTCCAGGAGACGTCTGCAGATGGGAGGACACATCATTAAGAGAAGACAAGGTATAGAGGTGTCTAATGCCCGTATTCCACGGGTCGTCAGAGGAGCGCTTGTTTGCTCCTCGTTCCCCGCTCGCTGCCGCCGCTATTCAGCGCGGCTGCAGTGAGCGGGTGAGTGCGGGAGGGGCGTCGGGGAGCTGCGGGGGGGGGGGGGGCTGCTCGGAGGATCGCTAGATCGTCCGGGCAGCCCATAGGATATAGCAGCGTCTGCTGCCGACGCTCCTATTCAATGGGGCGACGGCAGCAGATCGCTGCTATATCAGTCGCTTGTTTTTCAACATGTTGAAAAACAAGCAACTGCAACGATCAGCCGACATGAACGATGTTGGCTGATCGTTGCACTCTTATCGTTATCGATTATCGTTCGTAGCGGCCGATATACGGACGATAATCGTTCCGTGGAATAGGGCCTTAAGGATGACGGGAGAGGAACATCTGGGAAATCACTGATAACAACTTTCCAGTCAGTGACACAAGGAATCAATGTAACAATGGGATTTATGGCCCATAAGGTCGACGCACATTACACGGCAGGCTGATCCCAGATCTATGGACTCTTCCCGTCATCACATCTGTTACCTCTCTTCAGTTTGTAACAAACCCTTAATTTTTATTACTTTGGCTTATCTGCATGATGTGTTCTCCATGGACATCCTATAAATATTGTGCTGATCTTTTACTTATTCCTTTATAATCCTGACTGATAAGGGGAGTCCCTAAGCTTCTACATATAATTTCTCTGGTTAGCTAATAAAGGTATTCGTCCTAAAAGCGGTTATCCAGCGCTACAAAAACATGGCCACTTTTCCCCCTACTGTTGTCTCCAGTTCAGGTGAAGTTTGCAATTAAGCTCCATTTACTTCAATGGAACTGAGTTTCAAAACCCCACCCAAACTGGAGACAACAGTAGGGGGAAAGTGGCCATGTTTTTGTAGCGCTAGATAATCCCTTTAAAGTATACACAACTATTCACCATCTATCACACTGGTTGTGTGATACAAAACAGAGGGTGGTCATTGATGGAACATACTCAGATTGGGTTTTAGTTACTAGTGGGGTACCACAGGGGTCAGTGTTGGGTCCACTTTTTTATATTTTTATTAATGATCTTGTAGAGGGGCTACAGAGTAGAATCTCCATTTTTGCATATGATACTAAACTGGGTAAAGTAATCAGCACAGAGGAGGATATTATCATATTACAGAGGGATTTGGAGAAGCTGGAGGCTTGGGCAGAGAAATGGCAAATGAAGTTTAATATGGATAAATGTAAGGTTGTGCATTTGGGCCGCAGAAATAATAAGTTTAGTTATGTGCTAAATAATAAAACACTGGGTAAAACTACTTCTGAAAAGGACCTGGGGGTATTGGTGGACAGCAAACTCATCTATAGTGATCAGTACCAGGCAGCAGCTGCCAAGGCTAATAAAATAATTGGATTCATCAAAAGAGGCCGAGATGCTAAAGATGAGAACATAGTTTTGCCTCTTTATAAATCACTGGTCAGACCACACATGGAATACTGTGTACAGTTTTGGGCAATGGTATATAAGAAGGACACAGCTGAACTGGAGCGGGTGCAGAGAAGGGCGAATGGGTGGGTTACAGTTCCAGTACAAGCTTGGGGTTATTTACACTAGAAAAAAGACGTCTTAGGGGCGATCTGATCACAATGTACAAATATATGAATGGACAGTACAGAGATCTTTGTAGTGGTCTTTTTACTCCTAGGTCTGTAACCATGACAAGGGGGCATCCTCTACGTCTAGAGGAAAGAAGATTTCACCATCAGCATCGACGCGGATTCTTTACTGTACGAGCGGTAAGACTGTGGAACTCTCTGCCACATGATGTTGTCATGGCAGATTCATTAAATAAGTTTAAGGGAGGCCTGGATGCTTTTCTTGAACAACATAATATTACAAGTTATGGGCATTAGATTTCCGGTGATACATTGATCCAGGGATTATTCTGATCGCCATTGGAGTCGGGAGGGAGTTTTCTCTCTGTTTTAGGGCTATTGTTAGCTGCCTCATAGGGGTTTTCGCCTTCCCCTGGATTAGCACAGTAATGGTTTCCCTAGGTTGAAACTGATGGACTCTTGTCTTCTTTCAACCTTATTTACTATGTTACTATGTTACTATCACAAATACAGAGTACCAAACGCTGCTCATCCTCCTCTATGCTGACATTCCCGGTTGGATTACAGTCAGTCAGGAGCTGGTTAGAGGACTAGTTAGTAGGCTGCTGCTTCCTCTTCTCCTCCTCTATCCTGACATTCCCGTTGGATTACAGTCAGTCAGGAACTGGTTGGAGGACTAGTTAGTAGTCTCTTCTCCGCCTCCATGTCAGCGTATGCAATTCTTGCAGCAGATAGTGAGAATCTTGTTTACCTACTGCACAGTGATTTACTATGGAAGTCTGACTCATCTCTGCTTACTAGCATAATGAGCGCAAAGACAAATGGCGGCAATTTCTCAGCAACGGGACTGGCATCCAGAGCGTCACCGGAAGGATAGGGTAAGTATCCAAAGCTGTATTAAAGGGTAAGGAGGATTCTTCCCTGGTCTGACAGTATTCCTAGTCATTGCTCCCACTAGCCAGAAACCTACTCCACACTGATGAGGGGCAAAAACCCCAAAACAGCTGTCTGTGGATGGCTACCTTGCTTAGGTGGTTTCCTTAATTGGAGACATTCCTTGGCTAGGTTGTTCCTTCCTGGAGGAAGGTGTGGCTAGTTCACTGACGTCGAGACACGTGATGGTGTCTCTGCAGTGTTCTTTTGCATATTTGATTTCCCAGGGGGCAATGTTCTAGAATACACTGACGTTGAGACACGTGATGGTGTCTCTGCGGTGTTCTTTTGCATATTCCTTTAACTGTTGACAATTTTTTTGCAGTGTGGTGCGGATTATAGCAAATGCGATATACTTTTAAAGCCAATACTTCTTGTATTTCTCTAGCACTTTGTCACTTTGGTTCTTAGTTTATTCTTAGGGCCCTATTACACGGGACGATTATTGTGTGAAAAATCGTTATATTGTTCGAATTTAAACGATAACCGTTCTGTGTAATCGCAGGCAACGATCGAAAAATCGTTTGTATGTCGTTGATCGTTGATTTAGATCTGAACCTAAAATTATCGTTAATCGTTCGCTGTAATTCCACATTCGTTCGCTCAAGTTCCGCATTTGTTTCCCGGGATCAGAAGGAATAAACGATCATAGTAACGATCGTAATCGTAGTAATGATCGTAACTAACGACCAATGTATTTAAATGGCCATACAAATGATACAGGAATTGTTAGTGCGGCCCTGCTGCTTGCTTCATTGGGACGTTTGCCGATCTCACTGATCAGTGCTTGTCTGTTTCCGTAGCTGGCCTCATATTGGGCCATCTAAAAGGTCCCTTACAGATCGAGTAAATTTTCAGGGTCAATGTTGCCTGAGAAAGTTCAGGGAAAGGGAAGGGAAAGCTAGGGGTCAGTTTTTATAGTTTCTGTTCATCTCCCATCGGCTTCAATTCCTGGTGGTTCTTATTTTTAGGGCCTTATTACATGGGACATTTATCGTTCGAAAAATCGTTAGATCGTTCGGATTTGAACGATAATCGTTTAGTGTAATAGCAGACAACCATTACACAACCAATGAGAAATCGTTAGTCGTTTCATAGAATTTGTATCTATTTTTATTGTTGATCGGTCGCAAATTGCTCGCATGGAATAAGACGTCGTTCAGTCGTTTGCAGTAGCAACGAACACAATAGCGACGACAAGATGACCGCAACAACCATCATACGTAACGATCATTGTTCCGTGTAATTGGGTGAACGATTTCAGGTCGTTCGCCATAGCGTTCGTTTTAGATCGTTTATCGTTGATCGTCGAAAAATCGCTTTGCGTAATAGTACCCTTAGAGCCACTCTTGGGGGGGGGGAGCATCAATCTTGGATATTTAGTCTTTAGACCTGGTCATCTAGCTTTTTCAAGATGTAGATGTTTTCCTCTGTAGGCATCATAAGGAGCCCATGAACCTTCAACAACTGCTGGCCAAGTGATCATATGTCTGACAATTATATCTCCCGTCCTCCACATACACAAGAATGTTTGGCTCCCCTTTCTCCTTTAGGGAGAATTACTCTGGTGCTGGCTTATCCCTCTGAGAACAAAAAGGTTGGGCAGTGAAAAGCCATCATATTCGACCTCTATCTCTATCAACATCAACATTTTTGAGTCGGAAGGTCCCCATACACCTTATACTTTAGCATAAACTATATAATAGCTTTTATAAGATGGCTCAGATGTTGCCTCACCTGCCACTAACCATCTTCATACCTTGAACCAGGGGTCCCCAAACTTTTCACACAGGAGGCCAGTTCACTGTCCCTAAGACCGTCGGAGGGCTGGACTATAAACAAAAAAAGCATCCCTATTTCTTTCCATCCCTCACCCAGCCCCCACTCAACCCCTCACTTTCCCCTCAACCAGATTTTACAGCAGGTTCATAAAACTCGATCAGTCAGAGAATTAACGTTTTTTTTCGCTCGTCAACTGATCACCAGCCATATTACACAGGACAATATCAGCCTGTTTAGCCAGTAATTGCTCCAGGTAACATGGTCCTTAGTCAGTATTGTTTGAGTCTTTCCGATCAAGTCAAAGATGTCATAGTACAATTATCCCAAGGCAACTTTGTGAACAATTTCCCAGGCTGTTAATAATGACAGGAGAAACAGAGAAGGTCAGAGGGGGAAACTACTTCATGTGGTTGTGATGAGATTTCCTACCCTTGTGCTTCTGAGACTCCCTAGGACAAGGATAAGAGATCTTTCTTCATATTGTTGTAACAAGGGGGCACTTTTCATAGGCTCTCAGCGAGATCATCGCTTGTTTGCAGGGCCTTTGCACGACACGACAAATCAAGCTGCCGGGCATCACAAACAATCCTTGTATCGTTTGTGCAGCCCTGGAAACTGACAGCTTATATGTATATATCTGTGCTGTCAGTTTCCAGATCACAAGCAGCACTATATACTTACCATCCACGTTGCTTCTGAGGCAGCATGTCTCTCCAGTCGCAGGCTGCATCTTCAGGACCCGCCTCCTCCGGCTGTCAATCATTCTGGAGGAGGCGGGGCCTGAATATACAACCAGCAGCCATAGGACTGGAGAGACATGCCGATTGTGATCTTGAAAGTGCCAGTACAGATATGTCTCCTTTTATCGGCCGCACATAGTCCTGTTTAGGCGATCAGCCAAGGATCGGGTGTTTTCCCCGTCCTCAGCTGATTGTTGTCATTTTTACATCGGCCGGTTATTCGCCACGGGATTGTTTCTTGCATCGCTCCTGGCCGAATCGGTCTGTGTAAAAGGCCCTTTAGATTGATGGCTAAATCCGCCACAAAGACGAAGGTGTTTGGGGGACTTTAAGTTATTGGTGGAAGGTATCCACTATGAGACTATTCTATAGATATTACCCAATTGGGAAAGGCAGGTACACATGCTTTAAGTCCCCTATCCTTGTTGTTGCTACTTATGAATTAATGGAATTTTTGTGGACAAAAAAACCCTGTTCTTTCCTCTCCTATAGAATTATTAGATTATGGTTCTAGGATTTCCAAGGGGAGAAGTTATTCCTCGTCTGTTCTGAAGACCAGACAACCCCTCAGGTTGCCATATCACCTTTTGCTAGTATGCTATTTCATCTGGAGGGTTTTCTATAGATCCACTTAAGGCGCAGGCTCTCCAGGATTGGGCACTTCCTACTAATCTCAAGGCTTTGCAGAGATTTCTGGAATACGCAAATTACTGTAGTAGGTTTTCCCCCCAGAAAGGTTCCCTTTATGAGCTTATCTAGTCATATGGTCTCCTACTACCTAAAGAAAGCAGCAAACAAGCACCAATGAGCTAGCTGGGCCAATTATAGGGTATATGACCATTCTAAGGACCACTCATTACTGATAATAGGCAATGAGTGGTAATGGTGAGTAGTCGGGTATTGAATGAACTTTTGAAGAGCGGAGAGACACTGGTTGGCGGACTCAAGTTCCCAGTTATTGGCTACAGTGACTATAAGAATCTCTTGTATATATTCCTCAATATCGATATTGCATCGCCGTAAGAAGAAACGGTTGTGGAATTATAGAAATCACAGGATGGATGGACATGTTTATGATATGCAAATCAATGGAAACAAAATATTCAAAAGATTTTGATGTACTCAGCATCTAGTATGAACGTGATGCACAGAAATACATGCAGATGCATTGTTTGGCACGCGATCAATAAGGTTATTAATGGTTGTCTCAGGAATGTTCTGTCAGGCTGAATACACTTGCACGCAAATCATTAAGATCCACTGTTGGCAGCTTTACTAATGTTGACCAAAAACCTCCCAGATGTTTTCAATGGCAGACAAGCTTGGAGACGATTCAGGCCATGGTAGCACATTTAGGCCATGCAGGCTGCTCTCAGTAGTTCAAGCAACATGTGGCCTTGTGTCTTGTTGGAAATGGCTCCTGGGAGACTTTAGAGAAAGTGCACAGAGCCACACCACTGGTTCCACACACAAATCAATGTAATGCTAAAATGTTAATGTACCTGTAATGAATCATGTAATGAAGCCCCTACCTAAAGCTGAGATCAAGCCACATCAGGATTACATCAAGTAGACTTTGGGATTTGTGTTTGGACTTGCAATTTTCTCTGTACGTGTACCTGGTATGAAGACAAGAGTGGTTCAGATACTATATTTTGTGCCATCCCACACTGTCATCCCAGAAGTAGGAACGGTGTGATGTCCTTTTCATGGTGTTGCCCACATGGTTTCCGTACCAATCTCTGGCTATAACTTTGAGACAAAAGCAGGACTCATCGCTGAAGGGGACAGACCACCCAGTTTAGCTTGTATTGGCTTCTTGTCAGTCTTTGAAACAGATGGTTTGAAGTCTATGGAACGCTTGTTGATGCACATTTGACTTGTAGTCCAATGTTGTCCAAGTGCCTTCTGATGGTTTGTGCAGACACTGTCCAATGCTTTAGACTTGGTATGTGTAATCTATTTTCATTCGCATTACAGGATGGATTAATGAATGGTATTGCTCTAATTTAACATTCTCTCCATATAGAGGTTCTCCTCTGTACTGTGCTGTCATTCCACCTCTGTTGGTCTCTAAACCACTGGGATGGTTGAACGATCGTCGGGCCGTCAGTTATCTCTCCTGAACGGTTCCTGTCCTCCCCTACACAGGAACATTTGGCACTGCCAAGCGTTCCTTTGTTCTCTATAGGGAGGGGAGATTATTACCTCAGTTGTCTCCTCTGCACCCGCTTTAGTTCAAGATTCTTATACACAGGTGCCCATGGCGGTACACAATACTCCTTGTGTGATCTCACCAGAGATTTTTATGGAAGCAAAACTATGTTTTTGTCATTAGCATCTAAGCCTCTTTTGATCCATCCCATTATTTCATTAGCCTTGTCAGCTGCTGCCAGGCATTGGTCAATAAAGTCAAATTTCTTGTCCACCAATAGCCAAGTTCTATTCAGTAGGTTTTTTTTCCTACTATTTTGAACATAATTGTACATTTTGAGGGGTATTTATTTAAGCTGGGCCTGGTGCAGATCACATATATTTGTGCAACCTGCCTGGGTTGTGCAATATTTTGTGACTTTTCACCGATTTACGCCCTCCATGCCAGTCTTGAGAAATCTCCCCTTTGTTTCTATAGCCCAATTCCATTTACAGAACATCCATCCACAGCCTCACCCAGGTCCAATCTATAACTGACCTCTTCGTAAAAGCAGGTTAGTCTAACATAAACCTCATAAATATATATATATATATATATATATATATATATATATATATATATATATATTAAAGGGGTACTCCAGCGGGGGGGGGGGGGGGGGGGGGCTTTTTTCCGATCTGGGCGGGGAGGAGGTGGCTGAGGGCATTGACGTCCACTCACCTCCCCGGTTCCAGCAGCAGGTCCCGTATCGCGGCGCTCCGGTCCCCGCTGCTTCTGGTCTCTGACGCGGGCTCGAGACGTGACGTTTCAAGTCCGCTCAGGAGGTGTTGTGATGATGTTGTCATGGCGTATTCATTAAATAATGGATGCTTTTCTTGAAAGATATAATATTACAAGCTATGGGCACTAGATTACAAGTGATAGACCACTCATCCAGGGATTTATTCTGATTGCCATTTTTCTCCCTGTGATGAGGCAATAGTCAACTGCCTCATGATGGTTTTTGTCTTCTTCAGTAGGGTTTTCCTTACATTGAACTTGATCGACTCTTGTCTTTTTTTCAACCTTATAAACTATGTTACTATGAGTGTTGTTGTTAATGGTAATGTCAAAGAAAATAGCAGTTCAATGTTTCCAAATGTAAAATAATGCACTTGGGGGAAAGGAATCTTCTAAGTATCATATCGATAATTTTGTCTCGGCAAAGACTGCAGAGGAGAAGGATTTAGGGGAAGTGATTTCTGACGGCCATAAAATGAGTGACCAATGCAACCAATAGCTAGAAGTAGAGTGCGCCAACGACGCCACTGGCGACCGACCCGGCCGGTTGCTAGGGGCGCAGCAGCACTTCCTTCTGATATGACTTGTATTAAGGGCATGGCAGGAATGGTGGCCCACCTGTCGCATCGAGTGGATGCTCTGACTCCATCAGTGTCACACTTGATTGTGGCACTGGCCCCAGTGACTGCTTCTCTTTGAATCTCCTGACCTAAAATGTTCTCTGGGGATGCAGAGAGGGTTGCTATTATTATATCCCTCCTCCAGGGGGCCCCCCAGAACTGGGCTTTATCCTTGCCTCTGTGAGCTCCCGAGTGGAGTTCAGTCCAAAGCTTCTTTTGGTCCCTAGGACAATTTTATGATGACACCAACCGTGCCGCCCTTGCTGAGTCTCACTTGCTATGGATTCTGCTGGGTTGCCGCACGGCTGAGGATTATTCCTCTGAATTTAGACAATGGAGTGCAGTCAGTGGATGGCCTGATCCCCCCTTAAAAACTCTTTTCCGTCAGGGGTTGTCAGAGCCTATAAAGGACATTAATGGTTACTAACCCTGACTCACTCAGTGACCTGATGACATTAGCTGTATCTACTGACAGACGATTAGGAGAGACACGGCTGCAGGACTGAGGAACCTATGAGGGGTCCACCTTGGCTACAGTCCGCAGGAAGCACCGTCTGGATAACTCCTTGCACCTCTACTGTGGGAAGCCTGGCCACTTCATCAAGAATTGTCCATCTAGGCCCAGCCAGCAGCCCGGATTGACTCAGGTGACGAACTTCTGTGGCCTTTGTCTTCATTTCTTTACATTTTCCATTTTTAGTTTCAGGTGCTGACTCTGCCCCACTGAGCAGTGGGAAAATAAAATTCCGTACCTTAGAAATCACGATGAAAGTTGGATGTCTTCACCATGAAGACATGTCATTTTTTGATGTCATGGATAATTTAGCCGCAGATATCATACTCGGTTTACCTTGGTTACGTTACATGACCCCGTTTTTGATTGGAGAATCACAGAACTAGTGAAGTGGGGAAGTTCCTGTGCTTCTCATTTAACCCAAGTTAGTCCATCAATATTTACCATAAATCATATTGTTAATCTCCTAGAGTTTATCTCAGATTTCTAAGACAAAGCTTTTGACAAAGCTATTGTTGAAGCCTTGCCTCCTGAGCATCCTTATGACTGTGCCATTGATCTCGTGTCTGGGGCAAAGTTTCCCAAAGGTCGTATTTTTAACTTGTCCTCCCCAGAGCGAAAGTTGATGTGCCAGTACATTCAGAACAGTCTGAGGAAGGGTCACATTCGCCCATCAGTGCCACCTATGTTTGCAGGATTTTTCTTTGTTGAAAAGAAGGACATAAAAGATCAGTATCCGCTTCCCCTGATTCCGGATCTCCTGAACCGAGTAGTAGGTGCTCGCTGGTTCTCCAAAATTGATCTCCAAGGTGCCTACAGTTTGATCCGGTTAAGGGAAGGTGATGAATGGAAAACGACCTTTAACACCCCTGAAGGGCATTTTGAGTATTTGGTGATGCTTTTTGGGCTGAGTAATGCCCCTGCTGTTTTCCAACGATTTGTTAATATTTTTCGTGATTTGTTTGGTCGTTATGTAGTCATATACCTTGATGGCATATTATCTTCTCTCCTGATCTCGAGTCTCATCAAGAACATGTTCGTGAAGTATTGTCTAGGTTCCAAGTAAATTCATTATGTGCAAAATTTTCTAAGTGTTTGTTTGGGGTCCAAGAGGTGGGGTTCCTTGGTTACACTATCACCCCTGACTCTGTACAGATGGACCCTAAAAAGGCCTCAGCAGTGGTAGAATGGGCCAGACCCACTACTCTGAAAGAGGTCCAGAGAGGTTTTCATTCATGATTTCTCTCTCATTGTTAAACCCCTTACTGAATTAACTAAGAAAGGAGCTGACCCCTTCTCTTGGATGCCAGAGGCTGAACAAGCCTTCAAGATTTAAAAAAAAAAAAAGTTTCTCCACAGCCCCAATGCTGGTACACCCTGACATGAAAATGCCTTTCATGGTAGAGGTTGATGCCTCAGAATCTGTTGTAGGGGCAGTTCTGTCCCTGGGTAGAGAACCCTACACGACTCTGCGACCCGTGGTATTTTTCGCCAGGAAGTCCTCCACTTCTGAGGTCAATTACGATGTAGGTAATCGAGAGTTGTTGGCCATCATGTGGGCATTTGAGGAGTGGAGACACTTCCTGGAGGGAGCTTGGCACCAAGTTACAGACTTTACTGACCATGAAAATCTCTTGTACTTGGATAAGGCAAAAAGGTTGAACCCACATCAGCCACGTTGAGTCTTATTCTTTACCGGATTCAATTTTAGGGTCACCTATCATCCAGGGACCAAAAATGTTAAAGAGGATGTACCACCAAACTGCTTACAATGAAATATACATACCACCCTGTAGGCGCTGTAATGCAGAACCCAGTGATGCGAAGCTTTTTTAAATCCGTTGCCCGGTTGCTGTTAAAACCTCTGATTAAGTAATGTGCAAATGACCTGTGCTCAAGCACTGGAGGTCGGTCCTGCTCCGGTTATTCAAATCCCTCTCCTCCCCCCTCCGTGACGTGCCAGCTTCTCCTCGTGCTGGCACGTCTCCTATTCTAATGTGGACAAGCCTCCTATGCTAATTCTGGACCACCTGCTTCATAGCGCCACCTCCTTCCTTCTGCCCAGCCGTCACGTGTCTTCTGCCCGGCTGCCGCGACGTCATCACACCAGGATCACGAGCGCCGTCAGCAGAGCAGGGTATGAGTCCTACTGTGCAGGCTCATACCCCGCTCTATGCTGCGGTGTTCTACAAAAATTGTGCCCAGAGGAGAGAACATTGGTGCCGGACGCCCTGATCGCTATGGAGCAGGCGGTCCAGAAGTAGCATAGGAGGCTTGTCCACATTAGAATAGGAGGTGTGCCAGCACAAGGAGAAGCTGGCACGTCACAGAGGGGGGAGGAGAGGGATTTAAATAACCGGAGCAGGGCCGGCCTGCAGTGCTTGAGCTCAGGTCATCAGCATATTACGTTATCGGCGGTTTTAACGGCAATCGGCAATGGATTTAAAAAAGCTCCGCATCACTGGGTTCTGCATTACAGCGCCTACAGGGTGGCATGTATATTTCATTATAAGCAGTTTGGTGGTACATCCTCTTTAAGGCCTTATCCAGGATATTTGTGCCAGGGCAAAAACTCCTCGGTTACTCCCTGAGGGGTTGTTGCAACCATTGCCTCTGCCCAGCAGACCCTGGTCTCATTTGTTTATGGATTTCATAACTGATCTTTCTCCCTCCAAAGGAAAAACTTTTGTATGGGTTATTGTAGACCGTTTCTCCAAAATGTGTTATCTGGTAGCATAAAGTTACCCAATGCTAAAACTATTGCTAATCTGTTTGCGCATCATGTGTTACGATTACATGGTGTCAGATAGGGATGTACAATTCGTGTCGAGGTTCTAGAGATCATTCTGTAACAAATTGAGGATTACCTTGTCTTTCTTGTCTGCTTTCCACCCAGAGACTTACGGCCAAACTGAAAGATTAACCAGTCTCTTGAGCAATATCTCAGATGTTCAGTCTCTGATTGTCAAGAAAAATGGTCTGAATTTTTACCTATGGCAGAATTTGCCCTCAACAATCATGTCAGTTCCTCGACACAATTGTCCCCTTCTATTGTAACTATGAGTTCCCTCACAAATTTTACTACATACCCAATCAAGAGACATTCAATTCATGTTGGTAAAAGAAAGTCCAGACTATAAGGTGGGGGACAAGGTCTGGTTATCCACTAAAAATGTATGTCTACAAGTACCCTCTGCTAAATTCACTCCTCAATATATAGGTCCATTTTCGATCATTGAAATGATTAATCCGGTTTAATTTAGACTGCAATTACCGCGTTCTCTACGAATTCATCCTGTATTTCATAAATCGAAGAAATAAAGAACTACATACCACCTGCAGTACCTAGCCCTCCACCTCCTCCGCTGATCATCCAAGGAGAATTGGAGTATGAAGAAGAAAAAAACTTAGATTTTTAGGGTCCATAATATTGTACAGTATCTGGTAAATTGGAAAGGTTATTGGCCACAAGAACGGACATGGGTTACTCCTGGTTTAGTCAAAAAAATGTAATTTGTCATTTCCCTCCGATCCTGGAGGTCCCTGTGATGTTTTGGAGGCCCATCCTCGGGTGGGGAGGGGGTTTGTTTCTGTTAGCCCATCCCATACTGCTGCCGAAGCGTGCAACTGGCCCCTTGCCAACGGTGTCCCTGACAAGCGGCCTGGCCAGGAGAGCGCCGTCCATGCCCCTGGCAACCAGCCTTGATGGTTACTAGGGGCGCAATGGCCCTTCTTTCAGATGTAGCCATGGTTGGGGCCTCATTAACTTAGTTAACAAGTTTTTTGCAATCAGCCAACTGACCACTGGTACCGCCAGTCAGCTGCCTGACATGATCTGGGCTGGGACTTATGGTCCCATAAGTATCCTCCACTTCATTCCTTGGTCGCCATAGTGCCTCAGACCCTGAGTTCCCTCTTGACCTAGCAATTGTTCCTGTATACATTTCCTGGCATTTGGACTTTCTGGCTTTGACGTTAATCCTGGACTCAACTTGTACTGCCTTGCTAGTGTGTGTTTTTACCTGGACTTATTGACCCTGATCTATTGTGTTAAGTCCAGACAAAAAAAAAAACTGAAAATGCAACAGCAACCCGTAGGTGCAAGTATAGTGTCCTATGCGTGACGCCAAGAAAAATTATCATGTCCCTTTGGTGGTATTATGGTAATATGCTGAGGGTATTGTATTGTGTTACTCGGTGGTGTAGTGCAACCTTAGGGCTCACCTTCTGAAACCTTCCAGTCACAGTGGGGTACGAGGGTGCTGGGGCCCTTGTCTTCTTCAGCATACACGCAGGGACATATAATTTTTAATAAAAGTCTTCACACAATAGCGGTGAAAGTATATCAAGACTTTACTTGAAGGATAATTATATAGAATCGAATACAGGGGCATCCGATGATGGCAAACTGTTGGCTTGATCAGAGTCCTTTGCTTCAGGGGGAGGGTTACCTTGGTTACTGTAGCTTAGACTTGGTGGATAAATAGGATTTCAAAGAGACAGACCTGTTCCAGAGACTTTATCGCTTTCCGCCTTTATAAGGTACGTGTGAATAGGTACTTGAAGTTACTGAAAAGACTTGACACTGTCAACACTCACTATCATGTAGAAGGGAGGCGCATTGACACACTGACTTGGGAGCCAGGAAGATGTGGACGGTGTATGAGAGACCCTCTATCACTTCACCAATCCGACAGCAGACACTAATAAATACAGAGGATGTCCTTGTCAGGACTGGCAGGTGTAAACAAGACAAGAGACAGTGGGCCCTAGATCTGAACCCACCCACTGTCACCTGCCTACTTGCCTCAGTCGACCCTAGGCGGTCTTGGACAACCACGAAGACATTCCCTACACTACGTAAGTGAACACACAGAACAGTACAGACAGACAAACACAATAAAGAGTAATGGAACAAGCCAGGTCAAACCACACGGACAACAAAGTACAAAATCAGCAACACAACGGGATAGTCAAAAGTCAGGCGGAGGTCAGAACACGGGTACGTCAGGCAGAAAAGGAATAGGACGGGGTTCGCAGGAGTAGGACAAGGGGAGCTGGGACCAGGAGTGAACCTAATTAACCAGCACTGGATCTCTGCCTTTGCTTTGCTTTATACTGAGCAAGAGCCCGGTCCGAATCCTCATTGGACCGGCGCTCTGATTCTCCAGGCTGCAGACAGGCAGAGAAACCAGTCAATCACAGAGACCAGACAGGTGTAAAATCAAGCACAGAAGCTTCTCAGCTTAACTCCTGCATGTCCGGAAGCTGAGAAGCAATCGGGTGTGGTACACAAAAGCCAAACACCAGGCCCAGTTCAGACAAGGCTACTGCAGATTCCTGACAGTCCTGCTGAGACTTTGAAGACACGTATTAGTCCTTATGGCTGACTGGAAACAGGTTAGGCGGTTGAATATGGAGTCTGACAGGATTACTGAGGTGACGTAGGGAGGTTAGATGTGTCTCTGGCAATGCCAGACTACCAACTGTCAACTGACAAGACCGCACAGCCCTTTTGGGTAAAAGGTGGGTGGAGCTAGCTTTCCCCTGGCCAATCACTAGAGTGTGATAGGTTGCAGGGGAGGAGCACTGATCAAGCTCAACACTTGTATTATTAGCGATAAATACACAATAATATATTGAAAAAATACATAGCAGAAAACAATACCACTACAAGAGAGCTAAGGAAGAGCAGCAAATACATAGGCCCTATTACAGACTGTCTAAGGTTGCCAATAGAAACAACACATTTCCAGACGCCTGACAATAAATACCGTTATGGGCCATTACCCAAGCACTTACCGCATATACTCCCCCCGATGTACACACGATAAAAACCTGCCCTGTAGATATTAGAAAATGAGGATCTTAGCAAACTAATTGTTCAAACAGAGTGTCTTGATCCCTACTCTAACATTTTCACACTAGCAATGGCCTCTCCTGGGCTGACTAAGCCTACAACTGGGCAGATAGGGCCCAAATTATCTCTTTTTATAACACCCTTGGGACATGGGTGGAGTGCAAACCAACAGGAGGTAGCCACAACCCCCACATTCTATGGAAAAAAAGGCAGTACCTCTATGCCTCTGTTCACACTGCAGGTTGCATGCTGCCTGTGGCTTGTTTATACGGTAAGCGTTTGCACTTTCTGTTTTTTTGTCTGTACTTAAGCCACATGCAGCGTGCAACCTTCAGTGTGAACAAAGGCATAGAGGTGCTGCCATATTTTTCCCTTTTTTACTATTATGTTGTCTGTCTTGTTCCATGTTCACTTATTTGTGCACGGCTACCTAGGGCAGTTGAGGCAAGTAGGCAGGTACAGCGGGGTGGGTGCCAGCGTCAGGGCTGCACCAGTCTTGTGTTAATCAGTCCCCTACTCTAAGGGCCCTATTACACAGGACCATTATCGTTGAAAAAATTGTTATATCGTTCGAATTTAAACGATAATCGTTCTGTGTAATAGCAGGCAACAATCGAAAGATCGTTCAGAAGTCGTAGATCGTTGATTTAGATCTGAACCTAAAATTATCTTTAATCGTTCGCTGTAATTCCACATTCGTTCGCTTAAGTTTCGCATTTTTTCACTAATCGTTCAGTGTAATAGCACATTTTTCATTGTTTTGCTGGGATCAGAAGTAATAAAAGATCATAGTAACGATCGCAATAACGATCATAGTAACGATCGTATCTAACGACTATCGTTCTGTGTAATATGGTGAACGATTTCAGGTTAACGATAAACAATCTCGTTTGCAAACGTTTATCGTTAAAAATTGCTCTGTGTAATATAACCCTAACAGGACTAATTAGTAGGCTCCTCCTGTCTCTTCTCCTCCTCTATCCTGTAATTCCTGGGCCAAGATTAGTCAGTCAGGAGCTGGTTAGAGGACTAGTTAGTAGGCTGCTCCCTGTGTGTTCTACTCTATCCTAACATTCCCGGTTGGATTATAGTCAGTCAGCAGCTGGTTAGAGGACTAGTTAGTAGGCTGCTCCTTCCTCTTCTCCTCCTTTATCCTGACATTCCCGGTTGGATTACAGTCAGTCAGGAGCTGGTTAGAGGACTAGTTAGTAGGCTGTTCCCTGTGTGTTCTCCTCCTCTATCCTGACATTCCCGGTTGGATTACAGTCAGTCAGGAGCTGGTTAGAGGACTAGTTAGTAGGCTGTTCCCTGTGTGTTCTCCTCCTCTATCCTGACATTCCTGGTTGGATTACAGTCAGTCAGGAGCTGGTTAGAGGACTAGTTAGTAAGCTGCTCCCGTATCTTCTCCTCCTCTATCCTGACATTCCCGGTTGGATTACAGTCAGTCAGGAGCTGGTAAGTCAGTCAGGAGCAGAAGACTAGTTAGTAGGCTGCTCCTGTCTCTTCTCCGCCTCTATCCTGACATTCCCGGTTGGATTACAGTCAGTCAGGAGCTGGTTAGAGGACTAGTTAGTAGGCTGCTCCCGTCTCTTCTCCGCCTCTATCCTGACATTCCGGGCCGGGATTAGTCAGTCAGTGTGCGGGGCGCAGGGAGGAAGTGACACCGCTCTGCTCCGTCTCCTGTCCCCTGGATGTGAGGCTTCTCTCGGACTGTGGATCTAGCCGGAGCCCGGGATGGGACGCTGGGGTGTGTGGAGCCCGGGGCGGCGGGCGCTGGCGCTGCTTCTCCTCATACAGGTGAGTGCCCGAGCCGCGCGGCGAGGCGGGAAGCGGAGGCTGACAGGAGGGACGGCGGGAGCGGGGAGGCACGGGGGATTACCTCACACTGCTCCCCGGAACCCTAACCCTGCTCTTCAGACATTGGCAATACACCCTGGCACCGTGACACTGCACCCTGGGACCCTGACACTCTGACACTGCACCCTGGGACCCTGACACTGCACCCTGGGACCCTGACACTCTGACACTGCACCCTGGGACCCTGGCACTGCACCCTGGGACCCTGACACCCTGACACTGCACCCTGGGACCCTGGCACTGCACCCTGGGACCCTGACACTCTGACACTGCACCCTGGGACCCTGGCACTGCACCCTGGGAACCTGACACTGCACCCTGGGAACCTGACACTGCACCCTGGGACCCTGGCACTGCACCCTGGGACCCTGGCACTGCACCCTGGGACCCTGGCACTGCACCCTGGGACCCTGACACTGCACCCTGGGACCCTGGCACTGCACCCTGGGACCCTGGCACTGCACCCTGGGAACCTGACACTGCACCCTGGGAACCTGACACTGCACCCTGGGAACCTGACACTGCACCCTGGGACCCTGGCACTGCACCCTGGGACCCTGGCACTGCACCCTGGGACCCTGACACTCTGACACTGCACCCTGACACTCTGACACTGCACCCTGGGACCCTGACACTGCTCTCTGTCACCCTGGTACCCTGGCACTGCTCTCTGTCACCCTGGCACTGCACCCTGGGACCCTGGCACTGCTCTCTGTCACCCTGGCACTGCTCTCTGTCACCCTGGCACTGCACCCTGGGACCCTGACACTGCTCTCTGTCACCCTGGCACTGCACCCTGGACCCTGACACTGTTCCCTGAGACCATGACACTGCACCCTGGGACCCTGACACTGCTTCCCGGGACCCTAACTCTGTTCTTCAGACATTGGCAATACACCCTGGCACCCTGACACTGCACCCTGGGACCCTAACACTGCTCTTCAGATCCTCACAATGACCCAGGGGACCCTGGCACTGCTCCCTGGCACCCTAACACTCCTCCCCGGGACCCTAACTCTGTTCTTCAGACATTGGCACTACACCCTGGGATCCTGACACTGCACTCTGGGACCCCATCTCTGCTCTTCAGACCCTGGCATTGCACCTGGGGACCCTGACACTGCACCCTGGGACCCTAACACTGCTCTTCAGACATTTGCAATACACCCTGGGACCCTGGCACAGCTCCCTGGCACCCTGACACTGCACCCTGGGACCCCAACTCTGCTCTTCGGACCCTGGCACTGCACCCTGGGACCCCAACTCTGCTCTTCGGACCCTGGCACTCTAACACTGCTCTTTAGATTCTGACACTGCACCCCAGGGTCTCCAGATCCTGACACTGCACCTTGGGACCCTGACATTGCTCTTTAGTTCCTGACACTGCACCCTGGGACCCTGACACTGCTCTCCAGATCCTGACACTGCTCCTTAGGTCTCCAGATCTTCATATTGTTCCCAGAGTCCTGACACCGCTCCCCAGAATCCAGTCTTTTTACAATGGGGATCACATTTCCCCCGGAAACCTGACATTGTCGTTCATACACCTGCATCTACCCCCCCAGGACTCTGCACCCTTGGATTTTGAGACTGACCTCCCACCACCATTCCCGAGGTATCATGTCCCAGTATTCCCTCATCTGCCCCCCAGGATCCCAGCTTCAGATACTGCTCCAACTCATTATACATGTTTAATTTTTTTTTACTAAATTGTGCATTATATGGAGCCGTATATCATATAGTGGACTATAATAGTACAGTACAGAGGGATCTGTAGATTATATGGTATACTTGGTGATTATCCTCCAGTCAGTATGGGGGGTGTAGATTATGGAGTGTACCGGGTCATTATCTTCTGGTCAGTGTGGGGTTGTAGGTTATTATTTTCAGGTCATTGTGGGGGTGTAGATTATATCCTCTGGTGAGTGTGGGGGTGTACCTGGTGACCATTCTCTGGTGTTTGTGGGGGTATATTAGGTAACTATCCTCCAGCCAGTTTTGGGGGTGTACCTGGTGACTATCCTCAGGGGGGGGGGGTACCTGGTGCCTATCTTCTGATCAGTGCACTTGGTGCTTATCCTCTGGGCAGTGTTGGTTTCTACCTGGTGACTATCCCCTGGTCAGTGTGGGGTTGTACCTGGTGACCATTCTCTGGTGATTGTGGGGGTATATTAGGTAACTATCCTCCAGCCAGTTTGGGGGGTGTACCTGGTGACTATCCCCTGGTCAGTTTGGGGGGTGTACCTGGTGACTATCCTCAGGGGGGTACCTGGTGCCCATCTTCTGATCAGTGCACTTGGTGCCAATCCTCTGGGCAGTGTTGGTTTCTACCTGGTGACTATCCTCTGGACAGTGTGTGTGTGGGGAGACTATGAGGTGTACCCAGTGACCGTCTGGAGGGTTTGTAGCCTTTGGTCGCTCATGTGATGGACAGGACCTTTTGTGTGTTGGATGTGGTATAAATAGTGGCGCGCTCCGGGGAGCTGGTGTCTCATGCTGCTGGTTATTCAGGGCTCTGGTGCCTTCATGTCTTCTGCTTCTTTGCTCTGCCTCCTTCTCTGTTCCATTAAGACGACTGTAGCCGTGCTAGGGGCATGGTCAGGATGTCGCACGGGGTTGACGGCCTGACCTGGAGCCCCTCTCATTATTAGCAGTGATTACAGCTGGTAGCAAGGTGTGAAATACGGCAGCTGCTCCTCATATTACTTCATTCTGGGGATTGTTTACTCAGAGCAGTAAATGTAAAGGTGTCTTGTAAGCTGGAAGCGTCATTATCTGCTGGTATATGTAGTACACACCATCAGTGTGGAACCTCCTCTGGCCCTGTCCCATAGGGTCACCCCTGCCTTGTCTTGTGTGGGCGCCTCCTTTGGCCTTGTCCCATAAGGTCACCTTCACTCTGCCTGTCTTTTGTGGTTGTCTCCTCCAGCCCGGTCCTGTGTGGGCGCCTCCTTTGGCCCTGTCCCGTAGTGTCATCTCCTCTGTTTCCTCAGGTGCCTCCCCTGGCCCATAGGGTCATTTCCACGTGCCCTGTCCTGTGTGGTTGCCTCCCCTGGCTTTGTCCTGTATGAACATCTTTGGCCAGGGTCAAGAGGGTGTGTATCTGCTTTGACACCAGCCAGGCAGTAGCATGTATCTGCTGTGACAGTGGCCAGGCATTAATATGTATTTGCTGCGACATTGGCCAGGCATTAGTACATATCTGCAGCGACATCAGCCAGGCATTAGTACATATCTGCAGCGACATCAGCCAGGCATTAGTACATATCTGCTGTGACACTGGCCAGGCATTAGTACATATCTGCTGTGACACTGGGCAGGTATTAGTACATATCTGCTGTGACACTGGGCAGGTATTAGTACGTATGTGCTGTGACAACGTCCAGTTATTAGTATGTATCTGCAGTGACACTGGCCAGGTATTAGTATGTATCTGCTGCGATGCCGGCCAGGTATTAGTATGTATCTGCTGCAATGCCAGCCAGGTGTTAGTATGTTTATGCTGTGACACTGGCCAGGTATAAGTATGTATCTGCTGCAATGCTGGCCAGGTATTAGTATGTATCTGCTGCAATGCTGGCCAGGTATTAGTATGTATCTGCTGCAATGCTGGCCAGGTATTAGTATGTATCTGCTGCGATGCTGGCCAGGTATTAGTATGTATCTGCTGCGATGCTGGCCAGGTATTAGTATGTATCTGCTCCAATGCCAGCCAGGTGTTAGTATGTATATGCTGGGACACTGGCCAGGTATTAGTATGTATCTGCTGCGATGCTGGCCAGGTATTAGTATGTATATGCTGCGATGCTGGCCAGGTATTAGTATGTATATGCTGCAATGCTGGCCAGGTATTTGTATATGCTGCGATGCCGGCCAGGTATTAGTATGTATATGCTGGGACACTGGCCAGGTATTAGTATGTATCTGCTGTGATGCCGGACAGGTATTAGTACATATATGCTGGGACACTGGCCAGGTATTAGTATGTATCTGCTGCGATGCCAACCAGGTGTTAGTATGTATATGCTGTGACACTGGCCAGGTATTAGTATGTATCTGCTGTGATGCCGGACAGGTATTAGTACATATATGCTGGGACACTGGCCAGGTATTAGTATGTATCTGCTGGGACACTGGCCAGGTATTAGTATGTATCTGCTGTGATGCCGGACAGGTATTAGTACATATATGCTGGGACACTGGCCAGGTATTAGTATGTATCTGCTGGGACACTGGCCAGGTATTAGTATGTATCTGCTGCAATGCCGGCCAGGTGTTAGTACGTATTTGCTGCATCAGTGCCCAACTCTTGGTTCTGTTCCGTCACCTCGTCTGGTTTTTAGTTGAGTTTTATTCGAGGATGAGACGCGCTCTTCACTGCCCTGAATTACAATCTGACTGTCTCCAGGAAATATTCCTGTCTCTAAGTAAAAATAGCCGCCGTTGCATTCCATCCAGCCAGAGGGTATATATAGAGGAGGCAGCCATGTTGTTACTCCTGTCAGGTCTCTGTTATTGTGTCAGTGCCTCAGCAGCTGCAGGAAGTCCTGTCACCACAGCAATGTCCGCTCACCTGTCCTCTCCTGTCTGTGGTCACTGACTGTCTGCTTCAGGTAAAGCTGCTGATCATTGCATATCCTCTGCAGGGGTCAGTAAATAGGAATCAAGGGTAATGCCCGCCCCTCCCCTGGTATAGTATTAATACTGAGGCTGGTAGTGTGCACTGTCTAATATTAATACTGAGACTGGCAGTGTGCTCTGTGTAGTATTATTACTGAGGCTGGCAGTGTGCTCTGTGTAGTATTAATACTGAGGCTGGCAGTGTGCTCTGTGTAGTAGTAATACTAAGGCCCTGTGTAGTAGTAGTACAGATGGTGTGCTCTGTGTAGTAGTAATACTGAGGCCCTGTGTAGTAGTAATACAGATGGTGTGCTCTGTGCAGTAGTATTAATACTGAGGCCCTGTGTAGTAGTAATACAGATGGTGTGCTCTGTGTAGTAGTAATACTAAGGCCCTGTGTAGTAGTAATACTGAGGCCCTGTGTAGTAGTAATACAGATGGTGTGCTCTGTGCAGTAGTATTAATACTGAGGCCCTGTGTAGTAGTAATACTGAGGCCCTGTGTAGTAGTAATACTGAGGCCCTGTGTAGTAGTAATACTGAGGCCCTGTGTAGTAGTAATACAGATGGTGTGCTCTGTGTAGTAGTAATACTGAGGCCCTGTGTAGTAGTAGTACAGATGGTGTGCTCTGTGTAGTAGTAATACTGAGGCCCTGTGTAGTAGTAATACAGATGGTGTGCTCTGTGCAGTAGTATTAATACTGAGGCCCTGTGTAGTAGTAATACAGATGGTGTGCTCTGTGTAGTAGTAATACTGAGGCCCTGTGTAGTGGTAGTATGCTAAAGCCGGCATTGTACCCTTCCTATTAGCTTGCACTCGTACATCTAGTGTGATCGGTGAGAGAGCAGATTCGGGGTTCATGCTTCTCCTAACGCCTTTCTCCGCTCCTCATCACCTTCTTTCTGTCCCTCCTGTATTAGACTGGAGAATGTAATAATCTGTGTGGCGGCTGCATCATAGTGTCAGGAAAGAGAACACGGAGATGATCTTGTGAGCTGCCGTACGGTGTGCTGTGCTCTCGCTCTCAGTTTTGTTACAGGAGTCCTCCTGATTCTCAGTGCTCCGCTTCCTCCAACTTTTGTTAATGGAGAAAAAATATGGAGGGAAATGACTCACATCGCAGAAAACACATCAGGCCATAGAAACCAAGCGGCACATGAGGATGACGCCGCTTTTTCTGAGCTGAAACATTAGGCGAAGGGTCTTCGTATAGTGAGCAGGGCCTCAGGTACTAGTGTGACATCACCTCACCTCTCACAGCTGACGGGTGTGAAATCTGTATTTAACAAGTAAATTGAGTAAAGTGCACATGAAAGGAAGGGGATGATTACAGGCAAACACCAGACCCCCCCCACCCCTTGTAGCAATGACACATTCCTCCATTGTGCAAAGTTTACTTTGCAGAGCATTGCACACATTATGGCCGTGTGTGCTGCAGATTCTTATTGTATAAGACAATCTGTGCAGATTCCTCAGGTGTGAGGCCATCCTTTCCTCTATATCTCCTCTACACATTGTCTTCTGTGACCCCCCCCCCCCCCCCCACACACACACCTTCTTATGAATATGCATGCACTGCATATAACGTAACCTGTGTGACTGGAAGGGAGATGAGAGGTGTGTACATGCGCTGCGGTCGTATTATATGAGATGTCCAGATGACAGAGAGAGGGTTAATGTAAAGTTGCAGGTGCCAATACATCTGAGGATTATTATAACAAGGGAAAGAATTATCATAATCATAGTTGGGGGCCTGAGTCGGGAGGAGGTGTCTTGCAGCCTTGACCCCTCTCTTTCCTTCCCGTTGCGCTGGATTCTAGATGCACTTTTCCTCCAGATTAGCTCAGCTTCCTTGCTTTGTCTTCGTCGTCTGGGCTCTATTATTGGCACTCGAAGCGACGTCCTGCTGATCTCAATCACTGCACAAAAGATTCTGAGGCAGAGGTGGGGGGATGTCGATTAAAATCTCCTAAAAATGTCTATGTAGGTGTCAGTTCCACTTGGTGCTGAACAGAGAAAATACAGTGTCATGGCATAGTGACCAATAAGTGCAATCACCTTTATCCAGTCATCAGGGGGGCATGAGTCCCCCAGGGCCCCTGCAGCTCCGTGCCATAGAACACAGTTATTCTACATATGTCGGAGATATTATTCTTCTTGTGTCTGCGTATGATGTCCTTCATGTTACGCTTCTTGTGCAAGGTCTAAGCTGACTATTTCATGAAAAAGCCATGGATATTCATTTATTTGAACTCTGGTCATCCATCATTGACATTCTTGTTACCTTTGGTCCATTTTGTTCATGAGTCTTCTTCCCAGGTATTATATATTGTTCTCCTCCGGGCCATGGAGGATTGTGGGAAGAGCTCTGCCCCTTCTCGTTGACCCCTGGTTATCCTGTAGATGTGTTTCACACCTGACGGTAAGCTTTGTGCTTGGGACTGACGGCAGAACTCCTCTTGTGCTCACCAGCCCCAACTCGTCCTCACATACTAACCCGTCGCTGCCCGTTTTTTAGAATTTCCTTCAATGTTTAGCTAAATGGATTCTACAAGAATGTGTGTGGGGGGGGGTGATATCTGTAATATGTCAGCGTATCATCATGTTCACAAACATCTGGCAGACCCATGTAAAGGGTTAAAGCATTACATGGAAAGGTAGACAGTATGGGAAAACAGGCCTGGACTAAAAGGAACTCGATGTTTAAACATTGGATTTAGAAGCAGGAAAACTCAGCGCTTGGCTTCGCGTCTTGGCAAGTGTCTTGGTTTCTTTGTGGTTGAATTAGTTAAATTGACTCAAGACCCGGAGCCGGGATAAAGATGTGTATCTTCTGCCCAGGATCCCCAGGAGACTGATCGTACATCTGATGACAATGCTGGCTAATGTAGAAGCTGCTCAGGACATTGTAGATATGGACACAGAGTGCTAAAAGCCTGGATTCATACTAGGCTACCATTGAGCGTCTGTATTATGGTAGTGATCAACCATGATCCACCATCGGCCATGGGTCTTATTCTTGTAAGTCTCCACTCTCTCCCAAAATCAGGTGTTCCAAGAAAAGAAGGTTTAGGCATGGTGCAGTTAAAGCCCTATTTCATGGAATGATTATCGTTCATAGACTCGCTCCAACGACCGCTCGTTAACGAGCACGATTTTTTTAAGCGACCGATAACACATAATACGTGTGGGAATGTGAACGATATCTGTAGTGTAACGATTTTTTTGCGATCGTTACATGGTCGTTTAAAACGTGGGGAAATGTAGGTAGACATTTCAAGAACGACTGAAAGATTTTTTTATTCAACTAAAAGATTAGCGAATTATTGTTATTGTTGAAAGACCAACGATTTTTTTTCGACATGTTGAAAAAAAAATAGTGAACGACTCAACAACGATTTTGCTATTGTCGTTCGCTCGTTTACAGCTATTCCAAAGAGCGAATATCGTTAACGAGCAGTTATTTGAATGATTTTATGAACAATAATCGTTCGAAAAAGTTCAGTGGAATAGGGCCTTTACACTGTCTAATCCTTTTGTTCATAGGGAGATGAGTCACTGCCAGAGTCTAGTAGTGGCCACCTCAATGACTGGAGGAAGCTGATTGAACAAGAGAACTTTCCACCACACGGCTGAGCTATAGAAGCCTCCATAAATGCTAAAGCAGCAGTAGATGTATTTACCGTTCTGATCATTTATATTCAAAGATGTCTAATCTCATGAAGCCTTGTATGACCTCATGGCTTGTAGCAGCTACTCTGTAGTGATTTCTCTAGAACTTCCTGCAGCATTTGTCATGGCAGATCATGATCTCCCCTTCGAGATGACTCACAACACACAGTTGTGGTGTATGGGCTTGTTATGGAATAAAAAAAATAATGCTCACCTGCCCCGGTCCTGGATAAGCATGACTTCCAGTTACTGACTGAGGCAGTCCACTGTTATGGCCAATGGCTAAGCCAGGGCTTCCTGCATGTTAAAATGTAAGCAGGCAGTGGTGTTCCCCTGAGTATAATTCTTTTGGGAATTTTGGATATTTTGGAATCTTGGAATTTCGGAATCTCTTGGATATACGACAGCACAGACTATACAGTATTTTGTATGAGTGGGTGCTTGTCTCACAAAACTGGGCCAGGTTTGGCAGAGAATCTGGAAGAAGCAAGGAGACAGCTCATCCAAAATCAAGTGTAGTTTAATATCACACCAGTGTTCAGCCTTTCTCCATTAAGCAGCCTTTTTCAAGCAGTGCCCTTCACCACAAGCATGCCTTTGACTTATGCCCGTCACTGCACCGATGCCTCCACCTGTGCTCGTCACTGCACCGATGCCTCCACCTGTGCTCGTCACTGCACCGATGCCTCCACCTGTGCTCGTCACTGCACCGATGCCTCCACCTGTGCTCGTCACTGCACCGATGCCTCCACCTGTGCTCGTCACTGCACCGATGCCTCCACCTGTGCTCGTCACTGCACCGATGCCTCCACCTGTGCTCGTCACTGCACCGATGCCTCCACCTGTGCTCGTCACTGCACCGATGCCTCCACCTGTGCTCGTCACTGCACCGATGCCTCCACCTGTGCTCGTCACTGCACCGATGCCTCCACCTGTGCTCGTCACTGCACCGATGCCTCCACTTGTGCTCGTCACTGCACCGATGCCTCCACCTGTGCTCGTCACTGCACCGATGCCTCCACCTGTGCTCGTCACTGCACCGATGCCTCCACCTGTGCTCGTCACTGCACCGATGCCTCCCCCTGTGCTCGTCACTGCACCGATGCCTCCACCTGTGCTCGTCACTGCACCGATGCCTCCACCTGTGCTCGTCACTGCACCGATGCTTCCCTCCTCTGCCAGTCACTGCACCGATGCCTCCACCTGTGCCCGTCACTGCACCGATGCCTCCACCTGTGCCCGTCACTGCACCGATGCTTCCCTCCTCTGCCAGTCACTGCACCGATGCCTCCACCTGTGCCCGTCACTGCACCGATGCCTCCCTCCTATGCCAGTCACTGCACCAATGCCTCCCCCTGTGCTCGTCACTGCACTGATGCTTCCCTCCTCTGCCAGTCACTGCACCGACACTGCACCAATGCCTCCCCATGGTCTACGGTTCGCCAACAGTCTCAGACTAAGGGCCCTATATTATGGAGCAAGCAAGCGTGTAATAGCAAGGTGGGGGTGCACCGCCAGGAGCAGCAGGAGGGGCTGCCTGGAAAATTTTAGATCGTCTGTGTGGTTATATTTCACAGAGCAACGGCCAGCAGACCATCATTATCACTGTCCTTCTTTTTGAACGTGTTCAATGACAACAATAAGCTGACGTTGTGCATGTCGGCTGATAGTTGCCTTTGAACATGAGCCATTACACCAAAGGATTATTGGCCGGAACGACTGGTGATCGGCCAAATACAGCTGATAATCGCTTGGTGTAATTGGGCCTTAACATCCTCCATGATCCAAACTTCTCTTTCCCATCCCTGGGACTTCTGTCACATTGCACCACACCCTTGGAATGTGATACATGGACAATCTAATTCATTCCCAACATCTGCAATTTTAAGCATGCCCTTAAGACACCTCTTTTTAGGCAAGCCTATCACATGCCCTAATCTGACTCTTTTACCACTGGCCTTGTCTTGGTCATTTCACATGTAGAGGCAGACATAACTGTGGGAACCCCGGTGTCCCCGCTCCGATCTGTTAAGTCTTGTTGAGCAGAGTTATTACTTGTAAAAGCTGTATACATGTAGTGAGGGGCCTCTGCAGGGTAAGGGCCCGGAGCCTAGTCGTGTGTGGCTTAACGGTTATCAGCTAAACAAACGTTTCTTATGCCAATTCAGTGTGCTTCTAGCTAATCCTATCCATTATGCCCACAGGGAATATTGACAGCTGATGCCAGGTGTGTCTGACATTATGGGATGAGTGAAAGAAAGCACAGAAATATTTATGCCCCCTTGTTCCTTACTGTGAGCCATGCTGAGCCATCTTCTGCGACCGATATCAGCGGTTCCTGTTATAACGCTGCAGCACGGATATGACCTTGGTTCTAGTCTTGTAGGCTGAACATCTTTACCGTTTTATGCATTGTTGTATTCATCATACATTGTACAGGTGAATTCCTGCGCTGTTCTCTATCCTGTGGATGGCATTTCTCTGCTTGTTCCCCTGCGTGTGCCGACAAGTGGGGTCCTGTGGGTGTGATGTGAGGGTTTTACATCCTTTCCTTTAAGGGTATGTTCACACTGTGGAAATCAGGCTGAATTCTGCGGTGTCAATTTTTTAAGTGGAGATTTCCGCCGCAGAATTACGCCTGATTTACTCAGTGTGAACATACCCTAACTGTTGGAGGCTTTTACTGTCAGCTTCTCTGACCTCCCCATAAAGACTGTGCCGTAGGGGGGCCTCTCTGCGTCAGTATCACACCGGGATCATTTGATTGTTTACAGTGTGATTTAGAGCTGTTTGAAGGGCCGATTCCCACCATCACCTGGCCCCCTAACATATTACCGTGTAGCTCATAGATGCAACCATAAATATTACTGAAGTGAAGATTAAGGCTTATGGCCTCTGAGAGTAAACTGACCGGTTCTGTTGGTCATAACTTGTTTAGGTCTGGTTTAGGGATGAACGAACCGGCTGAGGTACGGGTTCATATCGGCTTTTGATTCCCGCTGTCTGCCCGCTTCGTGGAGAGGGTGGATACAGCCTAAAAAACTGGGAAACAGCCTATGGCTATGGCTGTATCCCAGTTTTCCAGGCGGTCCTCAAGGTTGTATCCACCCTCTCCACGAAGCGGGCAGACAGCGGGAATCAAAAGCCGATAATTCAGGTTCATACGAACCTGAACCTCGGCCGGTTCGCTCATCCCTAGTCTGGTTACTAATCATTGGCTACAATCAAAAGCTATGGGAAGGTTTTCCATGTATTGGCGCATATCAGTATTATAGAAGCTTAACCAGTGTCATGGATGATGTTGTCATAAGAGGGGTGGAACATGCAGCAGTTTAAGTGCACATTATATAAAATGTTCTTACTAGTAAGATAACAGGGATTTGAGGACCCGCTACACGTTCCATCTTGCATTTCCTGGCTGCTGTGCCGGCCTCTTCCCTCTATCACTCAGCTTCCATCCTCCCATCACCTTCACAGATTCCTGGATGAGACCTTATCACTGGGGAGGGGGATGAGGAATGCTGCATGTCTTGTCCTGTACGGTACCCCCTGTGAATGCCGGGTGACCCTGGGGCCAACATGCACACACTTTGCGTGTCATGAATGGGCTTGTGTTGGAGCACCTTCCCTCCAGAGTTTCCTCCTAAAGAGTACCTGAATGTTTGCTTGGTGCCAGGTAAATGATTAGTGAACTCCATCTCGTTTAGTATTATTAATACAAAATCCCAGTTGTTCTTCCCGAGACTTAAATAAAGGAGACTCCTCTGAATAATCCATGACTTATTATCGAGACCTTGTCCAGTAACTATAGAAAGGCCAAGAATCGACAAACGAAATAAATTGAGGACTCTCACTGTGTGGTCTCTCTGCCCACAGTGCTCCATAATAATGGTCTATCAAAGGTCTATCATTGCTATGGCAGGAGCAGGTTAAGGGCCCTATCACACGGGATGATTATTGTGCAAATTATTGTTATATAGTTCGAATTTAAATGATAATCGTTTGGGGTAAATGCAGGCTTCGATCAAACGTCCAACGAGAAATTGTTCATTGTTTGGTTCTGACACCAGAATCTTTGTTTGCTAATCGTTCGCTGTAATTCCACATTTGTTTGCTGTAATTCCGCATTTGTTCACTAATCGTTCAGTGTAATTCCTAATTGTTCAATCATTTGCTGAGTAAATGATCGTAGTAACGATTGTAACTAACGAATATTGTTCTGTGTAATGTGGGGAAGGATTTCAGGTTAACGTTTGTGATCGTTAGACGTTAAAAATTGCTTAGTCTAATAGGACTCTAAGAGGTTGGTGGCCTTCAATCTCTTTGAACTGGAAGGCTCGCGTGCCTCCGCTTTTCGTGCCTCTCTGCTCTCTGAGCCTCTCCACTCAAAGAATTGATATGTCAATTCTTTATGCGGAGAGCGGAGGCATTCGAGCCCTCCCATTCAAACACATTGAAGGCAGGATTCCGCACAGGGGGTTTCTCAGCACCGATCTGTAGTGTGAACGGGGCCATAGTATCAGACCAGCCTGCAAACATGTCATCGCTGTTATCACGTTCATTCGTAAGGCCTTATTAACTTGTTCCGTAAGTTTATCCATAATTGTGGATTCACAATTACAGGGCTGTTCACACTGTCCGTAGCTTTATGCATAACCAATCTGTGCTACAAAAAATAAGACATTTCCTAGTACTGGTCATAATTGTGAAACCGGTTCTCCCATAGAAGTCTATGGAATCGTTCACCTAGCCCTATGGAATCAAGGGCACTTTAAAAATAAATATTAATAATGACTTTAATTTACCTAGTTTGGGACAATTAATATCTGCCTCAATTTTTTTTTATTTATTTATTCCGGATCAACACAGTAGGGTTATAGGTTGTTCTTGATATACCTTTAGTTTTTTTCAGCTCATATCAACTATGTGACTTGAAAGCATGAGAAATACAGATATCATAGGTAAAAAAGAGCCCTGGCTGATCTACTTCCCCAAGAGAAGAGACCCCCTCCTATGAATGAAAGGCTGGTCAGACCCATGATGTCTTCCAGTTATCCCCTATGTGGTTCTTTAGCCTAAGCTTTATTCTTTCCTTTTTCATTCTCCTCTTCAGTCATTTGTTTCATCCATCAAACCCCAAGTTCCAAAATAAAGTCCGTCTTGAGACCTCATATTCAGATACAATTTGTGCTGATATTTAGCTAAATCTAAATCTTTCTTCCATGTCCTGTCTATATAGTGTACAATGGGCCCCGTACTCACTGTAAATTATTAGCAGTCGCATAAACCTCCTTCTTGAGTGGGCCCATCCTCCATGTAAAATTAGGCTTTCATGAACATCGTCATCTTTTTTCTTTAGGCTAAACGTTGCGGTGAGGTCCTTTTTCCAGCGTGACTTTCTGGGAGACGTTCTTTGGACTCTCACACTGAGTAACACAATATTTCCACCTGGCTCAGGTTACTGGGAAGTGTAATGTGCTAAAAGTATTGGTAAGAGGAGCCACAGGGTTATTGCTGCCCGTTATTTACAGTACGGCTATTTCGAGGATGAGCCCAGCTGGCTCTACTTGTTCTGCCACTTATGGGGGCATATTGCTGGGCATTGATGACGGTTCATGTGAAAGCAATTGTTATGGTACTTACTGTATATTATACAATGAATAAAGTAAGTATTAAACAAGGAGGCCCTTATACTCTGATCCATTGCTGTTTGCTGTAGTGGTATTTGATAAATGAGCATAATCCATGTCTCCCCCACAGCGACCAGCTGATCCAGCATCGAGACCACCCATGATCAGCTTATGTCAGTGAAGCAGAGGATCCCTGTATAGTAGGTGGTAATAGGAGAGCTATACAGTGAGGATGAGGCGTCTTATGGGATCTGTCGCATGGTATACGACGCATGGCTCTCTGTACAATCAGGAAGAACAACTCTGAACTTTTTAGTTTGCATTGAGTCCTCAGGTTCAGGTTATTGTCTCTAGTTTGCCTGTTAAAACTCTTTGTAGCCAAACTGAGACTTCTGACAGCCTGGTCTGTTTGTGTTTTTGCTTTAACAATTTGACCAATCTGTTTGGGCGTCTGCCAGTGTACACAGCTGATTAGGAGATGTTTGCTGGGCCCCTCAGCTGTGGACACGAGAGGGGATGTGATGGAGAAGGTTACCAGGCTGCACGGAGAGGGATGGAAATATGAACCCGCTCCCACCGGATACTACACTATCGAGAGGAAACCAGCTGCTTTGTCCCGGTCACATTAAGAGGTAGATCAGTGGAGGCTCCGTGACTGTATGTGATTATCCAGTGTGACCCATAACCTGGTGCTCGGGCCGGGCCGAGGATGTCACTGCATATGCCTAGATAGGAGTTAGGGTCCTATTACACGGAGCGTTTTTTAACGCTTAACAACTAACGGTAAACGATCGCAAACGAGATTGTTTACCGTTAACCTGAAATCATTCACCATATTACACAGAACGATGGTCATTAGTTACGATCGTTACTACAATCGTTATTGCGATCACTATTCCTTCTGATCCCAGCAAAACAATAAACAATGTGCAATTACACTGAATGATTAGTGAAAAAATGTGGAACTTGAGCGAATAAATGTGGAATTACAGCGAATGATTAGTGATATCTTTAGGTTCAGATCTAAATCGACATACGAACGATTTTTTGATCGTTGCCTGCAAATACACAGAACGATTATTGTTTAAATTTGAACGATATAACGATTTTTCGCACGATAATCGTCCCTTGTAATAGGGCCCTTTGTGTAGGGTTCTGTGGCTACACTCACACCAGTATCTCTTGCTGAGGTTACTGGTCATAGAAAGCTGTTGTTGTCTAGCTAAGGATAGAAGGAGGTTGGTTTTGGACAGTCCTTATGAGCCATGCACAGTTGACTCCCTGTTGCTTTTGATCACATTGGTCATACATGATCACCAGGCAAAGAGATCTTTCAAGGAACATTTCCCCAAAAGATCACAATTTATCCTACTATCTGCTATAGGATTCAAACACAACTAGGTTCTTTCCAGACAATGAAATGTTGCCATGAGTCGGCTAAAACAGTCACCTGTTGTTTAATTTCATCCGATAAATGATCATTTTGGTTGAAATTGACCGTTATTGGCATCTTTAGTCTAATGTGTATGCGTGCTGAATGAATGTTACTATCGGAGATGTCCATCCTGCCCTGTGATTGTGTGAACGCATACAATGTCTGTAGGACGCCCTTGACTTGGACTCTTGCCCTTTGGTGGAGCACCAGCCTTGTGCACCAGTAATGGACATCTTACACAGTTGTGTCTGGTTACGATGTGAGATAAAGGGCTTGCACTTAACCTGCCGTCCTGAATCACTTGACCCGTATTATGAACACTTTACCAACAATCGACATTGCTGGGTAATGACTCCCGATGGGTCAATTACCTTCATGTAAAGGCTCCAGATTCCAGGCTCCCATGTCAGACCTCGCTGCATGTTTAACACTTACAGGAAAATTCCCTTCACACGTCACTGACAACTGAGGTAAAAACCATTAGAATAAGGCAGAAGAATGTGGTCTGTGCAGAGATTGTAAGGCCGAGCCCCTCACATTACCTTCTGTAATTGTCATCGAGGTTTTCTCCACAAATATAGTAACCCCCCTTCTTCTGTTCCATTTCTCAGTTGGCGCACAAGGGTGTGCATTATGGACTGGGCCTCTCTTCCTTCTATCTAATGTACCACTTATAGTTGAGAAGGCTGGTATGGCCTTTGCTTCCTATCTTGTAAAGGGATCAATGATGGACAACCTGATTTAGGGGTCCTCTCTCAACATGTCCTGTGATGGACACGGGGGCGTGATTGCCCACGGGGGTCCCTGAATCTCCACCTTTTATGTTCTCTTACACTCTCATGGTTGTATTTGCTGTATGTGCTTGTGTAGATCCGATGGAAGGGGATTGGGATACTGAGGGTGATGCAGTGCTATGTGGTTATTGCTTGTGTGAGCCAGTGCTAGCTGGAGGCGAGAATGGGGGGAAATTGGTACATGTTGCCCCATGGATCATGCCTCGCCCTTCTCGCTGTCATTCAGTTTATCACTATGAAAAGGGAGATTTGGGTTTGTTGTGACTGTGGTCAATGGGCGCGCTGCCAGTCCAAAGTGTTTGGTATCTGGTGGAGATTCTGCCCGGTCAGCACTTGGCACAGACCACTCCCTGGCTCTTTTCCCTGCAGAGTCTTGTTCACCCCCTTACCCGTGTTTGTTGTTGTCGTTAGAGTCCAGTGGTAACATCTTCCTATAGGAGGTCATCTTTTTACTTTCCCCAACCTGTAACTCCAAACTTTATAAAGTAAAAAAAAAGTTTAGTTAGAAGTTCAGTTGTTTTCACAATAGATAGAAAGAAGATGGTGAGGTCACAAAAGGGACAATAGTCTTATCTAAGATGGTTAAAGAAACACTCCAACCATTCAATAAAGGTCTTGTGAATTACAGCTTCATTTATCCCTACAGCAGACCCAAGCGGGGAGATCAGGGGCTGCGGATGAAGCAGGATCACGATTTTTTCTATATCCCTTTGTGTTAAACATTGGATAAAACTGCAGTCACTTTAATATTTTCCATGCAGGCGGAGTGTTCTACAGTGCAGCACGTGCAGGTTATCAGGGACTGCCCCGTATTATCGAGATCTGAGGACATTCTATGCTGTGTTTCCGGTAACCTGAATCTGACATTAGTTTCGCTCTGCTGGACCCCCCTGTCCTGAGCCAGCACCTGGAGTAGGCGTGGAGTGGGTTTAGTCCTTGCCTGACCCTTGAGTGGAGAACGCCGCCACCCTGGCATCTCACCGCTGGGCATCCATCTGCCAAGAGGAAATGAAAACATGCAGCGGAGAACAAAACATCTCCCATCTACTTAAGTCAAGCAAATCTCCGTCTGTATTGCCATTTTATGGGATATTGTAAATCCCTAAGGAACAATTTGTAGATTACAAGGTTCAATGGGCAACTCCTTGAAGAAGTAGCCACCTATATACCACTGTTCTTTAAGCTACATTTACTCTATTGCTAAATGCAAACTGGTGGGTCTGCAGACTGGTTTCACGACCATGTTCTTTTCATTACCAAAGCAATAACGTGGACCATTGGATACTGATGAAATTGCAACGTGACCCCCGTGGGTGACTTTTATTATACTAGCTATGAGGAAGTCATACGTGTGAGGTCAGTACCTGGGACTTCCAGAAGAACAGATGCATTATCCTGAACTCACCCTGCCAGTCACACAGCCCAGCCCGCCGCACCTATTTACCCACAGTGTCCATCGCTTTGTGTCTGCGCCCTACGGAGGAGTTTAATAATCTACCACTGCTGGGGCCCCAAGAGGTGACCGCCAATAAGCTGCGGCCTCTGTAAAGGAAACGTCTGCTTTTTAAATAGAAGTATTTGGAGTATAACAATGGGCATTGAGCAGGGCTTCTGAGGGTTAATCTGCTCCACCCCTGGTGAGGGAGGAAGGGAAATTGTTTGTACAGGTTATGAGCTGTCCGAGGAGGGAGGGGCCCATGCCCGGGTATGGCTGAATGCATGGGAAAGAGCCACTGGGCACTATATGCAATGTTCTATGTAGTGTCCTTTATCACCATCTTATTACTGTAGAAAATAGGGTCTTATAGCATCTTATAGTCGCTGTCAGGTGACAGGCACTCAGGCTGTATATCAGGTGGCATCATATAGTTACTGCCTGCTGTCAGGTGGCACCATATAGTTACGGTGTCTGGCAGCATCATATAGTTACTGCCTGGTGTCGGGTAGCATCATATAGTTACTGCCTGGTGTCGGGTGGTATCCTATAGTTACTGCCTGGTGTCAGGTAGCATCATATGGTTACTGCCTGGTGTCGGGTGGTATCATATAGTTACTGCCAGGTGTCTGGCAGCATCATATAGTTACTGCCTGGTGTCAGGTAGTATCATATAGTTACTGCCTGGTGTCGGGTGGTATCATATAGTTACTGCCAGGTGTCTGGCGGCATCATATAGTTACTGCCTGGTGTCTGGCGGCATCATATAGTTACTGCCAGGTGTCTGGCGGCATCATATAGTTACTGCCTGGTGTCTGGCGGCATCATATAGTTACTGCCTGGTGTCAGGTGGTATCCTATAGTTACTGCCTGGTGTCAGGTGGTATCCTATAGTTACTGCCTGGTGTCAGGTAGCATCATATGGTTACTGCCTGGTGTCGGGTGGTATCATATAGTTACTGCCAGGTGTCTGGCAGCATCATATAGTTACTGCCTGGTGTCAGGTAGTATCATATAGTTACTGCCTGGTGTCGGGTGGTATCATATAGTTACTGCCAGGTGTCTGGCAGCATCATATAGTTACTGCCTGGTGTCGGGTGGTATCATATAGTTACTGCCTGGTGACGGGTGGTATCATATAGTTACTGCCAGGTGTCTGGCAGCATCATATAGTTACTGCCTGGTGGCATGATATAGTTACTGCCTGGTGTCTGGCGGCATTATATAGTTACTGCCTGGTGTCAGGTGGTATCATATAGTTACTGTCTGGTGTCTGGCGGCATTATATAGTTACTGCCTGGTGTCAGGTGGTATCATATAATTACTGCCTTGTGTCTGGCGGCATCATATAGTTACTGCCTGGTGTCAGGTGGCATCATATAGTTACTGCCTGGTGTCTGGTGGCATCATATAGTTACTGCCTGGTGTCAGGTGGCATCATATAGTTACTGCCTGGTGTCTGGTGGCATCATATAGTTACTGCCTGGTGTCAGGTGGCATCATATAGTTACTGCCTGGTGTCTGGTGGCATCATATAGTTACTGCCTGGTGTCAGGTGGCATCATATAGTTACTGCCTGGTGTCTGGCGGCATCATATAGTTACTGCCTGGTGTCAGGTGGCATCATATAGTTACTGCCTGGTGTCTGGCGGCATTATATAGTTACTGCCTGGTGTCAGGTGGTATCATATAATTACTGCCTTGTGTCTGGCGGCATTATATAGTTACTGCCTGGTGTCTGGTGGCATCATATAGTTACTGCCTGGTGTCAGGTGGTATCATATAGTTACTGTCTGGTGTCTGGCGGCATCATATAGTTACTGCCTGGTGTCAGGTGGCATCATATAGTTACTGTCTGGTGTCTGGCGGCATCATATAGTTACCGCCTGGTGTCTGGTGGCATCATATAGTTACTGCCTGGTGTCAGATGAGGTTTTAGTCAGTGCCTGGTGTCAGGAGGAAACCTTTAGTCATTGTCTGGTGGCATTTTATCATCCCAACCTGGTGGCAGGCTGCATTTTATATTCACAAGCTGGCACCAAGCAGCATCTTATAGTGTCAGGCTCTCATGTCTTATATAGTAACTGACTGGTGTTCTCAAGTGTTATATGGTGGCAGCATCATTTAGTACCTGGGTGGCATTGGGTTCTTGAGTCATATTCTATAGTCGCTGGTTGGTGTGGCGCTTACTCCTCATGGTATTGGTCCAGTGAAGGCTGTCGGGCACACCTGTTGGCATGGGGGAAGAGGCCTGCCCTGCTCTGATCTCTGCTTCTGATGAGTTACAGGGGTTGTGCTTTTTTGACCGGCTGCAGCCTCTTATTTTTTGGGTGGCCCCTTCAGATATTGGGGCTCTTACATTTATTCATAAATCCTGTATATACATACAGTATGTTGTACACCGCTCCAGTGCAGCAGAGTCCGGTGTCAACGTAATAATGACGGACTGCCTTATAACCAGGTGTTAAACTTTGCTCCTGGCATTTTTAGCCATAGGCGCGGCCCTGATGTGGTCACAGCGTCGCATTTACAGCAGATCACACATCTCCGGGGATTCCTGCCATAGAGTAAAGTCCTTACAGAATAGCAATGAACAGAGGTAGAAGCTTCTCTACTGACTTAACCAACGCTGCACCAACCTACTGACTGTACCAAAAGCTGTCCCACCCTACTGACTGTACGCTGCACTTCACTACTGACTGTACTGTGGCGACCTATGGAAAGAAGACACAATGGTGGGGGCAGTGTGATGAGTAATATTCTGCTGCAGTTCTCGTGTCCTGGCATCATGTACATTTTACTGTGACACGTACCACCTACAGTACACATGCTATGATGACATTGATTAATTGTAGACCCCATCTTCATGGCATCAGGACCCCCTAATGGCAGAGGTCGGCAGGATAATGCCACGCGGGCAATGCAGACATTGTTCAGGGATTAGGAACATGACAAAGAGATCAAGGTGGTGACTCGGCCTCCAGGTTCCCCAGATCTCAATCACATTGATCATCTGTGGGAAAAACAATGCCGATCCACGGAGGCTGCACCTCACACCCTACAGGATCTGCGGATCTGCCGCTGATACCACAGGATTATGGGATCCAGGCCCTGATGGCAACCTATGTTATGATAGATGGCAGAATTAACGTATGGATGGTCTGTGCGTAACATTGTTCTGGTGGTTGGCATCTAATGTCTTGTCCTACATGTTCATCTATGGTCCATGTCCAATACCTATAATGTACATTGGCTTATGAGTGTGCAGTCGATTTTCTTGCAGTGTAGCTCTGGGTCCTGTTTGGGCTCCTGGGCCCATCTTGGACCTTGTTAAGACTAAGATTGTCCGGGAAGGAGCAATGTGTTCTGTGTTGTGGGGGAGACAGCGGGGGCTGTGTACATATCATATTTAGAAGCGCTATGTATGGCGTCTGGCCGGCCGTACCTCTGATGTGCCTCCTGCTGAGGGGGTAATATTTTTCTTCGGTATTTTTGGTCTCCGTGTCTCAGACTGTTGGGATATTTCAGGGATTTTATTTGCGGCTTGTTTTTTATTATCTAGTCAACCTGCAATGTAGAAGAGAAAAAGAAGATGTGGCGTGTAGACCAGGGCACATGCAGCGCCTGTTGCATCCATCTTGGCTCCTAGCAGAGTCCTTTTTCCCCAAGTTATAAGTCATTTCCAAGCATACTAGCTGCAAGTGGGGTTATCTGCTCCTATCCTATAAGGTAGACTGCTGAACAGTTGCCTTGCCGATCTCCCCCGCGGCCTCTGCTGACCTAAGTGTCGGCGTTATTCTCTTTTCTTTAGCGTGTTTCTCCACACCGGAGATGCTCAGCTATTTTTACTTAATGGTCAGAGGACCACAGAGCGGCTTCTGTTCCAGCTCTGGCTGGAGGCTTGCATGGTCTCATTGTGTACGTGGAATTCCCTTGTAATACCTGCCCTAGATTGTCTGCCTTGTGGTTTTACTTTCTAGACACAGACACAGTCATTGCTGACGAGAGGATTTCACACTTACTCATACTGCAGAATAGAGAAAAGACGCCGAAGCCTTCTCTACGACCCCCTGGCAAAAGTGACGGAATCTCCACAAATCACAGATATGACACGAAACAAGGTTTCCTAGCAGAACGTTCTGCTCCCTTACATGTCCCTCACGTACATGAAAGACTTTTATTAATGGCCGCTGGTTCTCCACGTCAGGTGCGGGAAAACCCCCCAAAATAGTCTCTCGTAATTGAGTTTAAGAATAAAGTTAAAAGAGAAAAAGCTTATACACCTGACTAAGCTGTGGACCTGGCTCCTCAATAGAGCTGTGGACTTGGCTCCTCAATAGATAACATGGCTTATAAACCTGACTGAGCTGTGGACTTGGCTTCTCGATAAAAAAAAACATGATCCCCCAGACCTGGCCAAGCTTTAGTCTTGGCCCCTCAATAGATAACATGGCTTTCAGACCTGGCTGAGCCGTGGACTTGGCTCCCTGAAAGAAAACATGCCCGCCCAGACCTGACTGAGCTATGGCTTGGCTCCTCGATACATAATTTGGCCCCCAGACCTGCCTGAGCCATAGACTTGGCTCTCTGACAGTAAAACATGTTCCCCAGACCTGACTGAGCTGTGGCTTGGCTCCTCAATAGATAACATGGCCGCCAGACCTGATTGAGCTTTGTACCTGGCTTCTCGATACATAACATGCCCCCAGACCTGACTGAGCTGTGGACTTGGCTTCTTCATAAAAAAAAAAAAAACATGATCCCTCAGACCCGGCCAAGCTGTGGACTTGGCTCCTCAATAGATAACATGGCTTCCAGACCTGGCTGAGCCAGGGACTTGGCTCCCTGACAGAAAACATGGCCCCCACACCTTACTGAGCTATGGCTTGGCTCCTCAAAACATAACATGGCCCCCAGACCTTGGGAAGGAGTCATGCATTCAACATCAAGTATAGAAACAATGGGAAGGATATAAAAGGAGAACATATGGGGGTAGAGACAAAGATGTCGCACCTTAAGTATATAAACTATACCTGGAAAATGGAACATGTCTGGCAAAACAAATGGAGGAAACAGGAGTGAGTGGGGGAGTGTACTGATCCCGATAACCCATGCTATCCTTTGGCATGCACCAGCCCCATGTGTATGACGTCCTTCCAAGTATTGGCCAGAATAGCAGAGCTGAGGCTGCGGAGTGGCCCCCAGTGTGCCGTCTCTTGTCGGTGGTGTAAGGTGCAAAGCTCCCTCTGGTCTCCGCCCTCTATTGTTGCGCACTCTTGTACTGTTGCCAGCCAGCCGGTGTATTTCAGGTTTAGGCGGCTCCTGGTTTCCTCCTTTGTTTTCTTGGCTGCAGGGCACGCTTTCCAAGACAGCTGTAAAGTGCTGAGATCACTTCTAGACATATTACAATTGCCTCAGGAGATACTTCTTTCTAGTGTAATTCTGCACAGGGCATGCAGAGACTGTGGAGGTGTAAGGAACAATGGTGGGTCTGTATGTTGGCCGTGTGTGGTGGGGGAGGTCACAGAGACCTCCGCATACACTGTAAGCTCCTCGGAGATGTTAGAGGCTGCTGTATCAGGCCACAGGGTATTAGGTGAACATTGGTGAGGCTTACAGCCAGTAGGGTTCATGGTAAAGCAATGCGTGATACTGGAACTCTGTCGTGTACAGTGGGTACAGCCGACACGTCTGTGGGTAGTGCACAGATTGGGGCACGGTATGTATAAAGCTGCTGCCGCATACGTAGCACCTATAACGGTGATTAGAGGAGTCTAGAAGAGTCTCAGCCAGCGAAGGGTTACTGACTCCTCAATAAGGACACCTCAGACAGGAGGTAAAAATAGGAGCCATTGTGAAGTTTCCTGGAGAATCCCCCTGGCAGGGTCCAAGCCGTGCTCCAGGATCTGGCTCTGCTAGGCGGTGACCTTACAGGAGCGCTCCATCACAGGAGGTGGGAAATGGATTCGGGTGGCACCTTGTCCGGTATCCTTCCTGTGCATGCACACATGGTCCCTTGTGTTGTCCAGCAAAATAAGGAAAGCAGCAACTTCATCCACTAGTGTGCACTATTATCACCAATACATCCAACAGTGTGCACTATTATCACCAGGCCTCAGTGTATTGTGTGCCGTGGCTCAGGCCTCAGTGCATTGTGTGCCGTGGCTCAGGCCTCAGTGTATTGTGTGCCGTGGCTCAGGCCTCAGTGCATTGTGTGCCGTGGCTCAGGCCTCAGTGTATTGTGCCTCAGGCCTCAGTGTATTGTGCCTCAGGCCTCAGTGTGTTGTGTGCCGTGGCTCAGGCCTCAGTGTATTGTGCCTCAGGCCTCAGTGTATTGTGTGCCGTGGCTCAGGCCTCAGTGTATTGTGTGCCGTGGCTCAGGCCTCAGTGTATTGTGTGCCGTGGCTCAGGCCTCAGTGTATTGTGCCTCAGGCCTCAGTGTATTGTGTGCCGTGGCTCAGGCCTCAGTGTATTGTGTGCCGTGGCTCAGGCCTCAGTGTATTGTGTACTGTGGCTTAGGCCTGAGTGTATTGTGTTCCATGGCTAAGGCTGTAAATTACATTCAGGGTGCCTGCACACCTACCGTATCGCAGTAGAAAATCCGCTGCGGATTCGCAGCAGATCCGCAGCGGATTTAATTAAGTGAATGAACACAGCATTAAATCCGCACTTACAAATCTGCTGCGGATCCGCAGCGGACTTTCTACTGCGATACGGTAGGTGTGAAGGCACCCTCAGAGTGATAACCTGGCGTTGTGGTGATGACAGACGGGGACGTCACATCCGCGGTGTCTGTAACGCTCGGGTTCCTGTGGTGGAGCCGCTCATCATCCTCCATTCTTGTGTTATGTCTTGGTTGTGGCTGATGCTGGTGCAGTGGTGAGCGTCGTCTCATCTGGGCGACTCTGAGGCTTTCATCTCTTATCGGCCTTATCGGGAGGAGACGCGTCAGGTTCGCAGCGATGAAGACGTCTGGCAGTAACACAATACAGTCAGGGCTCTGCGGTGCGAGGTGTATACACCCCATCATGGAGGACGGGGTGTATACACCCCATCATGGAGGCCGCCTGGCAGTAACACAATACAGTCAGGGCTCTGCGGTGCAAGGTGTATACACCCCATCATGGAGGACGAGGTGTATACACCCCATCATGGAGGACGAGGTGTGTGCAGTGTACCCCATCATGGAGGACGAGGTGTGTGCACCCTATCATGGAGGACGCCTGGCAGTAACACAATACAGTCAGGGCTCTGCGGTGCGAGGTGTATACACCCCATCATGGAGGACGAGGTGTATACACCCCATCATGGAGGACGAGGTGTATACACCCCATCATGGAGGACGAGGTGTATACACCCCATCATGGAGGACGAGGTGTATACACCCCATCATGGAGGACGAGGTGTGTGCATCCCATCATGGAGGACGAGGTGTGTGCACCCCATCATGGAGGACAGCTGGGTCCCGGTCCTCCTTGCTGAATTTGGGCCTCATCCACACAGACGGAGGCTGCGCTCCGGAGGACGAGGGGTTCAGTGTCTGTCCGGTTACATCACCGCACGTGAATGGAGGGGGAGGGGGCGCATGGTGTCAGAGTTTCCCTGTTTTCTCTATTTCACAATGATGACATTGATCAGTTTGATATTTCCAACCGGGGTCATGAAACTGCATCAAGAGAGCTAGAGACTGCTGCATCTGCAGAGCATTCCTCCCACATCACAGCTCTACAGAGTACACAGGCTGCTCCATCTGCAGAGCATTCCTCCCACATCACAGCTCTACAGAGTACACAGGCTGCTCCATCTGCAGAGCATTCCTCCCACATCACAGCTCTACAGAGTACACAGGCTGCTCCATCTGCAGAGCATTCCTCCCACATCACAGCTCTACAGAGTACACAGGCTGCTTCGTCTTCAGAGCATTCCCCTTATATTACAGCTCTACAGAGTACACAGGCTGCTTCATCTGCAGAACATTCCCCTTATATTACAGCTCTGCGCAGTCCACAGGCTGCTTCGTCTTCAGAACATTCCCCTTATATTACAGCTCTGTGCAGAGTACACAGGCTAATTCATCTGCAGAGCATTTCTCCAACATTACATGTCAGTGCAGAGTAGACGTTTTTCTTCATCTGCAGAGCATTTCTCCAGCATTACATGTCTGTGCAGAGTACACATTTTTCTTCATCTGCAGAGCATTTCTCCAACATTACATGTCTGTGCAGAGTACACGTTTTTCTTCATCTGCAGAGCATTCCCCTTATATTACAGCTCTGTGCAGAGTCCACAGGCTGCTCCATCTGCAGAGTGTTACGTCTTTCTGGAATACTCGTTCTGCCTCATCTGCAGTCATTATGTCTCTGTGGAATACACGTTCTCCCTCATCTGCAGAGCATTCCTGACCAGGCACAGCTGAGCATTGGCTGTAGGTTTCGGTGCACTGCAGAGTATTTAAGGAATGATGCCTCTGGTTTGTCTCCCTATCAGACCCCTGACTCCCACTCACCACACGGCTGGCTCGTCTCTATCCGCAGCCTGTTCATACACCCCGCGTTACATCTGTAAAGGTGAGGTTTGTCTTTCCATGGGAAGTTTTACTGAATCATCCCACAAATATGCAGAACGTGTGGGGGACCTGGCGGCAGATGGTGCGAGCCGCTGCCATGAGAAATTCAGGCCGGAAAAATGCTGGATCATGGGGAGTGCAGGTACACAGCCTGTTTCATCTGCAGAGTATTCCTCCCACGTTACCGCACGTCTTACAGGACCTCTCCCCACATGATCCTAACTCTATCCTGAAAGCTGGACGAGACACTGTGTCACAAGTCTGGTGAACCATAATAGTGACAACCGCAATGGCCGCCATATTGGTTGTTACTAAAATTAGCACAGATCTCAATAAAATCTTTCACTGATTGACTCTCCTGACCTGTGTGCGGCCATGTTCTAATACTAGAAGTGCGCCCTGTGTCATCCTGTCTCTCCACAGCTGAGTGATGGGTCTGAGACTAAACAAAGCGTGATGTCACCGCGTGGCCATTACTCCATATTAGGCCTCCTGCGGGGCTATTTGCAGCGTTGGTATTTTTGGATGCCCTCAGTTCGGTTACATTTAGTTTCACTCGGCGCAGGATCTGACTTTTGCTGGTTGGGTGCGGCAGCCCTTTAACTCCTCGCTGCTTGGCAGGGTCCGCAGGCAGAGGCGAGGAGGCGTCCTGCTCACTCAGTTGCATTTATGGGGCGGCGATAACCGTGTAACACGAAGCCTTGTGCTGATCACTACAGAGTTGTCTTGTTCTGTCTTCCAAAGTTTCCCAAAGTCATTAACTCTTGCTAGCGGATGCCTGTTCTGTGCTGTGAGCGCAGATGTGGAGTGGAGAAGGCCTACCGCCCTCGTGTAGCTTCATGGCACTGAGTGGTAGGACAGTGTGTGACTCCAAGTGAATTATCATAAACTACTCATAAGTAGGTGTCGGGGTTCCACAATAGCAAAGTCAATGAAAGTGCAATGGATTTCTGTTAATCACTGTATGAACAAAAGTTTGGTCATTTGTGAGGTCTGATGTGGACAGTGTCATTGAGAATCTAGGTCTGAGGAGAATCTATATCAGTGGGTGATGTGTGAGGACTTCTCTAGGGGTCATGGAGAATCTATATCAGTGGGTGAGGTGTAAGGACATCCCTAGGTGTCATGGAGGATCTGTATGTGTGGGTGAGGTGTGAGGACATCCCTAGGTGTCATGGAGGATCTGTATGTGTGGGTAAGGTGCAAGGAGAATCTGTAGATGCGGTATGAGGACTTCTCTAGGAGCCATGAGCAATCTGTATCTTTGAGTGAGGTGTTAGGACTTCTCGAGGTGTCATGGAGAATCTATATCACTGGTTGAGGTATGAGGACTTCTCCAGGTGTCATGGAGAATCTATATCACTGGGTGAGGTGTGAGGACTTCTCCAGCTGTCATGGAGAATCTGTATCGCTGGGTGAGGTATGAGGACATTGCTAGGTGCCATGGAGCATCTATATCTGTGGCTGATGTGCCAGTAAGATCTGTGTCTGTGGAGGAAGTATGATGACATACAGGTGTCATGGAGAATCTATATCAGTAGGTGAGGTATGAGGACTTCTCTAGGTGTCGTGGAGAATCTATATCAGTAGGTGAGGTGTGAGGACTTCTCTAGGTTTCATGGATAATTTATTTCAGTTGGTGAGGTATGGGGACTTCTTTAGGTGTCATGGAGAATGTATATCAGTAGGTGAGCTATGAGGACTTCTCTAGGTGTCATGGAGAATGTATATCAGTAGGTGAGGTATGAGGACTTCTCTAGGTTTCATGGAGAATGTATATCAGTAGGTGAGGTGTGAGGACTTCTCTAGGTTTCATGGAGAATGTATATCAGTAGGTGAGGTGTGAGGACTTCTCTAGGTTTCATGGAGAATGTATATCAGTAGGTGAGGTGTGAGGACTTCTCTAGGTGTCATGTAGGATCTAAATCACTGGGTGAGGTGTGAGGACTTTTAGTCGTCATGGAGCATCTATATCTGTGGGTGACGTGATATGAGGATCTGTGTCTGTGGAGGAGGTATGACAACTTCCCTAGGTGTCATAGAGAATCTATATCAGTGGGTGAGGTTGGAGGACTTCTCTAGATGTCATGGAGGATCTATATCACTGGGTGAGGTGTCATAAATTATCTAGGTGTCATGGAGAATGTGTTTTAGTTGGTGAGGTGTGAGGACTTCTTTACATGTCATGGGGAATGTATATCAGTGGATGAGGTGTGAGGACTTTTAGGTGTCATGGAACATCTACATCACTGCATAGGTGTGATGAATTATCTAGGTATCATGGAGAATATTTGATTCTTGGAGAGGTGTTAGGACTTCTCTAGGTGTCATGGAGAATCTGTGTCTGGTGGTGATGTGTAACATTTTCTCTAGGTATTTTGAGGCATCTGTCTATGGATGAGGTGTGAGCTTTCTGCAGAGTTGTCTACTTGCTTACTTTGCTCTTTTGATGTACGTAGGTACAGTATCTAGATCTTTGTTTCTTTTGGGGGTTGTGAAGACTTCTTAAATTGTAATGGCAACGCTTTATGTCTCGGTAAGGTGTGAGAGAGAACCTATTTAGTTGTCATGAAGGATCTATGGCCCCGGGTGAGAACTTCTCTAGATATCATGAAGAATCTAATTCTCCTGGTGACATGTGAGGGCCTTTTTCAGTTGTCATGGTGGATCTGTGTCTTTGGGTCAGGTGTGAGGAATATTCTAGATGTCAGGGAATATCGACTTCTCTGGGTGTTGTGAAGGATCTGTGTATCTGGGTGAGGTATGAGATGTCATGGAGGAGCTGTATTTCTATATCAGGTATGAGGGCTACTCTAGATGTCATACAGGATACTCATCTCCAGGTGAGGTGAAAAAACTTGATGACCCTTTGTCTCTGGGTTAAATCTGAGGACTTCTCAAAGTGTCATGGAGGATCTTCATCTCTCTGTGAAATATGAAGACTTCTTTAGGTGTTGTGAAGGATCGTCATCTCTCTGTGAGACGCAAGACTTCTCTTGGTGTTGTGGAGGATCTTCATCTCTCTGTGAGACGTGAAGACTTCTCTAGGTGTCGTCGAGGATCTTTATAAGATGTGAAGACTTCTCTAGATGATGTGAAGGATCTTCATCTCTGGGTGAGACTTTAGGTCTTCTCAAGGTGTCATGGAGGATTTTTTTATCCCTCGGTGAGACTGTGTCTGATCTCTGTCTATTGGTAAGGTGTGACATTTTCTCCAGGTGTTTGGAGGCATCTGTGTCTCTTGAGATTTCTTGGAGAATTGTGCATATATAGAGGTGTATAGGTAGGTTATATCTTTAGGCTGGTTGCAGGCTATCTGTGGGGGCGTCCTTGGTTTCTTGTACAGAATCGGGATTGTGGTGTTTTTTTTTATTGCTGCAGCTGACAGCTGTTATCCTGAACCCCAGATACATTCCCATGGACAGAGAGGAGGAGGCGGCTGCAGCTGTTCTGGGGTCTTTTCTGGCATTTATTGTGATTGTGAGTACATCAGATAATGTGTCCTGGCCCGGGGTGATAATCAGTGGGAGAGGATAGTGATGTTCTGCGGCTGTCATGGATCCATCACCTGGGAAGCAGGGGGACTACTCTGTGCCCTCATGGGTTAATCATTCAGCATGGCGAGCACATTGCATAAGAGCCTGACAGGGGGTCTGCACTTTATCCACTCTTCTGAGGCCGCATTACTCTCTGGTGTCTTCATTTTGTGGAGTCATGGAGCAGATATCGCCGGTGTCACACGGAGCTGCTGCCATGTTATGGTCACACAAGTTCACACAGCTGTATGGAATCTGTCCAACTATGGTGACAGGTGATGCAGGAAATCGATTACAGCTGCCCCCTACCATTGTACAAGACCCCCACACTCCACTCTCTACCTGCCCAGACTGATTATCTGTTATATGCCAGTGGTTGTCACTCTGCATCTGTTTTATAGGAGACAATGAAAGGGACTTCACACAGGAGACAGCACAGGCTGAGGGCCCTATTACATGGGACGATTATCGTGCAAATTATTTTTCAAATTTAAGCGATAGTCGTTTTGGGTACATGTAGGCAACGATCCAACGAGAAATCGTTCAGTGTTTGTTTGGTGCCGACACCGAAATCATCACTAATTGTTTGCTGTAATTCCCCATTTGTTCACTAATCATTCAGTGTTCAAAACTGCTTTGTCTGCTATTGGGCCGATGCTGAGGATGAAGCAAGTGCCGACCTGTCAGATCAGCGCTCTTCTTCCTCCTCGTTCCCTCCTCTTATACGCACCAACAGTGAGCGAGGGCAAAGAGGAGGGGGAGGGGTGGCCCATAGAAGATAGTAGCGGTCTGCTGGCCATCGCTCCGTGCAGATAGCAGACCGTCGATATCGTTTTAGTTTTTATTCAACATGTGGAAATACAACGATCAGCCGACATTGTTCATGTCAGCTGATCATTGCCTTTTAACACTACCTATTACACCAAGCGATTATCGGCCAAATATTTTCTTGGTGTAATAGGGCCTTTAGTCCCTATTCATTGCTCTGGTAGGATATATGTGGATGTCTCCATGGATAAAGTTGGTCATACACGTTCAATAACTGTTGGCCAAACATTTATTCATCTTCCCCCCCCCTTATTATACATATGGCCGGATCTTCATGTGTTCCTCATGGCAAGGGGTAAGCCACAGCCAGACAGCCATGGTACTGACTTATCCTTCAAAGAATGAAATGGTCGGATGGAAAATATCCCTCACACCTGACCCTTCTCTCCACTGATTTCATCTATGGGGAGGTCGCCATATACCTTATACTGTTGTTGGCTTTAGTATAAGTTATAGGCATCTTTACATTGGAGTTCCCCACTTTGGTAACTAGAACTGCTTTGAACTTTGAGCAATGGGCAGAAGTCACCATATATCATCCAGTTGTTCGGACTGTAGGTTATATCTGCAGTAATGGGAAATCCCAGTATGTATGGTCATAACTCCTATGACAAGAGTTGAGTCCCAAGCCACTGGTTTGGGGACCACATTGGTGGCCGTTCAGTGTTCTTTACCCCAATATATTTGGATGTGAGGACACCCAACAGTTCCTATCTCTAATAGACTTTAACAGGTAGAAACTTCTTCTTCTGTAACCGTAACTTCTTCTTCTGTAACCGTAGGTCTTCCATAAGTCCTTTCGCGCTCCATTCCTGTAGAAACGCAGAAGCTTTCCCCAGGAGTGGGGGTGGGGTGCACTCACTGGGATTTTACTCCTCTGCACTGATTGCATTGATGTCGAGTATCTCATGAATAGAAATCCCCGTTCTCAGCAGTCTCGGCTGCCGACCCCAGCACTGGCCTTTGTGTGGCTGAAGTATGTGCAGCAGGAAAACTGAACCATGCGGACGTATTGTCAAAGGACGACAGCGACGAGTGAATAGAATTGGCTCCTAGTAGTAGAGGAGGCGTGAAGGCAGTAGGAAGTTAATGCTGTTATTGTCCTTTGGGGTGTTGGGCGTTGGGATCCAGGCATCTGCGCCCCCCACTGATCCAGGTCCCTGACTCTCCTTTTGCACGGTACCCCTCTACTAAATCCTATTTTCTGGTTTCTGCCAGTGTCAGGCCCATCATGAGCTCTTTAGTGAGATGCCTAATCCCGGTTTATCTGAAGGTGATTACGGGCAGGCCTGGCAGGTTCGCCAAGGTCTCCGCTTTCTAAGAATGAGTCCTGAGAAGCCATGGTTTGTATTCAGTCCGCCTCAGGTCTGAGATGGCTGATACCAGGGAACAATAGATAGATAGATGGGGCTGGGGCGGGGTGACACCTGCAGTTCTTTTTCTTGCTGAGGGAATTCCAAGGACTCCATGTCCTGTTTGTAAACAGCGTCATTATTTTCTGGATAAATAGAGGAGAATGACCGTCCTGGCTCGTCGCCATCCTGCTGATTTGTTTTTTACATGCAGATCAGATCTTTCTTACTACAAACCAAATAACATCCAAAACCCAGGGGATGCCAGCTGGACGGATGAGAGCTGGTGCTGCCTCGGCCAACTCCTCTGTAACGCGTTTAACCTGTTCAGTGCTGTGAGGACACGATGGCCATTCTGTGCCTGAAGGTCCATTAGCACGGCCTCCAGATGTTTGTAGTCAGAGAAGAGCTACAAAGTCATGTCAGCGTGTCCAAAAGAGAGGTCACCATCGTTCTCCCCATCTGAAGGGAATGCCTTTGCACGTTTCACAAGTTTATTATTGCAGTCAGGTCTACATTGTGCCTAAGCAGCCATCTTTCTTTTACCTTAGGACTGAATTTTATTGTTGATTGTAATACTATATCACTGCCACAGTAAGGGTCCTTTTACATGGACGGATACATTTCTTAAGTGATTGTGTAGTGAATGGCAAGCAATGGTTAGTGTTGAACAAACATGTCAAAATGTTCGGATTTGGCAGCGCTACCCGAACGTTATCCAAAAACTGTGGCTGCATCCATGTGTTCCAGGTTTCCCTCAGGCAAGGAATCAAACTCTAAGTTTTCGGGTTTTAATAGCGTTGCCGAACACGAACATTTGGCAGGTTCGCTCAACACTAGCAATGATTATTTTCTTTGAAAAGGTAGACGTTATATATCTAACATGGTGATGTCACTTCCTGGATAAAATGATGATGTTACGACCTGACTCCCAGAGCTGTGCGGGCGGTGGCTGCTGGAGGGGGTGATGGCAGAGGGACCCTGAAGGACACAGGGCACTGGAGGGACACTGAGCATCCCTCTGCCATCATCCTGTCCAGCAGCCACAGCCCGCACAGCTCTAGGAGTCGGGCCGTGACATCACCATGTTATCCAGGAAGTGACATCACCATGTTATCCAGGAAGTGACATCACCATGTTATCCAGGAAGTGACATCACCATGTTATCCAGAAAGTGACATCACCATGTTATCCAGGAAGGGACATCACCCTGTTATCCAGAAAGTGACATCACCATGTTATCCAGAAAGTGACATCACCATGTTATCCAGGAAGTGACATCACCTGGTTACCCAGGAAGTGAAGCCTTGATGCTGTAGTAAGTGCAGGGAAAAAAAGCACTTAATAAGCATTTCCCATAATAAGTGTATATTGGTGATTTGTATAACTTTTGGGGGGCAATATAATACTGTAATAAAAATTTTCGCCCAACTTCTCCTTTAAATTCAAACCATATAATGATATCACATAATGATCATCCCGCATTAAAGGGCTTTAATTCTGTACATTGCACTGCACTACATGTCAGTAAAACAAATAAAAAAAAAATAGAAAAGATGTCCTCATCCCGGCCCACCAGTAAAGGTGGCCCCTTCTCCCTATCAGTGGTGTAGCCATCTCTCCCAGTTAGTAGAGGTGTAACCATCAGAAAATAATTTTTCTTATTGCATGAGTTTTCTCTCTCCATTGGTGGTGGTTCCCCCTCTCTTCCACTTAGAGGAGGTCTCTGTCTCTCCCGTCAGAGGAGGTCTCTGTCTCTCCCGTCAGAGGAGGTCTCTGTCTCTCCCGTCAGAGGAGGTCTCTTTGTCTCTCCCGTCAGAGGAGGTCTCTGTCTCTCCCGTCAGAGGAGGTCTCTTTGTCTCTCCCGTCAGAGGAGGTCTCTTTGTCTCTCCCGTCAGAGGAGGTCTCTTTGTCTCCCATCGGACGAGGTCTCCCCCTCTCTCTCAGTCCAAAGAGGCTTTTCCTCCTTTCCCCCTCAGAAAAGGTTTTCCCTTCTCTCCTTATGATAAGAGGTTTTACCATCAGAAGTTTTGAGGTTTTTAGGACAAGAATGGTGGAAGTGATACATTGTGTCTGATTTTATGTGATGAGATTGTGACTGGTGTCATAGAGGATGAGTTATACGCTGGACGTCCACAGCGGTGGGATCTATTGCCGATGTATAGCTAGTGGGTTTCCAGATGTCCAGAAGAACTGACTTTGATCTCAGCACCTCAGACTGCAGAGTGATCCATTGGCGGACATCTGCGTTCCGTTACATGTGATCCATGTGTCCCCTGATGTAAAGCTGGGCCATGTGCGTTGCAGGTGCAGCTCGGGCGGCATGCTTCGGGCCTGTATACCGGTATCTTGCAGAGTGGCATTTAGAGACTGCACGGAACGCCACTCCGCGTTTCCCTGTGGCTCTTCCAGGGCTCCATCTCTCATTCATCTCTGCCCAAGCTGATTAAACACCTTTTATGTTGGAGTTAAATCCCTTTGTTCCCGGCTTGATCGCCCTGTGATCATAAGCCCCGGCGTATTTGCACAGGAAAGTGCTGTTACAACACATTCCACTCTTCATGCGGTCTGATGAGCCGAGGAGGGGGATAGTCAGGACAGGGGGGTGGGGTTCATGTGTCACTCAGGACCTCACTTTCAGGTAAAATGACGAGCCTGAGAATGAGAGCGTTGAACATCGCTTGACCCCCGCTTTGGTGGAGGACATCAGTGTCCTCTTGTTTGTGCACAGGCTATTGGTATTGGATGGTTATCACGTAGCATTGTGTGAATGGAGACAGGGTTAATTTGACCTCACGCAGCCCATCTGCCCACCCATGTCATGCTTCTGTGATGAGCGTATCTCTGAAGAGATCGGGCTGTGGGCGGATTTTAATGATTTAATGGAGCATTTCTGAGAGGGAAACATATGAGGCTTTCTTTTGGGTCCAGTGTTCTCAGTGCCCGAGGTTTGGAGCAAAATGAAGGCTCAGTCTGTAGCCCATCGTCACATGGGGACCCCTGAACGCTGGCTCACATGTAAAAAGCTTGTTGTGCTACTCCACCTATGACCAGTGTCCTGTATACTGTTCTCCTCCACATATGACCAATGTCCTGTATACTTTACTCCTTCACCTATGACCAGTGTCCTGTATACTGTACTCCCCCACCTATGACCAGTGTCCTGTATACTGTACTCCTCCACATATGATCAATGTCCTGTATACTGTACTCCCCCACCTATGACCAGTGTCCTGTATACTGTACTCCTCCACATATGATCAATGTCCTGTATACTGTACTCCTCCACCTATGACCAATGTCCTGTATACTGTACTCCCCCACCTATGACCAGTGTCCTGTATACTGTACTCCCCCACCTATGACCAGTGTCCTGTATACTGTACTCCCCCACCTATGACCAGTGTCCTGTATACTGTACTCCTCCACATATGATCAATGTCCTGTATACTGTACTCCCCCACCTATGACCAGTGTCCTGTATACTGTACTCCTCCACATATGATCAATGTCCTGTATACTGTACTCCTCCACCTATGACCAATGTCCTGTATACTGTACTCCTCCACCTATGACCAGTGTCCTGTATACTGTACTCCTCCACCTATGACCAGTGTCCTGTATACTGTACTCCTCCACCTATGACCAGTATCCTGTATACCAGTGATTTTCAACCAGTGAGTTCAGCAATCTGTTTCTCCAATGTCCTGTATACTGTACTCCTCCACATATAACCAGTGTCCCGTATACTGTACTCCTCCACCTATGACCAATGCAATGTCCCATAGACTGTACTCCTCCACCTATGACCAGTGTCCTGTATACTGTACTCCTCCACCTATGACCAATGTCCCATAGACTGTACTCCTCCACCTATGACCAATGTCCTGTATACTGTACTCCTCCACCTATGATCAATGTCCTGTATACTGTACTCCTCCACCTATGACCAATGTCCTGTATACTGTACTCCTCCACCTATGATCAATGTCCTGTATACTGTACTCCTCCACCTATGACCAATGTCCTGTATACTGTACTCCTCCACCTATGACCAATGTCCCATAGACTGTACTCCTCCACCTATGACCAATGTCCTGTATACTGTACTCCTCCACCTATGACCAGTGTCCTGTATACTGTACTCCTCCACATATGACCAGTATACTGTACTCCTCCACATATGACCAGTGTCGTGTATACTGTACTCCTCCACATATGACCATTGTCCTGTATACTGTACTCCTCCACATATGACCAGTGTCCTGTATACTGTACTCCTCCACCTATGACCAGTGTCCTGTATACTGTACTCCTCCACCTATGACCAGTGTCCTGTATACTGTACTCCTCCACCTATGACCAGTGTCCTGTATACTGTACTCCTCCACCTATGACCAGTATCCTGTATACCAGTGATTTTCAACCTTTTTTGAGCCGCGACACACTTTTTATACTTACAAAATCCCGGGGCACACCACCAACCAAAATGGCACAAAATGACACTAAACAGTACATATCATACATATAGTTAATAATATAGATTCTAAATGTATTTATACTCACTCAGTGTGAAACCTGGGCCTGTTTTGTTCTCCCCCCTGTGCTTCTCTCCACCATACTTCTCCCCCCTGCTTCTCTCTTGTGCTTCTCTCCCCCATGCTTCTCTCCTGTGCTTCTCTCCACCATACTTCTCCCCCCTACTTCTCTCCTGTGCTTCTCTCCACCATACTTCTCCCCTCTGCTTCTCTCCTGTGCTTCTCTCCACCATACTTCTCCCCTCTGCTTCTCTCCTGTGCTTCTCTCCACCATTTTTGTCCCCTCTGCTTCTCTCCTGTGCTTCTCTCCACCATACTTCTCCCCCCTGCTTCTCTCCTGTGCTTCTCTCCACCATACTTCTCCCCCCTGCTTCTCTCCTGTGCTTCTCTCCACCATACTTCTCCCCCCTGCTTCTCTCTTGTGCTTCTCTCCCCTATGCTTCTCTCCTGTGCTTCTCTCCACCATACTTCTCTCCCCCTGCTTCTCTCCTGTGCTTCTCTCCACCATACTTCTCCCCCCTACTTCTCTCCTGTGCTTCTCTCCACCATACTTCTCCCCTCTGCTTCTCTCCTGTGCTTCTCTCCACCATACTTCTCCCCCCTACTTCTCTCCTGTGCTTCTCTCCACCATACTTCTCCCCTCTGCTTCTCTCCTGTGCTTCTCTCCACCATTTTTCTCCCCTCTGCTTCTCTCCTGTGCTTCTCTCCACCATACTTCTCCCCCCTGCTTCTCTCCTGTGCTTCTCTCCACCATACTTCTCCCCCCTGCTTCTCTCCTGTGCTTCTCTTCACCATACTTCTCCCCTCTGCTTCTCTCCTGTGCTTCTCTCCACCATACTTCTCCCCCCTACTTCTCTCCTGTGCTTCTCTCCACCATACTTCTCCCCTCTGCTTCTCTCCTGTGCTTCTCTCCACCATTTTTCTCCCCTCTGCTTCTCTCCTGTGCTTCTCTCCACCATACTTCTCCCCCCTGCTTCTCTCCTGTGCTTCTCTCCACCATACTTCTCCCCCCTGCTTCTCTCCTGTGCTTCTCTTCACCATACTTCTCCCCCCTGCTTCTCTCCTGTGCTTCTCTCCACCATACTTCTCCCCCCTGCTTCTCTCTTGTGCTTCTCTCCCCTATGCTTCTCTCCTGTGCTTCTCTCCACCATACTTCTCTCCCCCTGCTTCTCTCCTGTGCTTCTCTCCACCATACTTCTCCCCCCTACTTCTCTCCTGTGCTTCTCTCCACCATACTTCTCCCCTCCTCTTCTCTCCTGTGCTTCTCTCCACCATACTTCTCCCCCCTACTTCTCTCCTGTGCTTCTCTCCACCATACTTCTCCCCTGTGCTTCTCTCCTGTGCTTCTCTCCACCATTTTTCTCCCCTCTGCTTCTCTCCACCATACTTCTCCCCCCTGCTTCTCTCCTGTGCTTCTCTCCACCATACTTCTCCCCCCTGCTTCTCTCCTGTGCTTCTCTTCACCATACTTCTCCCCCCTGCTTCTCTCCTGTGCTTCTCTCCACCATACTTCTCCCCCCTGCTTCTCTCCACCATACTTCTCCCCCCTGCTTCTCTCCTGTGCTTCTCTCCACCATACTTCTCCCCCCCTGCTTCTCTCCTGTACTTCTCTCCCCCATGCTTCTCTCCTGTGCTTCTCTCCACCATACTTCTCTCCTGTGCTTCTCTCCCCCATGATTCTCTCCTGTGCTTCTCTCCCCCATGCTTCTCTCCTGTGCTTCTCTCCCCCATGCTTCTCTCCTGTGCTTCTCTCCACCATACTTCTCTCCCCCTTGCTTCTCTCCACCAAACTTCTCTCCCCCTCTGCTTCTCTCCGCTGTTTCTCTCCCCCATCCCCAGGTTTCTCTCCCCCCTGCTTCTCTCCCCTGTTTCTCCCCCATACCCAGGTTTCTCTCCCCCATTATTTTCTCCTGTTTCACAGGGGCACCATAGTTTGGGGAACTTTCCCCGCGGCACACCCGACCATGTGTCGCGGCACACTAGTTGAAAATCACTGCTGTATACTGTACTCCTCCACATATGACCAGTGTCCTGTATACTGTACTCCTCCACCTATGACCAATGTCCCATAGACTGTACTCCTCCACCTATGACCAATGTCCTGTATACTGTACTCCTCCACATATGACCAGTGTCCTGTATACTGTACTCCTCCACATATGACCAGTGTCCTGTATACTGTACTCCTCCACATATGACCAGTGTCCTGTATACTGTACTCCCCCACCTATGACCAGTGTCCTGTATACTGTACTCCTCCACCTATGACCAGTGTCCTGTATACTGTACTCCTCCACCTATGACCGGTGTCCCGTATACTGTACTCCTCCACCTATGACCAGTGTCCTGTATACTGTACTCCTCCACCTATGACCAGTGTCCTGTATACTGTACTCCTCCACCTATGACCAATGTTCTGTATACTGTACTCCTCCACCTATGACCAATGTCCCATAGACTGTACTCCTCCACCTATGACCAATGTCCTGTATACTGTACTCCTCCACATATGACCAGTGTCCTGTATACTGTACTCCTCCACATATGACCAGTGTCCTGTATGCTGTACTCCTCCACATATGACCAGTGTCCTGTATACTGTACTCCCCCACCTATGACCAGTGTCCTGTATACTGTACTCCTCTACCTATGACCAGTGTCCTGTATACTGTACTCCTCCACCTATGACCGGTGTCCCGTATACTGTACTCCTCCACCTATGACCAGTGTCCTGTATACTGTACTCCTCCACCTATGACCAGTGTCCTGTATACTGTACTCCTCCACCTATGACCAATGTTCTGTATACTGTACTCCTCCACCTATGACCAATGTCCCATAGACTGTACTCCTCCACCTATGACCAATGTCCTGTATACTGTACTCCTCCACATATGACCAGTGTCCTGTATACTGTACTCCTCCACATATGACCAGTGTCCTGTATACTGTACTCCCCCACCTATGACCAGTGTCCTGTATACTGTACTCCTCCACCTATGACCAGTGTCCCGTATACTGTACTCCTCCACCTATGACCAGTGTCCTGTATACTGTACTCCTCCACCTATGACCAGTGTCCTGTATACTGTACTCCTCCACCTATGACCAGTGTCCTGTATACTGTACTCCTCCACCTATGACCAATGTTCTGTATACTGTACTCCTCCACCTATGACCAATGTCCCATAGACTGTACTCCTCCACCTATGACCAATGTCCTGTATACTGTACTCCTCCACATATGACCAGTGTCCTGTATACTGTACTCCTCCACATATGACCAGTGTCCTGTATACTGTACTCCCCCACCTATGACCAGTGTCCTGTATACTGTACTCCTCCACCTATGACCAGTGTCCCGTATACTGTACTCCTCCACCTATGACCAGTGTCCTGTATACTGTACTCCTCCACCTATGACCAGTGTCCCGTATACTGTACTCCTCCACCTATGACCAGTGTCCTGTATACTGTACTCCTCCACCTATGACCAGTGTCCTGTATACTGTACTCCTCCACCTATGACCGGTGTCCCGTATACTGTACTCCTCCACCTATGACCAGTGTCCTGTATACTGTACTCCTCCACCTATGACCAGTGTCCTGTATACTGTACTCCTCCACATGTGGGTGGTCACTCATCTTCTGCTCTGTATTTTACAGGTTGCTTACTGTTCCAGAGTATTGGATGAAGTATATTTTCCAGAGAATGATGCCGAGACACGGCCGGGATCACAGCGCTGGGGTTATGGAGACCTGGGAGATGATGAAGACTTTTTGGCAGATGAAGCATCCGGAGGTGAGGACAGTGCTAAAAAATGTATCATACAGTCATTGTCTGACTGGCCTCGTCTACAGGCAAGCCATTGCCTCTCTGCCCCAATCTACAGCTGAGCCATTGCCTCTCTGCCCCAATCTACAGCCGAGCCATTACCTGACTGCCCCAATCTACAGCCGAGCCATTACCTGACTGCCCCAATCTACAGCCGAGCCATTACCTGACTGCCCCAATCTACAGCCGAGCCATTACCTGACTGCCCCAATCTACAGCTGAGCCATTACCTGACTGCCCCAATCTACAGCTGAGCCATTACCTGACTGCCCCAATCTACAGCCGAGCCATTGCCTCTCTGCCCCAATCTACAGCCGAGCCATTACCTGACTGCCCCAATCTACAGCCGAGCCATTACCTGACTGCCCCAATCTACAGCCGAGCCATTACCTGACTGCCCCAATCTACAGCCGAGCCATTACCTGACTGCCCCAATCTACAGCCGAGCCATTACCTGACTGCCCCAATCTACAGCTGAGCCATTACCTGACTGCCCCAATCTACAGCCGAGCCATTACCTGACTGCCCCAATCTACAGCCGAGTCATTACCTGACTGCCCCAATCTACAGCCGAGACATTACCTGACTGCCCCAATCTACAGCCGAGTCATTACCTGACTGCCCCAATCTACAGCCGAGCCATTGCCTCTCTGCCCAAATCTACAGCCGAGCCATTACCTGACTGCCCCAATCTACAGCTGAGCCATTGCCTCTCTTCCACAATCTACAGCTGAGCCATTACCTGACTGCCCCAATCTACAGCTGAGCCATTGCCTCTCTGCCCCAATCTACAGCTGAGCCATTGCTTCTCTGCCCCAATCTACAGCCGAGCCATTACCTGACTGCCCCAATCTACAGCCGAGCCATTACCTGACTGCCCCAATCTACAGCCGAGCCATTACATGACTGCCCCAATCTACAGCTGAGCCATTACCTGACTGCCCCAATATACAGCCGAGCCATTGCCTCTCTTCCCCAATCTACAGCTGAGCCATTGCCTCTCTGCCCCAATCTACAGCTGAGCCATTGCTTCTCTGCCCCAATCTACAGCGGAGCCATTACCTGACTGCCCCAATCTACAGCCGAGCCATTACCTGACTGCCCCAATCTACAGCCGAGCCATTACCTGACTGCCCCAATCTACAGCCGAGCCATTACCTGACTGCCCCAATCTACAGCTGAGCCATTACCTGACTGCCCCAATCTACAGCCGAGCCATTACCTGACTGCCCCAATCTACAGCCGAGCCATTACCTGACTGCCCCAATCTACAGCCGAGCCATTACCTGACTGCCCCAATCTACAGCCGAGCCATTACCTGACTGCCCCAATCTACAGCTGAGCCATTGCTTCTCTGCCCCAATCTACAGCCGAGCCATTACCTGACTGCCCCAATCTACAGCTGAGCCATTGCTTCTCTGCCCCAATCTACAGCCGAGCCATTACCTGACTACCCCAATCTACAGTGGAGCCATTACCTGACTGCCCCAATCTACAGCCGAGCCATAGCCTGATTGCCCCTTCAATAGCCATGCCATTGACTAAAGCTGTAATACGGCCATGTACGTTGGGCCTTATAGGTACAGACTGGGGAAAGGTTTCATCAGTTGTATGTAGTGATCAGGTGGTGCAGATCGGTCACGGTGTACACAGCGGCATCGCAGGACATCCTGGACGCTTCCTCTGTTTGTGTTGCGACATTATTCCCTACCCCCCCCATACACACCGGTGACACTCTGCTCCGCCGGGAATATGGAAATAACAATAGAGAAATGCAGGAAAGAGTCAGTGACTAATCCTGGACTGTCTGGTATATGTACGGAAAAGTCATCAGCCTTGTAGCCGTGGGAGGAAGGTTTATGCCCCCAATGTACAACATGTGTACCGCAGAAAAATACATGGGATCAGGAGATACATACAGGGTAATAATACATGGGATCTGGGGATAAGTAAAGGGTAATAATACATGGGATCAGTGTACAGGGTAATAATACATGGTATCGGGAGATAAGTACAGGGGGAATAATACATGGGATCTGGTGCAGTGTACAGGTCAGGTCATTTATGTCTTCGGGCTGCATTGTGTTGATCTATGGGATCTGGTTGTAGAGTAGCCGGGTGTATGGGTGACCTCTCAGCATTGGCCATGTCCTCGGGCTGCACTGTGCGGGTGCTGATCTATGGGATCTGGTTGTAGAGGAGCCAGGTGCAACCTCTCAGCATTGGCCATGTCTTTAGGGTGCTGATCTATGGGATCTGGTTGTAGAGGAGCCAGGTGTGACCTCTCAGCATTGGCTGTGTCCTCGGGCTGCACTGTGAGGGTGCTGATCTATGGGCTCTGAATTGTAGAGGTGCCAAGTAGGACCTCCTAGCGTTGGCCGTGTCCTCGGGCTGCACTGTGCTGATCTATGGGATCTGGTTGTTAAGGAGCCAGGTGTATGGGTAACCTCTCAGCGTTGGCCGTGTCCTCGGGGTGCACTATTCGGGTGCTGATCTATGGGATCTGGATGTAAAGGAGCCAGGTGTGACCTCTCAGCTTTGGCCATGTCCTCGGGCTGCACTTTGCTGGTCTATGGGATCTGGTTGTAGAGGAGCCAGGTGTATGGGTGACCTCTCAGCGTTGGCCGTGTCCTCGGGCTGCACTGTGCGGGCGCGGTGCCAGCTGTTGGCATTCTGCAGGAGGTTTCTCCATCAGTGAGCGGCAGCTGGCCGGGCCCCGGGCAGCTCCTGTACCTGCCGTGTGAATTGCAGCCACTTCTGTACTTTCACCCCCAGGAATGCGGAGAGATGAAGAATGTCAGCCGCCATCTCCAGGGAAGCTGTCACCGGCAGGCGGAGCAGATAAACCTTTCACCTGCCACTTTTATAGGAAACACTTGTTAACTATTAACCCTTGAGGTTGTGGGAAGATCCTTGGTGTCAGCGTCTTTCCTCCTGTCACCCACATGTTACAGGATCCCTCACCCCCAGGGCCCCTCCAGTGCTGCACTACCACCTGTAACCCATAGGGGGTGCTGTTCGTACATTATCCTGTATTCTTCCCCATGATCTAAACGTCTGCATTGTGCTGCAGGAACAGGATACGTCCTCGGCGTCCGTTTACGTCTTGCTGCCGCTCACGTCTCTGTAGTTTCGGGATCCATTTGCCAGTCGACTTTGCTCGCTCATTCTTGGAAGTTTTATGGCTTTCCCCTGGTGTGACCTGTGTCCTCGCACATGGTGCTATTGGGAGTCTATCACCTGGGCGGCCTCCTGTAAGGGAACAGATCCCTGGTAGGAAGCTGCATAAGGTTCTGGCATTCTATTTATGAATCAGGAAGCTCAGGATGAACAAGGACCTGCTCATTTGGGAAAGTGGCCTAATGCATAAGGTTCCGACATATTATTTATGAAACTGGAGGCTCAGGATGAACACATCTATAGGTTCTGACCAGATAGGAAAGCGGCTCAGTGCATAACGCTCTGGCATTGTATTCATGAACCAGAGAGCTCAGGATGAGCACACCTCTAGGTCCTGACCAGGAATCTGTACTGTATTTGAGTTTGGCCTTCTATTTATGAACCAGGCAGCTTAGGATGAACACATTAACAGTAAAGGTAATGAGCCCTGTCCACTTACACCCATTCTAATAACCCTGAGGCAGCCAGTTACAGCTTATAGCGCCCCCATGAACCAGAGGGGTCACATAGTAAGGTGATACATGGGGCGGATGATGCCCCCTATGATAGGCCCTATGTCCGACCCCTGACTAATGGTTTCCATCTCTCCTCAGATGACCGCGGCAGCAGCGAGATTGGCAGCGGGCACCAGGTAACCGAAGGATTCACAACCGTCTCAACCTCAACCATCACCTCATTCTCTACAGGTAAGGATGGCAGCAATGTGTGTCCGATCCTGACCCACACCCCATGTGCCCGTCTCTGTGGTATATACTAGCTTGTGTGCCCTATAACCTGCCCATATATACCTCATACCCTTCCCTACTCTGTGGTATATACCCCATACCCTGCCCTCCTCTGTGGTATATACTCCATACCCTGCCCTCCTCTGGGGTATATACTCCATACCCTGCCCTTCTCTGTGGTTTATACCCCATACCCTGCCCCCCTCTGTGGTATATACTCCATACCCTGCCCTCCTCTGTTATATATACCCCATACCCTGCCCCCTTCTGTGGTATATACCTCATACCCTGCCCTCCTCTGTGGTATATACCCCGTACCCTGCCCCCCTCTGTGGTATATACTCCATACCCTGCCCTCCTCTGGGGAATATACTCCATACCCTGCCCTCCTCTGTTATATATACCCCATACCCTGCCCCCCTATGTGGTATATACTCCATATCCTGCCCTCCTCCGTGTTATATACCCCGTACTTTGCCCTCCTCTGTGGTATATACCCCATACCCTGCCCTCCTCTGTGGTATATACCCCATACCCTGCCCTCCTCTATGGTATATACCCCGTACCCTGCCCCCCTCTGTGGTATATACTCCATACCCTGCCCTCCTCTGTGGTATATACTCCATACCCTGCCCTCCTCTGCGGTATATACTCCATACCCAGCACTCCTCTGTTATATATACCCCATACCCTGCCCTCCTCTGTGGTATATACCCCATACCCTGCCCTCCTCTGGGGTATATACTCCATACCCAGCCCTCCTCTGTTATATATACCCCATACCCTGCCCTCCTCTGTGGTATATACCCATACCCTGCCCCCCTCTGTGGTATATACCCCATACCCTGCCCTCCTTTGTGGTATATACCCCATATTCTGCCCTCCTCCGTGGTATATACTTCATACCCTGCCCTCCTCTGTAGTATATAGCCCATACTCTGCCCTCCTCTGTGGTATATACCCATACCCTGCCCTCCTCTGTGGTATATACCCCATACCCTGCCCCCCTCTGTGGTATATACCCATATCCTGCCCCCCTCTGTGGTATATACCCATACCCGGCCCCCCTCTGTGGTATATATCCATATCCTGCCCTCCTCTGTGGTATATACCCATACCCTGCCCTCCTCGGTGGTATATACCCCATACCCTGCCCTCCTCGGTGGTATATACCCCATACTCTGCCCTCCTTAGTGGTATATACCCCACCTGGCTCTGTGCTTGGCACGGGGTATGCCAGGCTGGCAGCCGTCCTAGTATGAAGTGTTAGGTAAACAGGAAGGATGGGCACATTTCATTATCACTGCGATATTAATAGATGGACACATGTCCCTGAAAGCTGAGCCCGGGCCCCCGTCCAGGAGCCCCACATGCTGCCCGCCGAGGAGCACAGCCATTATACAGGGCCGCCTGTTCATCATGGGATGGGGGAGTCCCCCTGTAAGACAGGAAGCTTCAGTGCATGAACCAGGCAGCTCAGGATGAACATGTCCAAAGCTTCCGCCCAGATAGAAATGTATTTGGTTCACGAACCAGGCAGCTCAGGATGAACATAGCTTTATGTCCTGCCCAGGTAGGCTGCTGGCATTATGTTTATGAACCAGGCAGCTCAGGATGAACATAGCTTTATGTCCTGCCCAGGTAGGCTGCTGGCATTATGTTTATGAACCAGGCAGCTCAGGATGAACACAGCTGCAGTATTCCCAGCGCTGTGACCAGGGAGTCATAATCCCCACATTTACCTGTAGTTTTCTCTTCCTTCCATTCCCATCACTCCCATCCCTGCCCCCCCTCTCTCACCATTCCTCAGGGGCTGCGGTGACCCCCTTAGCTCCGCAGCTGGCGGGTATGAGCGTCTCTGAACTGGACCAAGAACCGTTCCTAAGTAAGTTGTGCACGGAGCAGTGTGTGCCCCCCTTAGCCTGTGCATAGAGGTGTGTGCCCCCTCCTCAGCCTGTGCTCGGAGCATTGTGTGCCCCCTCAGTCTGTGCACGGAGCAGTGTGTACCCCAGCTCCCCCTCAGCCTGTGCACGGAGGTGTGTGCCCCCTCCTCAGCTTGTGCACGGAGCAGTGTGCCCCCTCCTCAGCCTGTGCTCGGAGCATTGTGTGCCCCCTCAGTCTGTGCACGGAGCAGTGTGTACCCCAGCTCCCCCTCAGCCTGTGCACGGAGCAGTGTGCCCCCCCCCCTCAGCCTGTGCACGGAGGTGTGTGCCCCCCTCAGCCTGTACACGGAGGTGTGTGCCCCCCCCCTTAGCCTGTACATAGAGGTGTGTACCCCCCCCCTTCAGCCTGTGCACGGAGGTGTGTGCCCCCCCCTTCAGCCTGTGCACGGAGCAGTGTGCCCCCCTCCTCAGCCTGTGCACGGAGGTGTGTGCCCCCTCAGTCTGTGCACGGAGCAGTGTGCCCCCCCCCCCCCCTCAGCCTGTGCCCCCTCCTCAGCTTGTGCACGGAGCAGTGTGCCCCCCCCCCCTCAGCCTGTGCACGGAGGTGTGTGCCCCCTCCTCAGCCTGTGCTCGGAGCAGTGTGCTCCCTCCCTCAGCCTGTGCACGGAGCAGTGTGTGCCCCCTCAGTCTGTGCACGGAGCAGTGTGTACCCCAGCTCCCCCTCAGCCTGTGCACAGAGCAGTGTGCACCTCCCTCAGCCTGTGCACAGAGCAGTGTGCCCGTCCCCCCCGCAGCCTGTGCACGGAGGTGTGTGCCCCCTCAGTCTGTGCACGGAGCAGTGTGTACCCCAGCTCCCCCTCAGCCTGTACACGGAGCAGTGTGCCCCCCCCCCCTCAGCCTGTGCACGGATGTGTGTGCCCCCCTCAGCCTGTAGACGGAGGTGTGTACCCCCCCCCCCCTTCAGCCTGTGCACGGAGGTGTGTGCCCCCCCCTTCAGCCTGTGCACGGAGGTGTGTGCCCCCCCCTCAGCCTGTGCACGGAGGTGTGTGCCCCCCCTCAGCCTGTGCACGGAGCAGTGTGCCCCCCTCAGCCTGTACACGGAGGTGTGTACCCCCCCAGCCTGTGAGGTGTGTGCCCCCCATTCCGCCACTGTGCATCGAACAGTGTGCCCCCCTACACCCCGCCTGTAAATGGGCATACACCACTAATAATGTGCTGTGATGGGGGCTTTGGGGGGTGCATGCTGGGGGGCACACATATACAGATATACAGTAGGTGCATTTAGGATGTTGTATATTGGGGGCAATTGCTACTTTCCATTTCCCTCGGCTGTGTTAACCCCTCAGTGCCTGGTGTGTACCTTGTGCAGACGTGCTGCGGGGCAGGTATCCGGGCTACATAGCGTATCCCACGTTTCCTCGGCTCAGTCAGACACATGGGGGCATTGTGCTTTCTCCTGGCCGGCGTCTCCTCATACTGAGACCACATTACACCCCTTCTTCTCCAGCTACATGTGAGATGTGATGGGGGAGTTTGCCCTATAGAGAGACATCATAGTCCTTCCCAGTCCGCTATACATTGGACATGATCCTCTAGGACTTCTATAGATTAGGACATGATCCTTCAGTCCCCTACAGATAGGACATGGTCCTCTGGCCCCCTGTACATTAAACACCATCTTCTGGTCCCCTAGAGATAGGACACAATCCTCTAGTCCCGTATTGATAGGACAGGGTTCTCTGGTCCCATATTAATAGGACAGGGTTCTCTGGTCCCATATTAATAGGACAGGGTTCTCTGGTCCCATATTAATAGGACAGGGTTCTCTGGTCCCGTATTGATAGGACACTGTTCTCTGTCCCATATTGATAGGACAGGGTTCTCTGGTCCCGTATTGATAGGTCAGGGTTCTCTGGTCCCATATTAATAGGACAGGGTTTTCTAGTCCCGTATTGATAGGACACTGTTCTCTGGTCCCATATTGATAGGACAGGGTTCTCTGGTCCCGTATTGATAGGACAGGGTTCTCTGGTCCCATATTGATAGGACAGGGTTCTCTGGTCCCGTATTGATAGGACAGGGTTCTCTGGTCCCATATTGATAGGACAGGGTTCTGTGGTCCCGTATTGATAGGACAGGGTTCTCTGGTCCCGTATTGATAGGACAGGGTTCTCTGGTCCCGTATTGATAGGACAGGGTTCTCTGGTCCCGTATTGATAGGACATGGTTCTCTGGTCCCGTATTGATAGGACATGGTTCTCTGGTCCCGTATTGATAGGACACGGTTCTCTGGTCCCGTATTGATAGGACAGGGTTCTCTGGTCCCGTATTGATAGGACAGGGTTCTCTGGTCCCGTATTGATAGGACAGGGTTCTCTGGTCCCGTATTGATAGGACAGGGTTCTCTGGTCCCGTATTGATAGGACACGGTTCTCTGGTCCCGTATTGATAGGACAGGGTTCTCTGGTCCAGTATTGATAGAACAGGGTTCTCTGGTCCCGTATTGATAGGACAGGGTTCTCTGGTCCCGTATTGATAGGACAGGGTTCTCTGGTCCCGTATTGATAGGACAGGGTTCTCTGGTCCCGTATTGATAGGACAGGGTTCTCTGGTCCCGTATTGATAGGACAGGGTTCTCTGGTCCCGTATTGATAGGACAGGGTTCTCTGGTCCCGTATTGATAGGACAGGGTTCTCTGGTCCCGTATTGATAGGACAGGGTTCTCTGGTCCAGTATTGATAGGACAGGGTTCTCTGGTCCAGTATTGATAGGACAGGGTTCTCTGGTCCCGTATTGATAGGACAGGGTTCTCTGGTCCCGTATTGATAGGACAGGGTTCTCTGGTCCCATGTACATTGAACACTGTCCTCTGGTCCCATATACATTAGACATGACCCTCCATTATTGATAGGACGTCAGGGTTTAAGAGCACATGTGGGGTGGATGCAGCTGCCTCCAGCTGTGCCTGCCCCCTCCTGGTCCCGTCCATCATTGTTCCCCGGTGGATGGATGTTTTCTGACAGCTGGGCTCATCCATCATCCTATGTGCAGCCGCTCGCAGGTTCTGCCTTTCTCGCGGTCCGGTCAGTGGCTTCCTGTGGGCGTCTGTCACATTCCATCTTCTCCCGTCTCCCCCCGGGTCCATCACACGTCAGTGGGAAGTTTGGGGCATTGTCCGGAACTGGGGCCCTATGTCCATATAGGAATGGGAATACAGATGTTCTGTATGGGGAGTGAGGTGGAGAAGCCCCCAGGTCCCTGATGGTCATGTCTGTGTGTACGAGCAGCTGCTGTCCTCCGTCATTATAGGCCTATCACTATTCAGCCTGAACTTAATACATACTCTGTGGCCCTATGATCCATAGTATGGAGCTGTGAGGCCTGTGTGGCCCTGTTACTTAGAGCTGTGTGGCCCTATGGCCCATAGTATGGAGCTGTGAGGCCTGTATGGCCCTATGACATAGAGCTTGTGAGTCCTGTGTTTCCCTATGACATAGAGCTTGTGAGGCCTGTGTGGTCCTATGACATGGAGCTGTAAGGCCTGTGTGGCCCTATGACATGGAGCTGTAAGGCCTGTGTGGCCCTATGACATGGAGCTGTGAGGCCTGTGTGGCCCTATGACATGGAGCTGTAAGGCCTGTGTGGCCCTATAACATGGAGCTGTAAGGCCTGTGTGGCCCTATGACATGGAGCTGTAAGGCCTGTGTGGCCCTATGACATGGAGCTTGTGAGGTCTGTGATGTCCTATGACACGGATCTTGTGAGGCCTGTGTGGCCCTATGACATAGAGCTTGTGAGGTCTGTGTGGCCCTATGACATGGAGGTTGTGAGGTCTGTGTGGTCCTATGACATGGAGGTTGTGAGGCCTGTGTGGCCCTATGACATAGAGCTTGTGAGGTCTGTGTGGCCCTATGACATAGAGCTTGTGAGGTCTGTGTGGCCCTATGACATGGAGGTTGTGAGGCTTGTTTGGCCCTATGACATGGAGCTTGTGAGGCCTGTGTGATCCTATGACATAGAGCTTGTAAGGCCTGTGTGGCCCTATGACATGGAGCTTGTGAGGTCTGTATGGCCCTATGACATAGAGCTTGTGAGGTCTGTGTGGCCCTATGACATGGAGGTTGTGAGGTCTGTGTGGTCCTATGACATGGAGGTTGTGAGGCTTGTTTGGCCCTATGACATGGAGCTTGTGAGGCCTGTGTGATCCTATGACATAGAGCTTGTGAGGCCTGTATGGCCCTATGACATGGAGGTTGTGAGGTCTGTATGGCCCTATGACATGGAGGTTGTGAGGTCTGTATGGCCCTATGACATGGAGCTTGTGAGGTCTGTGTGGCTCTATGACATGGAGGTTGTGAGGTCTGTATGGCCCTATGAAATAGAGCTTGTGAGGTCTGTGTGGCCCTATGACATGGAGGTTGTGAGGTCTGTATGGCCCTATGACATGGAGGTTGTGAGGTCTGTATGGCCCTATGAAATAGAGCTTGTGAGGTCTGTGTGGCCCTATGACATGGAGGTTGTGAGGCCTGTGTGGCTCTATGACATGGAGGTTGTGAGGTCTGTGTGGTCCTATGACATGGAGCTTGTGAGGCCTGTGTGGTCCTATGACATAAAGCTTGTGAGGCCTGTTTGGCTCTATGACATGGAGGTTGTGAGGTCTGTGTGGCCCTTACATAGTTGTGAGGCCCTATGACATTGAGCTCGGAGCCTATGTGGCCCTATAACTCTGAGGCTTCTAGCAGTGCTTTTGATTGCCTTGTGTGCAGCACCCTCTGGTGGCTGCCTTGTAACACAGTTATATATTGTAAGGTCTTATATATTGTAAGACCGATCCCTGTGGGGCCCTACTATATCAGGGATGACATTGCCATGTGAGGTGCTGGTCTCCCGCTTGCTCATTCATTGTGCTTTCTCTTGCAGTTTATTACAGAGCTCTGGTGAATTTCACGACATCCATAGAATACACGCCGGATTTGGACAATGTCTCCTCTGATCATTTCCGGGATTTGTCGGAAGCCATTGTGGACACGGTAAGGTGCCCCTCGCCTGGATGGGCCGTACACGTCACTATCTCTGATGTCACACATTATAATAATGGATGATCTTATGTCTCTTTTCTTCCAGCTCGAGTCTGAATATTACAAAATCCCCGGAGAGCAAATGGTTAATGTTGTATATGTCAAGTGAGTGAAGTCAATATGTGTATATTCCTGTAGACATGTATATACTCTTCATGTGCGATATCATGTATATCACGTGATAATCTCATCTGCGTGTTATATCACACCAGTTACCCCGTCCACATCCCATATTATATGTAACCCTGACATTATTTGATCATGTATTCTCCTCTTGTCTCCCATATTACATCACATATCCTCCTCCTTGACCCTTATATTTTGTCATAAATCCGCCTCTTGTCTCCTGTATTACACCACATATGCTCCTCTTGTCTCCTATAATACATCTCGTATCTTCCTCTTGTCTCCTTTATTTCTTCACATATCCTCCTCTTGTCTCCTGTATTACATCACGTATCCTCCTCTTGTCTCCTTTATTTCTTCACATATCCTCCTCTTGTCTCCTGTATTACATCACGTATCCTCCTCTTGTATCCTGTATTACATCCCGTATTCTCCTCTTGTCTCCTATATTACATCACATATCCTCCTCTTGTATCCTGTATTACATATTGTCTCCTCCTCTTGTCTCCTATATTACATCACATATCCTCCTCTTGTCTCCTGTATTACATCACGTATCCTCCTCTTGTCTCCTGTATTACATCACGTATCCTCCTCTTGTCTCCTTTATTACATCACATATCCTCCTCTTGTATCCTGTATTACATATTGTCTCCTCCTCTTGTCTCCTATATTACATCACATGTCCTCCTCTTGTCTTCTATATTATATCATGTATCCTCCTCTTGTCTCTTCATGGTCCGGTCTCTTCCTTGTCCGCAGGGTCATTGATGGCTTTGTCTTTGTGGAGTTGGATGTTGGGTCGGAAGGGAACACGAATGACGCTGTAATTCGCCAGGTGTTGTACTCGGTCATTGCCAGCGGCTCCATTGCGAGTTATGTCACCTCCACCGCAGGCTTCCAGTTCCGCCGCCTCGGAGCCGGTAAGACCAGCAGACTGAACTCTCCAGAAATCTGTTTCCTTTGTATAGTCTCCTCAACATAGTTTCCACCAGTTTCTGGTGTAACTTGAGGTAAGTATGGTAGACTACGGACAGTCACCACTTGCCGCTTACTGATCTCGCCATTTCTAGAAAGTCAGGAGAGAAACCCAAAGCAGTGAAACACTGTAAATGTGACATGTGGTTTTATACACAGTGAAAGAAAGTAAATAGAATCACTGTGCTGTATATTCGCTTCACTGGCTAGATGTAGGTCCCCCGACTATTATGTCCTGTGTCTCTGTCCCCACTGTGCCGTACATTGTCCTACTTGCTGTTGTGCCCCATGCTGCCCTCCTCACTGTAGCATACCATGTCACTCTCTTCATTGTTGCGCCCTTTGTGGGCCTTCTCATTGTTGCATCGTTTGTCGGCCTCGTCACTGTTGTGCTCCTCACTGTTGTGCCCTTTGTTAGCCTTCTTGTTGTTCCAACCTTTGTCGTCCTCCCCACTATTGCCCCCTTTGTTGGCCTCCTCACTGTTACACTCTCCTTATTGTTTGTCCTTTGTCGGCCTTCTCAATGTTGCGTCCTTTGTCGGCCTCCTCACTGTTGCGCCCTTTGTCGGCCTCCTCACTGTTGCGCCCTTTGTCGGCCTCCTCACTGTTGCGCCCTTTGTCGGCCTCCTCACTGTTGCGCCCTTTGTCGGCCTCCTCACTGTTGCGCCCTTTGTCGGCCTCCTCACTGTTGCGCCCTTTGTCGGCCTCCTCACTGTTGCGCCCTTTGTCGGCCTCCTCACTGTTGCGCCCTTTGTCGGCCTCCTCACTGTTGCGCCCTTTGTCGGCCTCCTCACTGTTGCGCCCTTTGTCGGCCTCCTCACTGTCGCGCCCTTTGTCGGCCTCCTCACTGTCGCGCCTTTTGTCGGCCTCCTCACTGTCGCGCCTTTTGTCGGCCTCCTCACTGTCGCGCCCTTTGTCGGCCTCCTCACTGTCGCGTCCTTTGTCGGCCTCCTCACTGTCGCGTCCTTTGTCGGCCTCCTCACTGTCGCGTCCTTTGTCGGCCTCCTCACTGTCGCGTCCTTTGTCGGCCTCCTCACTGTCGCGTCCTTTGTCGGCCTCCTCACTGTTGCGCCCTTTGTCGGCCTCCTCACTGTTGCGTCCTTTGTCGGCCTCCTCACTGTCGCGTCCTTTGTCGGCCTCCTCACTGTCGCGCCCTTTGTCGGCCTCCTCACTGTCGCGCCCTTTGTCGGCCTCCTCACTGTCGCGCCCTTTGTCGGCCTCCTCACTGTCGCGCCCTTTGTCGGCCTCCTCACTGTCGCGCCCTTTGTCGGCCTCCTCACTGTTGCGTCCTTTGTCGGCCTCCTCACTGTTGCGTCCTTTGTCTGCCTCCTCACTGTTGCGTCCTTTGTCGGCCTCCTTACTGTCGCGTCCTTTGCCGGCCTCCTCACTGTCGCGTCCTTTGCCGGCCTCCTCACTGTCGCGTCCTTTGCCGGCCTCCTCACTGTCGCGTCCTTTGCCGGCCTCCTCACTGTCGCGTCCTTTGCCGGCCTCCTCACTGTCGCATCCTTTGCCGGCCTCCTCACTGTCGCGTCCTTTGCCGGCCTCCTCACTGTTGCGTCCTTTGTCGGCCTCCTCACTGTTGCGTCCTTTGTCGGCCTCCTCACTGCTGCGTCCTTTGTCGGCCTCCTCACTGTAGCGTCCTTTGTCGGCCTCCTCACTGTCGCGTCCTTTGTCGGCCTCCTCACTGTCGCGTCCTTTGTCGGCCTCCTCACTGTCGCGTCCTTTGTCGGCCTCCTCACTGTCGCGTCCTTTGTCGGCCTCCTCACTGTCGCGTCCTTTGTCGGCCTCCTCACTGTCGCGTCCTTTGTCGGCCTCCTCACTGTCGCGTCCTTTGTCGGCCTCCTCACTGTCGCGTCCTTTGTCGGCCTCCTCACTGTCGCGTCCTTTGTCGGCCTCCTCACTGTCGCGTCCTTTGTCGGCCTCCTCACTGTTGCGTCCTTTGTCGGCCTCCTCACTGTTGACATCTTTTCTCGTCCTTCTCCTTCTATGAAGCCTGATCTTTTCTTTCTTTCTAGCACAAACCCCTCCATCTCCGGTTGGGGTGGAGACGCCTGGTAAGACGCTTGCGTTGTGCTGTGACTGGGTGACCCAGACACCTGCCTGCTGACTCCCCTCACATCCTTCCTGACACTCTCCATTCTTAATAACCTTGTGTGTTAGTGTGTAATAACCAACATGACATGTGAAATTAACCGAGATCTGTGCTTCCTGTTGGTGAATGGGACAGTCATGACTGTATTCATTGACATCCAGTGGGTTCTGTAGGATGACAGACATGAAGGAGCTGAGCATGCTTGGTGCCGTGGTTTATACAACATGGTTGTACACAGTTCTTAGGGTCCTCATTGCTCAGGGGCCTCTGTGTGCTGTGTATGTGTCACAGTCTGTGTTCTAAGCACAGGACATGCCCAGTACAGAGCAGACATGGCTGATGTGGTGCGCCCTCATCCTGAGATGTTCCTGGCCCATACGTGAGATGTTCTGGCATGTCTTCCCCCTGTCTCCACAGTCACCCCCTCCATGCGCTCCTGCCTTTCCAATGAGTTCACCTGTAAGAATGGCGAGTGCATCCTTCTGGAATATCGGTGTGATCAACGCCACGACTGCCGGGACATGTCTGATGAGGAGGGATGTGGTGAGTATCACACAGCCATGTTACAGGTGTAATCCTGTGTTGTGTTGGGGGCAGTAGTGAGTGGGATCTGGAAGTCCTTCATGCTGTGTGTTCTTTCAGTGGAGCCCGTATTATGCGGAGACAATGAGTTTGCCTGCGGCAGCGGGGAGTGTATTCCCAGGGTGTATTACTGCGATGGCCGTCCGGATTGTGCCGATTCCTCTGATGAGACCACGTGCAGTAAGTGACTTTACAGGAAATGTCCATGTTGCTGATACTGAGCTTTACTATATTCTGGTGATCATTCAGACTCCCTGTAGTGGGTTCTCATACTACTAGTTCAGTGATTCTGCCATGTTTTATGCTGCTGATCTGCAACATCATCATCATGCATTATCTCCTATCCCTCCTCCTCTTATATCTCATATATCACATTCTCTCATCCAGGAGGCCCAGGAGTAGTTGCCACCAGTCCTACAATTACCACCAGACCTATCATTACTCCGCGACCTCCCACCACCCCTCCCCCCATTTATACAAGACCCCTGGTCATTGCCACCACGCCATTCAAGCGCAGTACTCCCAAGCCACCAATAGATGCTGCCCGCCCTTGTCGGAGAGAAGAAGCTCGATGCCCAAATGGACAATGTATCCCTAGGGAATATCTGTGTGATGGAGAACGGGACTGTAAGGACGGCAGCGATGAACTCAACTGCGGTGAGTGTGGACTATCGGAACGGGGGGGGCATCCCTTACCAGGAGGTGTAGTATGAGGAATAATACTGCATCCTAAGGCTGCATTCACACTACGTATATTTCAGTCAGTATATGTATATTTCAGTCAGTATTGCAACCAAAACCAGGAGTGGATTAAAAACACAGAAAGGCTCTGTTCACACAATGTTGAAATTGAGTGGATGGCCACCATTTAATGGCAAATATTTGCTGTTATTTTAGAACAACGGCTGTTATATTGAAATAATGGCCGTTATTTACTGTTATATGGCGGCCATCCACTCTATTTCAACATTGTGTGAACAGATCCTTTCTGTGTTTTTAATCCACTCCTGGTTTTGGTTGCAATACTGACTGAAATATACTGACTGAAATATACGTAGTGTGAACATAGCCTCATACTGCACAGTGTTATCTGTCTGATCGTACAGGAGACCATCCATGACCAGGAGGTGTAGTATGAGGAATAATACGGCACCCTAATACTATACTTTATTATGACTGATTGTACAGGAGACCATCCATGACCAGGAGGTGTAGTATGAGGAATAATACCGCACCCTAATACTATACTGTATTATATGACTGATCGTACAGGAGACCATCCCTGACCAGGAGGTGTAGTATAAGGAATAATACCGCACCCTAATACTGCACAGTGTTATCTGTCTGATCGTACAGGACACCATCCCTGACCAGGAGGTGTAGTATGAGGAATAATACCGCACCCTAATACTATACTGTATTATATGACTGATTGTACAGGGAACCATCCCTGACCAGGAGGTGTAGTATAAGGAATAATACCGCACCCTAATACTGCACAGTGTTATCTGTCTGATCGTACAGGACACCATCCCTGTCCAGGAGGTGTAGTATGAGGAATAATACCGCACCCTAATACTGCACAGTGTTATCTGTCTGATCGTACAGGACACCATCCCTGTCCAGGAGGTGTAGTATGAGGAATAATACCGCACCCTAATACTGCACAGTGTTATCTGTCTGATCGTACAGGAGACCATACCTGTTCAGGAGGTGTAGTATGAGGAATAGTGCCGCACCCTAATACTGCACGGTGTTATCTGTCTGATCATACAGGACATTATCCCTGACCAGGAGGTGTAGTATGAGGAATAATACCGCACCCTAATACTATACTTTATTATGACTGATTGTACAGGAGACCATCCCTGACCAGGAGGTGTAGTATGAGGAATAATACCTCACCCTAATACTATACCGTGTTATCTGACTGATCGTACAGAAGACCATCCCTGACCAGGAGGTGTAGTATGAGGAATAATACCGCACCCTAATACTATACCGTGTTATCTGACTGATCGTACAAGAGACCATCCCTGACCAGGAGGTGTAGTATGAGGAATAATACGGCACCCTAATACTATACTGTATTATATGACTGATCGTACAAGAGACCATACCTGACCAGGGGGTGTAGTATGAGGAATAATACCGCATCCTTATACTATACGTTATTATGACTGATCGTACAGGAGACCATACCTGACCAGGAGATGTAGTATGAGGAATAATACCGCACCCTAATACTATACTGTATTATATGACTGATCGTACAGGAGACCATACCTGACCAGGAGGTGTAGTATGAGGAATAATACGGCACCCTAATACTATACTGTATTATCTGACTGATCATACAGGAGACCATACCTGACCAGGGGGTGTAGTATGAGGAATAATACCGCATCCTTATACTATACGTTATTATGACTGATCGTACAGGAGACCATACCTGACCAGGAGATGTAGTATGAGGAATAATACCGCACCCTAATACTATACTGTATTATCTGACTGATTGTACAGGAGACCATACCTGAGCAGGGGGTGTAGTATGAGGCATAATACCGCACCCTAATACTATACTGTATTATCTGACTGATTGTACAGGAGACCATACCTGACCAGGGGGTGTAGTATGAGGAATAATACTGCACCCTAATACTATACTGTATTATCTGACTGATTGTACAGGAGACCATACCTGACCAGGGGGTGTAGTATGAGGCATAATACCGCATCCTAATACTGACAGACTGAATTGTTCTCCTTCGTCTTTTACCCAGGAACCCCCTCTCCTTGCGAACCCAATGAATTCAAGTGTAAGAATGGTCGCTGTGCCCTGAAGCTCTGGCGGTGTGATGGTGACAATGACTGTGGAGACGGCTCTGATGAAATAAACTGCCGTGAGTAGATGCCCACATGCTTGGAGTTGTAGTTTAACAAAAGTTGGACAGCCACAAGTTGGGTAACACTGGCACATGAGGGTATAATGAGGGTGACTGGTGATGTCATCACTGCAGCCCGGTCCATGCTCACACTCTATGGAGTGTTCAGGTTGGGCTGCTGCACTTTCTGATTATAATGTAACCCTGTAGTCCGTATATATCCGTATATTCTCACCTTGTCCTGTTGATCTCGTGCAGCCACCAAAGGGCCGAGTGACATGTGCGCCCCCGATCAGTTTGTCTGTGTACAGTCTCGGAAATGCATCCCGGCTAGTTACCAGTGTGACGAGGAAGCCGACTGTCCTGACCGATCCGATGAAATCGGCTGCAGTAAGTTACAGTCTCATCCTTGGTTCATAAGTCACAGAATCATTGACTGCTCACTAGCCTGCCATTACCTAGCAGCCTCCTAGTGTATATGAGGCCTGCGACAATGATTGCTCTGTGAATGCAGACTAGACGATGTTTGTGAGGTTTTCATTGATGTCTTTGTTCTCAGGTCCACCACAGGTAATCACACCTCCAGAGGAGAGCATTGTAGCCTCCCGGGGAGATACCGTACGCTTTACTTGTGTGGCAGTCGGCATCCCGACCCCCATCATAACCTGGAGATTAAACTGGGGCCACATCCCAACTAGCAGCAGGTACGAGACTGTGACCTCCCAGTATATGATGATGACCAATCCCTGGTGAGCAAATTATAATCTCTAAAGGGGGCTTCTCTTCCTTACCCTAGAGTGTCTATGAGTAGCGAGAACGGACACGGCACGCTCATCATACGTGACGTAAAGGAAGCAGATCAGGGAGCTTACACGTGCGAAGCCATTAATGCCAAGGGCATGGTGTTCGGAATTCCTGATGGTGTTCTGTCCTTAAAGCCATCTCGAGGTAATGTCTGAGGGTGCTACGAGAAGGTTAAGGTTACCAGTGAGCAGGGTCAAACCTAAATATTGGATCTTGTGTCTCCAGGTCCCTGCTCCGAAGGCTTCTTCCACATAGACGGCACTTCTCAGTGCATCCCTTGCTTCTGCTTTGGTATTGCCAAGGTTTGCCACCAGACGGGTCGCTACAGGAACCAAATCAGACTCCGATTTGATGTTGAAGATGACTTTAAAGGTTCGTCCCAATGGTTTCTAGCCTAGAGCCTCTTGCATTGTCAGGCGATGTAATGTAGGGTTGCGTCACCCATGAATCACTTCTCATTCTCCTAGGGGTGAATGTGTCCTCTCCTCAAGGATTTCCCCCATTGTCCTCAAATCAACTACAAATTGACCCATCTGTGCAGGAATTCCAGCTTGTCGACCTGTCTCGGAGATTCCTGAGTCACGACTCCTTCTGGTTGCTGCCATCACAGTTCTTAGGGAACAAGGTAAACCCGGGGCCATGTGCATATGGTATGTGACGCCTGGCTGGTATCTGATGGTCTCTCATACGTCTCTTTCCAGGTGGATTCTTATGGAGGTTCACTCCAATTTAAAGTGCGCTATGGTCTGACACGAGGCCAGTCGGAGCCCGTGAGAAAGCCTGATGTGGTTATCGTTGGAAATGGGCAGAAACTTATCTATAGAGTTCAGTCATCGACCCAGCCGTCTGTTGTGAACCAGCGGACGGTCCAGTTCACAGAGGTGAGGAATGTAACCAGATCAGGATTTCAGAAATCTACCTCTACATTATAATTCAGATTTCACAAGGCCACACAATAGCCTGTCAATAGCCTGTGCTGGAGTCGCTCAGCCTCAAAGCAGAATTCATGAGTGTTGTGCTAAAGTATCTATGGTCTGATATTCGGACATGTCATGTATTTCTGGTCTTCTCTAACCCACAGGACAACTGGCAGCACGAGTCTGGATCGGCAGTCACTCGCGAGGACCTCCTGATGACTCTTCAGAATGTGGAAGCCATCATGATTCAGACAGTTTATGACAACAAAATGGCCAGTGTGGGGCTGGCGGACATAGTAATGGACACCACTTCAGTGGAGTACACACAGCTGGGGGTGGCCATTGGCGTCGAGGAGTGCAAGTCAGTATTCAGGGCAGTACGGGTGCAGGGTGGATTGTGTGTCGTAGAACATGACTGATTCATTTGACCCTTTTAGATGCCCCTTTGGCTACTCTGGCCTCTCCTGTGAGACCTGCTCCCCGCAATTTGAGCGTATTCCTGGGGGACCTTTCCTGGGCACATGTTCTGGATGCAATTGTAATGGCCATGCCAGCTCCTGTGACTCTGAGAACGGCTACTGCATAGTAAGTGGGGATTGTATTGTATTAAACCCACTTTTGGGCCCTTCTTATGGCATGGAAGGCCCTTAGGTCACCCATACTAGTTATCCCTCCTTCTGCTGATGACTTTTTCTTCTTGATTTAAGAATTGCCAGCACAACACTGAGGGTCCACAGTGCAATAAGTGTAAGTCAGGATTTTTTGGAGACCCCACCAGAGGTACTGCAGATGCCTGTCGGCCATGTCCCTGCCCACTCATGGACCCCCGGCGCAGGTCAGTCTCTCATCACATGGCGTGATCATTTTGCATCAAGCATTTGAAATTAACACAAGTTGTCTTCTCAGGTATTCGGACACCTGCTTTATGGACACTGATGGACAGCCGACCTGTGATAACTGTATAGAGGGATACACTGGGCGGCGTTGTGAGAGGTAACATCCTAACTGGTGCAGGTAATCTCCAGTGTGTGGCGTACGTGTCACTGAATGCAGGGCATGTCTCCTCCTAGGTGTGCGCTGGGATATGAAGGAGACCCTATGAAGCCTGGAGGCCGGTGTGTGAAGACTTCTGGTCAGTACTTGTTCCTCATTCTCTACGAGTTGTAATGCATTGTGGTATGTGCCAATCTTGTGTGGAAATGATGGGAGTCCATTATTCTTCTCTTTTCGTAGTGACTATTGATCCTAGATGTGATCAAGGTTAAGACGTCTTCCATGTATTGATACATTGAGGAATTGTGCATTGATCTTTCTTGTATATTTTAGCTGGTGATACGGGAATATGTGATGTAAGAGGCAGTGCCGAGTCATCTCCTAATACTTGTGTGTGTAAGGTAAGGAGCGGCCATGTCTTATCATGGTGATTTCTTATATGTGTCCTTATCCTTCCATGATGCATCCCTCTCTTGCAGCCTCACGTCTCAGGGAATCTGTGCAATGAATGTAAAACTGGAACCTTCTACCTCAGTGACAAAAACCCAGAAGGCTGCCTGAAATGTTTCTGCATGGGGGTGACCCGGGAGTGCTCCAGCTCTTACTGGAACAGAGACCAGGTCTGTGGGAGCCATCTGTATGCAGAATGCCCCCTTATGATCAGTGGTTTATTACTAACCAGACTTTCTGATTTCCGTAGGTGCGTTCCACCTATGACAGTCACGAGAGAGCGCCCTTTACCATCTCCAGTGCATCCAGCACCCAAACGTTCAGTGAGGGCATAAGCGTGACCGGTCCTTCAGAGCTGACGTTCAGTGGCTTCAGTAACATACCCCCAGATGTATATTACTGGGTCCTGCCAGAAAGATTCAAGGGAGACAAGGTATGTCTATGTGAGAGATGGATAAGGGGAATCAGTATGCTGCCGCTGGGCAATGACTGTCAGGTCCTATGTTTTCCATCACAGATCCTTCCTTGTACTTCCAAGTAGTTTTTTTTTAAACTTTGGGAACTTATGTGTTCCAGGTGACGTCGTACGGGGGAGAACTGCGATACACTATCACATACGTACCCTCTGTGGGGGCCCGGACCCTGGATGCACAGCCGCACATTGTCTTGCAGGGCAATGGAATCTTCCTGGAGCATAATGCAAACATTCAGACTCCTGCTGGTTTCCCGATCACAATCACCGTTCCTTTCCGTGAGGTGAGATGCTTCGGGATAATACAGGGAACCTGAGTAATCCTACAAATCACTATGATTGGTGAGAAAGTAACTTTGACACTTTTCTTTGCAGAGTTCGTGGCGTCGGACGGATGGTCAGGATGCTACTCGTGAACACCTGCTGATGGCGCTTGCAGACATTGATGTTCTGATGATCCGGGCCTCCTATGCAGACAGGATGATTGAGAGCAGGTAATGTGGATGACCCAGGATGACAGATCCTCAGTGTTAGTATCTGCTGCTCTCTGACATCTCTGATGCTGTTATATTCAGAATCTCAAACATCCACATGGACATTGCGGTGCCCCACTCCACAGGACTGAAGCAAGCAGTAGAGGTGGAGGAGTGCGCATGCCCAGTGGGGTACACAGGACCATCCTGCCAGGTTTGTGGAGTTAGTCCATGGTCTATTAGTAATGGCGGCTGCATTGTGCTGAGTCATATGTGTTCTTTCCCCCCAGGACTGTGACATTGGTTTTACCCGCTCCACCAGTGGTCTATACCTGGGCACCTGCGAGCGCTGTCAGTGTGGTGGCCATTCTACAGAGTGTGATGGAGAGACCGGAGAATGCCTGGTGAGCGCCTGTTAGATGTGGGACCTGGATGTCTCCTGTGGGTAGGACGCCGCTTATCTGTAAAGTGATTCTCTTTCAGAACTGCCAACACAACACGGAGGGAGCCAAGTGTGAGCGCTGCAAGCCTGGCTTCTATGGAGACCCGAGACGTGGAAGCCAAGGAGACTGCCAGCCTTGCCCATGCCGGAGCACATCCAGCCAGTATGTTACTGCTCGCACATCGGTCTGTGGTGGATCAGGTGTAGCCTGCTCTTACATGTACTTCACTCTTCCTTTTAGGTACTTTGGCACTTGCTTCCTGGACTCAGACGGTCAGCCTACATGTGACTCCTGCCCTGCTGGTTTTCTGGGGCGGCAGTGTGAGAGGTGAGGCCTGCTTCTCCTTGTGTGTTCCTCGCATGTTTCTGCTTCTGTGATGGTAACGAAACACTGTGTTATTTTAGGTGTGCGCCAGGTTACAGAGGAGACCCTACACGAGGACAGCCCTGCATACGTACGTTCTGTCACCTCTGCGAAGTAGTAAATCAGTGTTCCCCAACCTGCGGCCATCCAGCTGCTGCAAAACAACAACTCCTGTCCTGCCCTGAGAAAACCATTGTGGACTAGTTACAAGGCCATGACTCCTGCCATGCGCTGACAGAGCTCATGTAAAGCTATGGTGTGGCAAGACTTTTACAACTTTTAGACGTTGTTCACTTTTAAGTCGCAGGATCCATTTACCTAGTGGGGCAAAAAACACTGCTCATTTACAATCCTGCCAAATGATGGACATCAGCAGAAAACCCAAAGGGCCCTATTAAAGTGAATGAGGCCTGTTTTATGAAACTACAATCTCGGGGTTTTGCAACAGCTGGCGAACCACAGATAGGGGATTAATGTTATAAGCTATGGCCATATATGAGGCCGCGATATGTAACTTACCTATATAATAATAATATTCTTCCAGCGAGCTCAGGCCCTGGTCCCAGTACAGGCTGTCAGTGCGATCTGAGGGGCAGCATCAGTAACACCTGTGACTCCCGACGCCAGTGCCCATGTAAGGTAGGTGCCGCCACTCCTCGCTGATCTTGTCTGTGGTCTCTTGGTGCGTAAGGACCCTGACCATCTCCCCCGTTTTCTTCAGTCTCACGTGGAGGGTCTTTCATGCAGCACCTGTCGGCCAAATCACTTCTACCTCAATGCAGACAATCCTGACGGCTGCTTGCCCTGCTTCTGTATGGGAGTCACCCAGCAATGTTCCAGCTCCAGCTATCATCGGGAACTGGTAAGAGCGGGGTCCCTGATGCACTGGGTACTATGTGGAGGAATGGGATTATAAAATGTGCACTGTACCATTTACCCATTGGTGACCCTATATCTTTCTCTTCTCATGATTTAGATCACCAGCCCATTCCTGCCTGGAAACTTCCAGAACTTTGCCCTTGTAAACCGCCAGCGCAGTGTCCGCATCACTACTGGATTTGTTGTGGAGATGTCCACACAGGGGCCGCAGCTCTCATATCGACAGTTTGACCAGCTGGGGCAGGAGTCCTTTTACTGGCAGCTTCCTGAGAGCTACCAGGGGGATAAGGTAATGACTGGGGGGGGGGGTCTGACAATGGTGGGAGCCTTTTCTCCAAACTCTGCACTGAGTAGGTGGAGAACATAATAATGACACCTGCAACAGAAGCCCGGCCCGGCAGTAATGTGGAAATCCTGGCCTGGAGCCCAGCTGCCCAGTAATGTGGAAATCTTGGCCCCAAGCTCCGGTGGCCCAGTAATGTGAAAATCCCAGCCCAGAGCCCCGCAGCCCAGTAATGTGGAAATCCCGGCCCAGAGCCTGGCGACCCAGTAATGGGAAAGCCCAGCCCGGACCTCCGGCGACCCAGTAATGTGGAAATCCTGGCCTGGAGCTGGCAGCCCAGTAATGTGCAAATCTCGGCCCCAAGCTCCGGGGACCCAGTAATGTGGAAATCTCTGCCCCAAGCTCCGGGGACCCAGTAATGTGGAAATCCTGGCCTGGAGCCCGGCGGCCCAGTAATGTGGAAATCCCGGCCCAGAGCCCGGCGGCCCAGTAATGTGGAAATCCCGGCCCAGAGCCCCGCAGCCCAGTAATGTGGAAATCCCGGCCCAAAGCCCGGCGACCCAGTAATGGGAAAGCCCAGCCCGGACCTCCGGCGACCCAGTAATGTGGAAATCTCGGCCCCAAGCTCCGTTGACCCAGTAATGTGGAAGGTGGGAGCTTGGCAGGTCTGGCACATCATATGATATGGTTTCTGGAGACCTCTGAAACCAGACGTTTCAGGGCCTGGCACACAGATATAAATGTATAAATAGGGCACATTCATTGCTGTACCTGTCAGGTGGTAAATGTACCTTATATGTGGATAATATGATGATAATCTCTTCAGCTGTGCTTGATGGTTACAACTTCATACACTGAGGCATAGTCTTATTGATGGTTACACCCCTTGCATATACAGAGGCGCAGTCTTATTGATGGTGACCCCCTCTGCATACACAGAGGCACAGCCTTATTGATGGTTACAGCAGCAAAACTGCTTCCCCCAGCAACATATGTAACCTAGGCTGTCCTCCTCCATTCTTACTAGCTTGGGGTAGGATAACTCACTTAGGACTTGTTCACAGGTAAAATTAGAAGCAGAAAATTCAGCCTCAAAATTATATATGGAGAGAGATTGCTTACATGCTGCCCATGCAGGTCTATATTTTCTATATTAGAGGGCTTGATTTACAACTTAGACTGCTCAGCAGTGCTCTGTAATGTCCTCCATGATGCTTTTGCTGTAGTGATATTGGGAAGCAGGGTCACCTATTCTGTGTGTGCGTGTGCCGTGGTTAGGAGACATCATAGCAGACAGTCTTCTTCCACTAGCTCAGGGACAGCTAAATATTAGAGATGGAGCCTACAAAAGTGGTGAAAAATACCAAATACAAGTGATATTATGGCCAGATGTGGTGCTGCCTCTCATGTATACACACAGGAGAGCTTTTCTGAAGAGTTACCTGCAAAGACAGCTATGTGTGATGGACACGGCAGTTCTAATCCATGTAGAGCAGCTGTGCAGTCCTGGGCTCTATACCCTGCACCATCGGGCATGAGAAGTGCCAGTGTGTGCCCACAGGGTCAGCAGTGCCGGTGTGTGTGCCCACAGGGTTAGCAGTGCCGGTGTGTGTGCCCACAGGGTCAGCAGTGCCGGTGTGTGTGCCCACAGGGTCAGCAGTGCCGGTGTGTGTGCCCACAGGGTCAGCAGTGCCGGTGTGTGTGCCCACAGGGTCAGCAGTGCCGGTGTGTGTGCCCACAGGGTCAGCAGTGCCGGTGTGTGTGCCCACAGGGTCAGCAGTGCCGGTGTGTGTGCCCACAGGGCCAGCAGTGCCGGTGTGTGTGCCCAAAGGGTCAGCAGTGCCGGTGTGTGTGCCCACAGGGTCAGCAGTGCCGGTGTGTGTGCCCACAGGGTCAGCAGTGCCGGTGTGTGTGCCCACAGGGCCAGCAGTGCCGGTGTGTGTGCCCACAGGGTCAGCAGTGCCGGTGTGTGTGCCCACAGGGTCAGCAGTGCCGGTGTGTGTGCCCACAGGGTCAGCAGTGCCGGTGTGTGTGCCCACAGGGTCAGCAGTGCCGGTGTGTGTGCCCACAGGGTCAGCAGTGCCGGTGTGTGTGCCCACAGGGTCAGCAGTGCCGGTGTGTGTGCCCACAGGGCCAGCAGTGCCGGTGTGTGTGCCCACAGGGTCAGCAGTGCCGGTGTGTGTGCCCACAGGGTCAGCAGTGCCGGTGTGTGCCCACAGGGCCAGCAGTGCCGGTGTGTGTGCCCACAGGGCCAGCAGTTTCTCTCTCTGACAGACCTACTGTGCTGCAGCCCCCTATATAGCTGAAGCCACGCCCCTGACTAAACCAGACCAGACCGGTTTATACTGACTGTAGCCTTAGGGACTTTCCTACCCTGTGTTCTCTCATATACTGAGGGGAAACCATCGCCATATTAAAGTCTATAAGGAATAATAATGTTACATGATGTTAATGGCGGACAACAGTCAGCGCCATTGATTTTAATGCCTCAAATAAAGTCACCTAGTGATTCCATTCAGGCTGTATACACTAATGATGGGGAGCGTTCAGCCCTCCAGCATAACTACAATTCCCATCATGCCTGGACAGCCAAATATTTAGCACTGATTTACCTGGATGTGAGAGCACAGCAGATCGGGCTGTCGAGTCCGACAATGTTACATATTGCTGTCCGCCATTCCATCAAAATCTGTGCAAAAATGGCGCCATTTTACCTCAATCCAAAACACACAAAAACAAAACAAAAAAACCCCGCAATGTGTGTGAAAATAGCCTTTGCAGTATTGTATGTGGGTTATAAGAAGACCGCCAGGTGGTGGGGGTATTGATTACAGAGGTCACATGATATTGCACTATTGAACTCAATGACCCCCCCGGTCCTCTTATACTTATCCTATATGGCGTCTGGTCCCGGTGATTCTGTCACAGGCTGATCTCGTCTCTTCTTTTTGTCTGCTCAGCGGGAGATGCTCTTCGCTCGTATGCGGCGGGCCCACAAGGTATTAGACGGTGCTGCATGGTGCTTTTTGTGGTGAAATTCCCTGGCATGGAGTGTATTGTGCGGGAGATTACATATATACCCTAACAGCAGCACATGTACTTCTCGATCACTCCGTGTATTGGGGAGGGGGGTTCGACACTGTTGTCAGTACTAAGACCTGGATTTGCTGTGAATTTCTGTAATTGGTGTTCAAGAGTGATGGCGGAGTGATCATGGCCGCTTTATGGTCGTGATCATCAGTCAAACATGTCCCCTCCTCACCGCCTCCTGGGTTATGATCCCACCCCAGTATACGTGATTCTTTACTGATCCTGCCCCAGTATACCTGATCCTCTGATCTTACTGCCTGATATACCCAATCATTTAATAATAGCAGATCCCCCAGCGATCCACCCCAGCTTACCTGATCCTCTCCCCTTTGCATGCTGGGTGTTTTTTATGGTTCGGATCCTGTAATGGTCCTGGCCTACTGTGCATGGACTCTAGACTGATGTAGGTACTGAACCTGTACACCCAGCAGAACGAGTCATCTCTAACTGAAGAAGAAATGCGCAGAAAATTTGCTTCTGAGGCTCTAGGAGAAACCCATGACCCCCAGCCTCGAGTCCGGCGACAAGCCCAGGTAGCCGAGTTTTATTGGCCGGTTTTGTCTTGAAATGCATGCCGTTGTGCCCATTCTGGGGTCCTCAACCTTGGCCCTTGGCTCCTGTCCTGCTTTTACCTTCTTACAATCTGTCTGCAATCTGTCTACCTCTCACTACTCTAGAGGGCATGTGTGATGCATGGTGAGTGATGATGTGACCTCTTATCTCGGCATATAACTATATGAGGTGCTGCTTATCTGTGTATATAACCCTATATGAGGTGCTGTGTATCTATATAACTATATGAGGTGCTGCGTATCTCTGTATATAACTCTATATGGGGTGCTGCGTATCTCTGTATATAACTATTTGAGATGCTGCGTATCTCTGTATATAACTCTATATGAGGTGCTGCGTATCTCTGTATATAACCCTATATGAGGTGCTGCGTATCTCTGTATATAACCCTATATGAGGTGCTGCGTATCTCTGTATATAACCCTATATGAGGTGCTGCGTATCTCTGTATATAACTATTTGAGATGCTGCGTATCTCTGTATATAACCCTATATGAGATGCTGCGTATCTCTGTATATAACCCTATATGAGGTGCTGCGTATCTCTGTATATAACCCTATATGAGGTGCTGCGTATCTCTGTATATAACCCTATATGAAGTGCTGCGTATCTCTGTATATAACCCTATATGAGGTGCTGCGTATCTCTGTATATAACTATTTGAGATGCTGCGTATCTCTGTATATAACCCTATATGAGGTGCTGCGTATCTCTGTATATAACCCTATATGAGGTGCTGCGTATCTCTGTATATAACCCTATATGAGGTGCTGCGTATCTCTGTATATAACCCTATATGAGGTGCTGCGTATCTCTGTATATAACTATTTGAGATGCTGCGTATCTCTGTATATAACCCTATATGAGGTGCTGCGTATCTCTGTATATAACCCTATATGAGGTGCTGCGTATCTCTGTATATAACCCTATATGAGGTGCTGCGTATCTCTGTATATAACCCTATATGAGGTGCCGCTTATCTCTATAACTGTATGTGAGATGTCGTGTACCTCTCTGTCTCTCTGTTTCCATCTTGTCTCTGGCCTCCTCTGTTTATTTCCTTTCCTTTGCTTCCTGCATCTTTGGATCTAGATGGATAAAAAGCAGGAAGATATGGACCGTGAGATCTGGGCGCTCATCTCCAGCTTTTCCTCCGATCCCTCACAAAACAAGACAAATGTATCAGGGGAGGCCTCAGTCCTCCCGCCGCCGTCATCTGTACTTGCACCTGCAGGTCCTCCCTCTGTGCGCCGCCAGCGTGCTCATGACATTGCGCAGTCTCAGGGAAGAACTCACACGTTTCCTTTGTCTGGTGCCCCGGGCCACTCGCCCCAGAGGGCTTCACACGAGGTACGAGGCCTGTATGCCCACAGCTGGACTCCTGTCCCGTACGCCCCCTGTGTGCTCGCTGTCATTGTGTATTACTGCGCCGTATCCTTCTGTTCCATAACCCTCCATTTCCGTACCCCAAGGCCGGAGCCGCAACGCGGTCATCTCGCCAGGACTCCACGAATGTCCTGATCTCTCAGACACCGGGATTGAGAGGAGCCGAAAAGGTACAAGGGCCCCTGTGTGCTGTGGTTGGTGCATGGGGCGTGGACATGGGTCGTATACAGTGCGGTAGTAGATGGTTGTTCTCACGTCTGTATCGTGCTCTGTTCTCTTCTCAGTACTCTCTGATCTACAAGGGCTTCTCTTTGTTCCCTGAAGGGGTTTTCTACTGGTCCTTGCCTAAGGTTTTCCTTGGGGATAAGGTAAAGACACTGCCGGCCCGTTGTGCTCTCCCTGTAAGATCAGGCCTTGCTCCCTATCGTTGTGATCCCCCTTAGCAAGACCTCAATGGTTTTCTAAGGTTAGATAGTCAGCCGATCCCACCGAAATCGCTGGAGCAGATGACCACCTAAATGTCAGTGATACGAACAAACATTGAGCCAACAGCTGTCTGACATGTACGGCCAACTTAAGCCTCGTCCATTACCGAAATCTGCAGAATTCCAGAACTCTTGTGTTGTTATCACAGGTGACGTCTTACGGTGGAACGCTCCGCTATACCCTGACCTACACATCCGGAATACGGGGATCGCCGCTGCCTGATGCCGACGTGCAGATCATGGTAAGACCTGAGCCTCGGCTTTTCTTTGCTGTCATGATTGATGTGTAATACTAAGGTCTGCAGCCATGATGGAGCATGAGATGCTGTTTGGCCTCTGGGACTTGGTGCCATGATGGAGGCTCACGTCATTCCATAGCAGACCAATGAGATGAGAGCCTGGCATCTACCCAACCAGTAATAACTGTTTCTGTGTTCATTTGCAGGGTAATGACATCACTTTGGTGGCCTATCAGACTGAAATGCGCCCGCGTGAGAGCAAAACGTTTGAGATTGCATTCAAAGAGGTGAGACCATGCCGGAACATCTCCATCGATGAGCCGAACCGTGACCACTATAGGTTTCATATCCCCTTTACTCTTTCCGCAGAGTCAATGGAAGCGTCCAGATGGGCAGCAGGCAACGCGGGAGCATCTGATGATGGCACTGGCGGATCTAGATGAGATTCTTATTCGGGCATCTTACTCCACGGACATGATATCTGCTGGCATTACTGCTGTGAGCATGGAGACTGCCGGCCCCTCATTCACCAGCCTGCCTCAGGCCCTGGAGGTGGAGGAGTGCCGCTGTCCCCCCGGTTACAGAGGATTGTCCTGCCAGGTAAGGCCATACGGATACGGAGTAATGTCCTGTGTGCTGATCTGCCCTGACGTCAGGTTATTAAAGATTTATCTCTATGCCAGGACTGTGCACCCGGCTACACCCGCACCGGAGGAGGCTTGTACCTCGGTCACTGTGAACCCTGTGATTGTAATGGACACTCAGAGACTTGTCACCCAGAGACCGGTGTCTGCTCGGTAAGTGTTGTCCAACGATGTTTGACTGTTGCCCTAGGATATGGTGGTAGGGGGCCCTAAGACATTACAGGAACAATTTGGACCTTCACCATATGATGTATGTACCAGAGGAAGAGCCTGTAACCCAGCAGCTTCAGAAGTAGAGACATAGTTTGGAAGCCTCAAGAGTGAAGATGTAGCCCAAGAGCCTCAGGAGTGGTGAGATGTGAGAAGTAGAAATGTGGCCTGGAAGCCTTGGAGGTAGAGACCTAGCCCAGGAGCCTTGGGAATTGAAATGTAGCTCGGGAGCCTTTGGAGTGGTGAGGTAGCTCGGAAGTAGAAACATGGCCATGGAGCCTGGGGGGAAGAGCAGTAGCCCAGGAACCTCGGGAATAGAAACGTTGCCCGGAAGCCTTGAGAATGAAGACGTAGCCCAGGAGCTTTGGGAGTAGAGATAAAGATCGGGCGTAGAAACATGGCTCGGAAGCCTTGGTAGTGGAGATGTAGCCCCGAAGCCTCGGAAGTGGAGACAGAGCCCAGGAGCTTCGGGGGAAGAGATGTACTCTGAGAACCTCGGGAGTAAAAAAGTGGTTCAGGAGTAGAGACGTAGCTTGGGAGCCTTGGGAGAGGAGACGTAGCCTGGGAAACTTCTGTCTCCATCTTATATTTCACAGTATTTTTTGCTCAGAAATTCTTCCTTCAGTGGTAACTTTCCTTTTCCTAGGTCTGTCTGCACAACACGGCCGGCGAGTTCTGTGACAAGTGTGCCCCAGGATTCTATGGTGATGCCACAGCGGGAACCCCTGAGGATTGTCAGCCCTGTGCATGCCCACTGAGCGACCCAGAGAACCAGTAAGTATGACCGCAGCTTACTATAATATCCTGTTCCTCATGATCATCGTAGCTGCAGTATTATATCCTCCTTCGACTCCTCACTATAGTATTATATCCCTCTCCTCACCACTGTAGTATTATATCTTCTTCATCATTGTTGTTACTTTAGTTTTATATTCTCATCTTCACTGTATTATATGCCCATCACCGTTGTTGTAGTATTATATCCTCCTCATCTTCGCTGCAATATAGTATCAGGCAGTAGCTTGTGGCATCTTGCATTGTGTCAGTTGTGGTGTGTATTATTTTGTAATATTTTCTTGTATAATTGTGTGTCCAGGTTTTCTAAGACTTGTGAGACGGACGGTGCTGGTGGCTACAGGTGCACGGCCTGCCCCCTGGGGTACACAGGGCAGTACTGCGAGAGGTCAGTCCAGGGTTGAGCCAGGCTTTTGTTTGCCCCCTTCCGGTACAACAGCCCCATAAATCGGCTACAGCTCATCCCTATGACCCCTATAGATGGGTCCGTCCTTGCATGTTTGTCCTCTGTACATACAGAAGACTGGGGTAGGACCACATTTCCTTCCTCTAATTCCATTTCCTACTATGTTCTTTTTTGTCAGACTTAAACATTAGTGAGTTTACCAAGGTCACCCCTTGTGGTAGTTCCCCCTGTATCCCATGCCCACCCTGTATGGTCGTTCCCCCTGTATCCCATGCCCGCCCTGAATGGTGGTTCCCCCTGTATCCCATGCCCACCCTGTATGGTGGTTCCCCCTGTATCCCATGCCCACCCTGTATGGTGGTTCCCCCTGTATCCCATGCCCACCCTATATGGTGGTTCCCCCTGTATCCCATGCCCACCCTGTATGGTGGTTCCCCCTGTATCCCATGCCCGCCCTGTATGGTGGTTCCCCCTGTATCCCATGCCCGCCCTGAATGGTGGTTCCCCCTGTATCCCATGCCCGCCCTGTATGGTGTTTCCCCCTGTATCCCATGCCCACCCTGTATGGTGGTTCCCCCTGTATCCCATGCCCACCCTGTATGGTGGTTCCCCCTGTATCCCATGCCCGCCCTGTATGGTGGTTCCCCCTGTATCCCATGCCCGCCCTGTATGGTGTTTCCCCCTGTATCCCATGCCCACCCTGTATGGTGGTTCCCCCTGTATCCCATGCCCACCCTGTATGGTGGTTCCCCCTGTATCCCATGCCCACCCTGTATGGTGGTTCCCCCTGTATCCCATGCCCGCCCTGTATGGTGGTTCTCCCTGTACCTGGACATCCACCAGTTGTTGTGCCCGCAGTGACCTTATCGTCTTGTCTTCTGTGACAGGTGCACTCCAGGCTACACCGGTAACCCCAGCATCCGTGGACAGAAATGTCTCCCAGAGGGTAAGAACTCTCCGTCACCCACACCCTTACTGTTACAGAGATGTACACTGTGCTGGAGGTTACATCGATCCCACTTCTATTTCAGACAGACGATCAAACTTTATTGTCCAGATTCACCCAGAGAAGAAAACAGTGGCTGCTGGTAGTGATGCCAGTCTCAGGTGCCATGGAAGTGGGGACCCTCCTTATTACTACTTCTGGTCACGGGAAGATGGGCGACCTCTCCCTTCAACCACTCACCTGAGGGACAGAGGTAAATCTGAACCTGAAATAGATGCAGCATATGTATCACCTGCACATGATAGGTCCTGATACTGGCTCTCAGTCTGTGCATGTGATATGTCCCGATGTGAGGTTGGGCATAGTCTCCATGTGTGATATGTCCCGATGTGAGGTTGGGCATAGTCTCCATGTGTGATATGTCCCGATGTGAGGTTGGGCATAGTCTCCATGTGTGATATGTCCCGATGTCAGGTTGGGCATAGTCTCCTAGTGTGATGTGTCCCGATGTCAGGTTGGGCATAGTCTCCATGTGTGATATGTCCCAATGTCAGGTTGGGCATAGTCTCCATGTGTGATATGTCCCGATGTCAGGTTGGGCATAGTCTCCTAGTGTGATGTTTCCCAATGTCAGGTTGGGCATAGTCTCCATGTGTGATATGTCCCAATGTCAGGTTGGGCATAGTCTCCATGTGTGATGTGTCCCGGTGTCAGGTTGGGCATAGTCTCCTAGTGTGATGTGTCCCGGTGTCAGGTTGGGCATAGTCTCCATGTGTGATGTGTCCCGATGTCAGGTTGGGCATAGTCTCCATGTGTGATGTGTCCCGATGTCAGGTTGGGCATAGTCTCCATGTGTGATATGTCCCAATGTCAGGTTGGGCATAGTCTCCATGTGTGATGTGTCCCGATGTCAGGTTGGGCATAGTCTCCATGTGTGATGTGTCCCGATGTCAGGTTGGGCATAGTCTTCTAATGTGGAATGTCATGAGTTTCCTCATATGATACATCCTGATGTCAGCTCAGGCAGAGTCTTCTTATGTGATATGTGAGGTCAGGCAGAGTCTTCTTATGTGATATGTGAGGTCAGGCAGAGTCTTCTTATGTGATATGTGAGGTCAGGCATGGTCTTCTCATGTAATATGTCCCGATGTTGGGTGGTACAGTGTCTCCTCTTGTGGTATGTCCTGGTATTGGCACAGGCAGAGACATATGGCGCTGACCATATCCGGCTGTAGATGGTTGATAATCATTGACTTGTTCTAACTAGAAATCATCAGAATCTGTTTCAGGTTTTCCATTTTCCTCGGTTGGGATTGGATATTAGCAGTTACATAGAGTTTATTTTCCGAGCAAAATCTATATGGAACAACACCATATAGATAAAAGATGATTTGGCTGTGATTCGGCTCTCCCCACCCATCACCACCTGTCCTCTTCTCTCTCAGGTGAGACTCTGCACTTCCCCAACCTGCAGCCCTCCGATTCTGGAGTCTATATCTGTACCTGCCGCAACTATCAGTATGTGAACACCAGCAGAGCCGAGATCATCGTCCACGGTGAGTCCGACGTCCTGCGTCCGCCTTGTATTCCTATAAACCTTTTGTGACTGTGGGTGGGGAGAAACCTATGATGCCCCAAGCAATCTGCTCACTTTCTTTCCTGTTCTCAGTGATCAGTACCCCAAAAATGTCACCGCTGATCTGTATACAGTCCCTGAGCTTTACGTGCAGCCTCAGGGCATTGGGAAGCATCACCTAGAAATGTGCTAGTGACGGGCAGATAGGGCTGGGGTAGAACAGGGCCGTAATGTGCGCCCATCTGTATTCCTGTATTGTTCTGTATATAACATTCACACCATTTGCTTTGTGCTGCCGTTACCTGGGATTCTTCACATCAGGCAGCACCAAGGTTGGTTCCTTGCTTGTGTTTTCTTATTTCTTATCATCCCCACAGTCCCTACCCGTTCCCATAGTCCCTGTCCGTTCCCTTAGTTCTTGCCCATCCCCACAGTCCCCTATCCATCTCCGCAGTCCCTATCCATCCCCACAGTCCCCTATCCATCTCCGCAGTCCCTCCCCATCCCCACAGCCCCTCCCCATCCTTGTGCTCTCAGCCCTTCTCCATAGTCCCAAATCCTGTGAATATGTTACTGGTTTCTTCCATAGATTTCCTGTGTACTGTAATGTCTCCCAGTGCTTGGCCCACAGGGTTGAAGACCCCTACAGGACTGTTATAAGGGGCCATCTCTTAGGGGTTGTTTGGGTCGGGCTGCATGTACTAGTACATAGTGAAGGGGAGTCTCACCTGTGAAATAAACATTGCTGATCTTGATCCATCCTGCAGCCGTTGCCGTGAGGCCCATCACAGTGACTGTGGAGGAGCAGAGGATCCAGAGTGTCCGGCAGGGCGCAGACGTCACCTTTATATGTACAGCCAAGAGCACGGTGAGTGTGGCGGGGACAAGGACTGCAGACCCCCCATATAGCAATGTATGGGAGACGTCCTGACTGGGGTGACATGAGGCCACCTCTCACCTGCTGTGCCCTGCAGCCCCTCTCACTCATGGTTCTGGATAGTTAGTGCAGCTTTCTTTTCTTCCCCAGTCCCCGGCTTACACCTTGGTGTGGACACGCCAGAACAATGGGAAACTGCCAGAGAGAGCAATGGACTTCAATGGCATTCTGACCATCCGCAACGTGCAGCCAGAAGACGCCGGCATTTACATCTGCACCGGATCCAATATGTTTGACATGGACGAGGGCAATGCAACGCTCTATGTTCAAGGTTGGTGAAAGAGTCACCATTAAACCCCTCCATCCTCCATCCATGCATGGTGCTATGGCTCCCTTCCTCTTTGCTTGCACACCTGGTAAGCGACCTGTGCAGAGTCCTCCTGCGCGGCTCCTTCTCTTGGTTTTAGGCTTTGTGCATTGGCTGCGATGGCGTCTTCCTCTCCGGACCTGTCTCTCCGCTTCCTGCCCTAACACCACAGATGTCTGCATGCTGGATTGAAGCCTCTGTCTCTCCTCTGTCCTCTCAATCAGCCCTCGGGACTCTTCCCTAACGTGATTGGACGCTCGTGCTGCCTGGGCCCGGGTCACATGATTAGAGAGGGCAAAATAAACCACCGCTAGTGCACCTTGCTCCCCCCCGCAATCACTCCGCCTCTTTGTCGCTTTATGTGCTCAGCTACTGCTCCCTCCCTGCACACCATGACGTCTTGTGTTTTTTTATTTCTGAAATAAAATGTGTTTGTTTTCCAAAAATGTGAACTGGATCTTAGAGTTCTGCTGCGGAGCGCCAGGAGCATGCCCACACTCACAGCCGGCACTCGACCCCAATATAAAACATTATAACATCATCCTTTCCATGCAGATATGATCTCTGTATAATGTCGAGTAGCTTTTTAGCTGCTTTACTTGACTTTACCACATCCACAGCCAAAGCTGTGGTGAGCATGCCCACACTAGTATCTACCCAGAAGGTATCCAACCTCTATATCACTGACACTTTGTAGCATTGTGCTGTTTTCTACATAATCTCTGTATTAAGATTAATAACTTTATAGCTGCTTTATTTCATTTTACCACATTCATACCCAAAGCTGCAGTGAGCATGCCCACACTCACTTGTGTGCAGCAGTCATTCAACCCCAACGTATTACAGACGCTGATTTCTTTACATTGTTCAGTAACTCAGCAGATACTTCATTTATGCTCCATTGACAAATTAAGTGGCATTAAAGGGAACCTGTCACCCCCCGTGCCGGGGTGACAGGCTCCCGACCCCCCGTTAGAGCCCCCTATACTCACCTCATCCCGCCAGGTCCCGCTTCTGGATTCGGTCGGGTCCCGGAGATCTCAGCTGCTGCAGCCCGGCGCGCGCGCTGAGAGATGAGTCCAACACCCATAGAGAATGACAGGAGAGTCCAGCGCTCCGTCATTCTCTATGAGCGTTGGACTCATCTGTCAGTGCGCGCGCCGGGCTGCAGCGGCTGAGATCTCCGGGACCCGACCGAATCCAGAAGCGGGACCCGGCGGGATGAGGTAAGTATAGGGGTCTCTAACGGGGGGTCGGGAGCCTGTCACCCCGACACGGGGGGTGACAGGTTCCCTTTAAGTAACATTACAGCTGACCACTCAGAGCATGCCCACACATATCCCTATCACTGACACAATGTAGCATAGTCCTTTACATTACATCAAGATATAATCTCTGTATATATTTAGTAAAACTGTAGATACTCTACTTGACTTATACTCCAGTCACACCCGAAGCCGCAGTGATTCAATCATGATGCAACAGAAAAAATTTAAACTGCAGCTCTGGAGGATGACACAGGATGAGTCAAGAGAAAAATCCTCAGGTTTACTCTTTCTATAAGGAGACTATATCTAATAATAGAAACTGAGGATGGCCTGAGCGTACATAGGATCAGGCACGTTGTGGCCTGATCACCGCAGGTTCATATTCAACATTGGTGTTAATCAGACAGCAACCGCCAGTCATAGTCACCACAGGTTTCAGAGCCTTTGATTATACTAGGCCGGAGTGGTCCTATTTATCTGCCCTGTGTAGCAAATAGGGGACAATAACACTGTGCTGTGCCCTTGCAAAATTATATCTTCCGCTGTGGCTGTGATGGATGGGCGTCTTCTGGTGTGGCTGAGGTGGATGGGCGTCCTCTGGTGTGGCTGAGATGGATGGGCGTCCTCTGGTGTGGCTGAGATGGATGGGCGTCCTCTGGTGTGGCTGAGATGAATGGGTGTCCTCTGGTGTGGCTGTGATGGAAGGGGCGTCCTCTGGTGTGGCTGTGATGGATGGGCGTCCTCTGGTGTGGCTGTGATGGAAGGGGCGTCCTCTGGTGTGGCTGTGATGGAAGGGGCGTCCTCTGGTGTGGCTGAGATGGATGGGCATTCTCCGGCGTGGTTCTGATGGATGGGCGTCCTCTGGTGTGGCTGTGATGGATAGGTGTCCTCCGGTGTGGTTTTGATGGATGGGCATTCTCCGGTGTGGTTCTGATGGATGGGCGTCCTCTGGTGTGGCTGAGATGGATGGGCGTCCTCTGGTGTGGCTGAGATGGATGGGCGTCCTCTGGTGTGGCTGAGATGGATGGGCGTCCTCTGGTGTGGCTGCGATGGATGGGCGTCCTCTGGTGTGGCTGAGATGGATAGGCGTCCTCTGGTGTGGCTGAGATGGATAGGCGTCCTCTGGTGTGGCTGAGATGGATAGGCGTCCTCTGGTGTGGCTGAGATGGATAGGCGTCCTCTGGTGTGGCTGTGATGGATGGGCATTCTCCGGTGTGGCTGTGATGGATGGGCATTCTCCGGTGTGGTTCTGATGGATGGGCATTCTCCGGTGTGGTTCTGATGGATGGGCATTCTCCGGTGTGGCTATGATGGATGGGCGTCCTCTGGTTTGGCTGTGATGAATGGGAGTCCTCTGGTTTGGCTCTGATGAATAGGAGTCCTCTGGTTCGGCTCTGATGAATTGGCATCCTCCGGTTTGGCTCTGATGGATGGGCGTCCTCTGTTTTGGCTCTGATGGATGGGCGTCCTCTGTTTTGGCTCTGATCGATGGGCATCCTCAGGTGTGGCTGTAATCGATGGGCGTCCTCCTGTGTGGCTGTGATAGATGGTCGTCCTCTGGTTTGGCTGTGATCAATGGACATCCTCTGGTGAGGCTGTGATGGATGGGCTTCCTCTGGTTTGGCTCTGATGGATAAACGTCCACCGGTTTGACTCTGATGGGTGGACGTCCTCCGGTGTTGTCGTGTTGGATGGACGTCCTCTGGTTTGGCTCTGATGGATGGATGTCCTCTGGTGTGTCTGTGATGAATGTCTGTCCTTTGATTTGGCTGTTATGAATGGACATCCTCTGGTTTGGCTGTGATGGATGGACGTCCTCTAGTGTGGCTCTGATGGATGGACGTCCTCTGATTTGGCTCTGATGGATGGACGTCCTCTGATTTGGCTCTGATGGATGGATGTCCTCCAGTGTGGTTGTGATGGATTGACGTCCTTTGGTTTGGCTCTGATGGATGGACGTCCTCTGGTTTGGCTCTGATGGATGGACATCCTCCAGTGTGGCTCTGATGGATGGGAGTTCCTGTCTGTGCTATCTATTTGGTGCAGGAATCTGTTGGTCACCCATCACCTGCCCAGTCCTCAGCACTTTTATAGAGTTGATACTTAGCGCTCGCTGCCTCCGGCCCAGGCACCATCGCCCCTTTCTGTGTGTTTGGCTTCTTTAGCATGCGGCCTTGACTTGCCTGACCTGGTGGTGGGATCCGTTGTTCTTCATCCTAAGTCTAGTGCTTGCAGCTTTGTTAGTGATCCTGCTGTCGTGTATCAGAGTCAGATGGTGCTGACCTGTCTATGTATGTGGTGAATAGAGGCAATGATGAAAAGAATGGGGCTCTATGAGGGCTCTGCCACTCCTGGTACAGGTGGAGGCTGGTGAGGGGACTGACAATGCCAGGGTGGAGGGACGGCTGTCAGGGACTTCACTGTTGGATGGAGGGGTTTTGGTTCAGGATTTGGCTCGACATGAAGTTGTTGTCCATAGACGTCTGAAACTCTCCATTAGAGACTGCAAGACCCGACAAGTGACTGCCCTGTATATAAGAGACTGTGAATGTGCAGCCCCCTGAAATAGGGAGCGCTTCTTACCTCTGCCCTCATGATGTGAAAACGCTGCCTACCTCATGCCCAATGCCCCTGTGCTGCCCAGTGCAGGGGGGCGCTCTCCTCATTGCATGTAACATACAGATCTGTGTTATAATGTTATTACTGAAAATGTCCATTAAAGAACTAAGGAATATAAAGGCTGCCTGGCATATACTGTGTGGGCACTGGGGGTGGTATGGTGTGTGCACGGACACTGGGGGTGGTTTGGTATGTGTGTGGGCACTGGGGGTGGTATGGTGTGTGTGGGCACTGTGGGTGTTATGCTGTGTGTATGTGGGCACTGGGGGTGGTATGGTGTGTGTGTGGGCACTGGGGGTGGTATGGTGTGTGTGTGAGCACTGGGGGTGGTATGGTGTGTGTGTGAGCACTGGGGGTGGTATGGTGTGTGTGTGAGCACTGGGGGTGGTATAGGGTGTTTGTGTGTGTGTGGGCACTGGTGGTGTTATGCTGTGTGTGTTGGCACTGGGGTGGTGTGGTGTGTGTGTGTGGACACTGAGGGTGGTATGGTGTGTGTGTGAGCACTGGGGGTGGTATGGTGTGTGTGTGTGTGAGCACTGGGGGTGGTATGGTGTGTGTGTGTGTGGGCACTGGTGGTGTTATGCTGTGTGTGTGGACACTGGGGGTGGTATGGTGTGTGTGTGGGCACTGAGGGTGTTATGCTGTGTGTATGTGGGCACTGGGGGTGATATGGTGTGTGTGTGACCACTAGGGGTGGTATGGTGTGTGTGTGTGTGGGCACTGGTGGTGGTGTGGTGTGTGTAGGCACTAGGGGTGGTGTGGTGTGTGGGACTTGGGGGTGGTATGGTGTGTGTGGGCACTGGGTGTGGTATACTGTGTGTGTGGACACAGGGAGTGGTATGCTGTGTGTATGTGGGCACTGGGGGTGGTATGGTGTGTGTGTGGGCACTGGAGGTGAGATACTGTGTGCTGGCATTGGGGGTGGTATGATTTGTGCATGGGCACTGTATGGTGTGTGTGGCACTTTAGGGATACAAGACACATGGATGAGATGATAGTAGGGATCGGTGCAAAACAACATGGCTGCAGCTAACTCAGACGGATCCTCCCTTACATACAGGTGGGTGGTATCCTCTCTCTGTACTGGATGGTGGGATACTCTATACTGGATGGTGGTATTCTCTCTCTGTACTGGATGGTGGGATACTCTATACTGGATGGTGGAATACTCTATACTGGATGGTGGGACACTCTATACTGGATGGTGGTATCCTCTCTCTGTACTGGATGGTGGGATACTCTATACTGTGGATGGTGCTATCCTCTGTACTGGGGATGGGGGTATACTCTGCTTTGGATGGTGGTATCCTCTATACTGGGCATGGTGATATCCTATATACTGGGGATGGTGGTATCCTCTTTCTGTATTTGGCATGGTGGTATCCTCTTTCTGTACTGGATGGTGGTATACTCTGTACTGGATGGTGGTATACTCTGTACTGGATGGTGGTATCCTCTGTACTGGATGGTGGCGTACTCTATACAGGATGGTGGTATCCTCTATACAGGATTGTGGTATCCTCTATACTGGGAATGGTGGTATCCTCTCTCTGTACTGGAAGGTGGGATACTCTATACTGGGGATGGTGGTATCCTCTGTAGTGGGGATAGTGGGATACTCTATATTGGATTGTGGTATACTCTATACTGGATGGTGGATGGTGTTTTACACTATACTGGGGATGATGGTATACTCTGTACTAGGGATGGTGGTATCCTCTGTACTGGGGATGGGGGTATACTCTGCTTTGGATGGTGGTATCCTCTATACTGGGGATGGTGGTATCCTCTTTCTGTGCTGGATGGTGGTATCCCCTATACTGGATGGTGGTATCCCCTATACTGGATGGTGGTATCCTTTTTCTGTACTGGATGGTGGTATACTCTGTACTGGATGGTGGTATCCCCTATACTGGGAATGGTGGTATCCTTTTTCTGTACTGGATGGTGGTATACTCTGTACTGGATGGTGGTATCCCCTATACAGGATGGTGGTGTACCCTATACAAGATGGTAGTATCCTCTATACAGGATGGTAGTATCCTCTATACAGGATGGTGGTATCCTCTATACAGGATTGTGGTATCCTCTATACTGGGAATGGTGGTATCCTCTCTCTGTACTGGATGGTGGGATACTCTGTAGTGGGGATAGTGGGATACTCTATATTGGATTGTTGTATACTCTATACTGGATGGTGGATGGTGTTTTACACTATACTGGGGATGATGGTATACTCTGTACTAGGGATGGTGGTATCCTCTGTACTGGGGATGGGGGTATACTCTGCTTTAAATGGTGGTATCCTCTATACTGGGGATGGTGGTATCCTCTTTCTGTACTGGATGGTGGTATCCCCTATACTGGATGGTGGTATCCTCTATACTGGGAATGGTGGTATCCTTTTTCTGTACTGGATGGTGGTATACTCTGTACTGGATGGTGGTATCCCCTATACAGGATGGTGGTATCCCCTATACAGGATGGTGGCGTACTCTATACAAGATGGTAGTATCCTCTATACAGGATGGTGGTATCCTCTATACAGGATGATAGTATCCTCTATACAGGATGATGGTATCCTCTTTGTACTGAATGGTGGGATACTCTACAGGATGGCGGTATCCTCTTTTTACTGGATGGCGGTATCCTCTTTGTACTGGATGGCGGTATACTCTTTGTACTGGATGGCGGTATCCTCTTTGTACTAGATGGTGGTATACTCTGTACCTGAGGTGTTGTACTGATGCTGCACTGTGGAGTTTAGGCTTCAATATTATGGAGCCGCCTTCCTCCCTGTTCGGTGGTCCACGCTTCGTCTCTGCAGACTATTCCTCCCATTAAAGCTCCTTCTACCTCGTCCACAGAGATCTCCCACACCCAGATGTTCTATGGACCCTTCGAGACCATGGGAGGACACAGACCGCGTAAGTTGGCATGGAGTGGTCTTGCCCGTTGGCATGGAGTAGTTTTGCCCACTGAGCATCATGGCTGCAGCATGCCATACCATCTGCCTGTTCCAGAATCCCATCCCCCAGCTCCATGTAACCGTGCGGCGTCCATACACACTGGCCTCTTGTGCTAACCCTGCGCTGTTGCCTTGGCTTCTCCATCCACATAGCGAGCACTGGAGCGTACATGTATGTAACGCATCTCACACGGCGCCATACGCCTGGGTATCATCTACACAGAACTTATACAGATCCAGCCTGATCATGTTGTCTTCTCCAGTCACATCCAGAGCTGCACTCACATTTCTGCTCTGCCCTGTCTGTACATCCCTGCTGGTTTAGTGTTTTATGTGTATGGGCAGCTCACATTGCTCAGCTACATCATTAGCCCTGTAGATCCATACTGGCAGAATTGTGAATGCAGCTCTGGAGCCTGTCTGTCACAATGTAACTCCAGGAGCACACAGTTACATTGGGTGTTATGTGAAGCATGTAGCCCCCCTGGCTGTTCACCCCCCTGAGCATTGGGGCAGAGAAGTAAAGGTGGCGAGAGCCACGGCCATGTTTTGCGATGTCATGGGTATAACATGTTCTCCACCACCTTGTAGCCGGAGCAGGGATCCCACCTGTGGCCGTTATTGAGCCAAGACAGCTGAGTGTCCAGCAGGGTCAGCCGGCAGAGTTCCGCTGCAGCGCCACCGGAAACCCCACACCTATCGTGGAATGGACAGGTTAGCGACTGCAGGGTGGCAATGTGAGAGAGTGAATGCTGATGATGGTGACTTCACTGAGTGTCCTTCATCCCCTGCAGGTGGCCCCAATGGAGGGATCTCATCCAGAGCCAGTGTCCATGGTGGCATGCTGCGCTTCCCATCCACCCAGCTCTCAGATGAGGGGCAGTACACATGCCGGGTGCACAACACTTTTGGGCAGCATATAGCTCGTGCTGATCTGCGGGTTCACAGTGAGTATAAGGGAGCAGGTAGTGCTGCTACTTGCCAGGAGGGGGGGGCCTTGCTCCAGCCTAGCCTTCTCATCCCACCACAGGACTGTAGAGCACTGAGCCAGTGCCGTCATATAACTTACAGTATATAAGGAGTATACAATATGTACCAGAAAGTAATTGGACGTGATCGAAATGGAAAATACTTTGTATTTAATGGTGGAGCCTCCTTGAGCGCCGATTACAGCTGCCACCCTTCTGGCATACTTTCCACCGGTCTTTGTATGACGGCTAGCAGTGTTTTCTTCATTTCACTGGTTTTCGGACAGTGGAGGCACCCCTTAAATCATTGCTCCAACTTTCCCCAGTTCTTGATAGGCTTAAGGTCCACTCCGTGTGCAGACCAGTCGTTCTGATTATCACCATACCAAGCCATGGTGGACCTTGCAACATGACAGCTGGCGTTATCGTCCTGGAAGTATCTTGGGTCCACCCTGTAAAACTACCTCAACCTAGGAAGCACATGGTCATCTAAAATAGTGCAGTGGGCTTCTGTGTTTTGCCTATCAGGAATTGCCACCCAGTGTCCCAGGCCATACCAGGAGAAGTACCCCCACAACCTAACTTCACTGTTGGCAGGCATTCTGGCAGGAGGCATTCTCCAAGCACACACCAAACCCAGACCCTGCCAACCAAATGGTAGAAGGTGAACCTGGATTCATCGCGTCCACTGTTCTACAGTCCAGTGTTGACGGTTCTTGTGCCACGTTATATGAGCAGTGCTTGATGGACTTGGTGGCAGCACATCCATGAAAACCAATGTACATCTTACGGATTGTAGTCATCGAAACGACAGTCCCGGAAGCCTGTTAAAAATTCTCACAGATGTGGGCCATCAGTTGGGTGCGATTCTTCCAAATTTCTCAGGACAGCAACCATCTGTCTCTAACATGTCTATGGTGTAGCCAACTTTTAATTTTGGGTCCTACAGCTCGCTGGATTTCTGTGATAACCGGCCATGACACCTTTCTTGAAATGAGAGAACTCAGAAGTGCATGGCGTCTTGCATACGGCCTATGCCAATGTTATTTCCCACACGATATGTACCAGCAGAGAATGTGACGTGTATCGGGACGGCAGATGAAGCAGATTGCAGGGTGTCCAATTACTTTCTGGTACATGTTTTTCTGGGGTGATATAAATTTCCGTAGGCAGGAGGCGCTATTACTTAATATTTGGTGAAAATTTTAAGGGCTATCCAGGACTTAAAAAAAACAGTGCCACACTTGTGTTCGGGTTGGGTGTGGTATTACAACTTCAATGGAATTGAGCTACAATACCCCACTTAAACTGAGGACAAGGGGGGCGCTGTTTCTTGTAGAAGGAGGCCATGTGTTTACTAATCCTGGAGAAACCCTATACGTGCTGTCTTATTTGTTAACAGGTGGAAATCTGCCAGATGTTCAGGTGAGCCCCGAGCGGACAGAGGTCAGAGAAGGAGACACTGCCCGGCTGTACTGTAGAGCCCTTGGCAGCCCCACTCCCACCATTTCCTGGAGGAAACAAAATGGCATCCTACCCCCTCAGGTAAGCGAGTATGCAGGGTCGTAGATCTATAGATAGTGCTCATTGTGTTTCCTGCTGCAGCCTGTGGTGTCTCCGTCCTACCCGTCGTGTCCCTGCATGCTATGACTTACCCTCTCTCACTATCTATTCCTCCTTCTCTTTCTCTTTCTCTCTCACTCTCGGCACATCTGTCCTCTCAGGCTCTCACCTCTCTTGGTTTCCTTCACTTTCGAAGCAGCAGCCTAGAAGCTATCCAGAGGCGGATTCAGGAGCTGCAGGTATCTGCCATAACCCGCAGACGCTGTAGTCCCCCGCAACGCATGGACTCCATGTATGTGACTGCCATCAGTCACAACATCATCATACACCACTCTTCCTTAGAAGTCAAAATAGGTTATGGTCAAAATTCCGCTCCTCCCTGTACACAGCACTCTCACCACTCCTTGCACAAATCACAGAGCATGACCACAACACTCTCCCATAGAATTCAGAAAATGATGGTCAAGCTACCCTCCTTACTGTACAATGATCTCTGCCCAAGTCATGGAGTATGCCTAGAAGTGAATAGGATCCCCTCCAGTCTATTGTTTTCTATGTAGACATGGAACAATAGGGATGTGGATCAGCTCACCCGATGGAGATTACCCTGTTGCTCCAGGTGAATGAAGAAAGATGGGTGGGGTGCACGAGTCCTGGCGTGTGCTAGACGCTGGATTCAAGGGAATAGTAGATAGACTGTGAGTAGGTCGGCACTCCCCGGGTAAAAGGAGGTGAAGTTAAAACATAACTTTTAATTATAAAATTGCATTAAAACCAACGCGTTTCGCGCTACCGCGCTTAATCATGGTCATGACCATGATTAAGCGCGGTAGCGCGAAACGCGTTGGTTTTAATGCAATTTTATAATTAAAAGTTATGTTTTAACTTCACCTCCTTTTACCCGGGGAGTGCCGACCTACTCACAGTCTATCTATTATATGATGTCTCTCCTACTTGACAAAGGGGCAATTTATGCCTCGAAACGCGTTGTTTATGAGACCATTAAAATTCATCGTTTTACTTAATTAAACCTGAAGCCGTGAAGCGCCGTCATTCTGGCTCCTGTGGTCCCCGCCTACCCCGAGGATCCGACACTTCATCTACCATGTTTTAACTTACGTCCTTTTACCCGGGGAGTGCCGACCTACTCACAGTCTATCTACTATTCTATTGTTTTCTATGTCTATTTGGCTTTCTGTAAAGCATACCTATAAATGCTGTGCAGAAGAAATACTGTATACAAGTAGACTCTGGTGTGGCAACAAATATAACTGTCCTGACCTGTAGACGTACAGGTGTCGGGGCTGGTGTATACATGAGGTGCGGTATGAACAAACCCTCACAGGGGAGTGTTATATATAAGGTGCAGCGTGAGTACACACTTGCACTCTAAGAAGGTCTCCTCCATAGATACCCCTGCCTAATTTTGCAGTGAGGGGGAGCAGGCGGGGTCCTGGAACAGGTGGTTTACACGTATGTTAATGTGCCAGGCAGCAGATGATGAGGGTCTCAGCTTCGGTTCTCTGTACTTTTCAGGCTCGCGAAGAGAGGACGGATATCGCCACCCTCGTAATTCCGTCAATAACAGCAGCAGACGGTGGCACGTATCTGTGCATTGGCACCAACTCTGCCGGATCCTCTCAGCAACAGATAGAAGTGATTGTGGTGAAAGGTGAGTCCATGTTAGACCAGGACACCGATGCAGGTGTCATTTGAGAGATTGTGTGATGCCCACCATAGTGCCCTGGCCGTGCCCAGTGATGGGTCTATCATCCATAATGTTATGCTTTTTTCCTCTATCATTCAGCTTCTCCTGGCGCTCCGCTCCTGAGGATCGAGCCGTCATCTGACTCTGTGCAGGAGGGACAAACAGTGGAACTGAATTGTGTGGTCGCTGCTTATCCGCAGGCGGTGGTCACATGGCTCAGGCCTGGCCGCCCCCTGGCACCCAACCACCAGGTAAATCTGAAAGCGTGTCCTCAGGGTCCATCACCTGGGTATAAATTAGTGCAGGATGGATGTAGTCGGGCATTATCACACCCCCTGCTCTGCCGCTTTCTGCCCATCTGCCGGACTTTGTGGTCTGGGTTCAGCAACAGGGCAGCATCTGAGGTTTACGTTTCCCATATTGATTGGCTCCCAACTGCAAACTGGGCCATGTAAAACACTCTCACCTGGATGACCCTGCAGGCGTGAGGTGTTCTGACCGTGATGATGAGGGCCCCTGTTCCTCTCTAGGTCTATGGCTCCCGACTGCGTATAATACAAGCTTCATCAGCTGACTCTGGGGAATACATCTGTCGGGTCACCAATGGAGTTGGATCCCAACAAGCATCAATAGTCATTACTATCAACCGCGTCCCTATCCGTAAGTTGTGCACAGGAGTCCACTTTGTCTTTCGCGTGACACCAAATCTGTCCTCTACTCCTCATCCTCCATGAGGACACTGCATCCTTCTCTGTCCTCTACTTCTCAGCCTCCATAATGACATCTTATCTTTCTCGGTTCTCTACTCCTCATCTCCTCATCCTCCATCAAGAGACCTGACCCTCCTCTGTCCTCTACTCATTATCCTTAGGATACTTCATCCTTCTCTGTTCTCTACTCCTCATCTTCCCTCAAGACACCTCATCCTTCTCTGTGCTCTACTCCTCATCCTCCATCAGGAGACCTTATCCTCCTCTGTCCTATACCCTTCATCCTCCATCAGGAGACCTTATCCTCCTCTGTGCTCTACTCCTCATCCTCCATCAGGAGACCTTATCCTCCTCTGTCCTCTACCCCTCATTCTCCATCAGGAGACCTCATCCTCCTCTGTCTTCTACCCCTCCTTCTCCATCAGGAGACCTCATCCTCCTCTGTCCTCTTCTCCTCTTCCTCCTTCAGGACACTTTATCCTTCTTTTTCCTCTACCCCCTCATCCTCCATAAGGAGACCGTATCCTCCTCTGTCCTCTACGCCTTATTCTCCATCAAGAGACCTTATCCTCCTCTGTCCTCTTCTCCTCATCCTCCATCAGGAGACTGTATCCTCCTCTGTCCTCTACCCCTCATCCTCCATCAGGAGACTGTATCCTCCTCTGTCCTCTACCCCTCATTATCCATCAGGAGTCCGTATCCTCCTCTGTCCTCTACCCCTCATTCTCCTCTGTCCTCTTCTCCTCATCCTCCATCAGGAGACTGTATCCTCCTCTGTCCTCTACCCCTCATCTTCCATCAGGAGTCTGTATCCTCCTCTGTCCTCTTCTCCTCATCCTCCATCAGGACACCTTATCCTTCTCTTTCCTCTACCCCTCATTCTCCATCAGAAGAACCATGGTCAGGCTCTGGTACCTCAGTGTCCTTCATGATGTTGTACATCCATCTGAAGATTGCTGCACTTGGGGCTCATCCTGGCCATTCACATCCATTGAAGCCTCATTCTTATAGCTGGCTTCATTTCTTTCTACTGTTAATGTGGCTTTAGTTGGTTCCTGACGTGTTCTGCACATTCTGTCTTTCCCCCATGCATCCTCTTTATTCTTGGCATCTGTGCCCGCTCTGCCTGGTTTCCATTCTCTCCTCCACTTTGTATCTCGCTGTAAGGACATTTGTCAGCAATGACTCTTCTCTCCCAGCTTCAGAAAACATTCCCGTGCTTAGGATTGAGTCGTCCTCAGGCTCATTGGTAGAAGGGCAGACTCTGGAGCTGGACTGCCAAGTGGCTGGCTACCCCGGGGCAGAGGTCACTTGGTACAGGCCGGGTGTTCCCCTCTCACCAAACCATCAGGTAACCACAGAGCAGATGACAGGTTCCATAGAGAAGTCCCGAGTCCATTTGTAGCGGTCACAGCTGTGACCGTATCCTGCTCCTCCTCATTTATCTTCTTGTATCTCATTGTAGGTGTCTGGTTCACGTCTGAGGATCCTCCAAGCCTCCGCAGCTGACTCTGGGGAGTACATCTGTCGTGTGACCTCCGGGCCAGTCACTCAGCAGGCCTCAACCTTCATCACAGTGACCCGCATTTCTGGTGACAGTGAGTACCCAGCGCTGGTTGTCGTCAATATCTGAGTGGTGGGATGTGTTTTGGTGATCCTAATATTTAAATTGGCTGTTTCGAGGGGTTGTTTTCGTTTATATCGGCGGGATACTACGGGGTGATGCGGGACAGATGCTGGGGATAGTATGTTGTGCATATACATGTAGATAATTCTGCTTCCATTTTTGTGTAGCCTCAGGCTTGGTACCGGTCCTGCGGATTGAACCCTCCTCTAACACTGTGGCAGAAGGTCAGACCCTTGAACTGAATTGTGTTGTCTCGGGGTCACAACAAGGAGAGGTCACATGGCACAGAAAGGATCAGCCCCTCTCCCCCAACCACCAGGTGAGTAACTCTGACTCTTTTCTATCCAGTTCTTTTTATTGGAAGGATTCAGCTCCCCCACAATTCCATGATTCTTGTGACTTTTTTGTCATTAACCGCTGGTTTGTTCTTAGGTATTGGGCTCTCGTCTGCGGATCCTCCAGGCCTCTGTGGCGGATTCTGGCGAGTACATCTGCCGCGTCACCACTGGATCAGTCACCCGCCAGGCGACAATTACGGTCACCATTAGTCGTACCATCGGCCCAGTTCAGAGTGAGTTAGATGAATGTATTTATGTTTGTTAAGTGGAACTTTTCATCATCATTACCTGAATTGACATCCTGTTATCTTCACAGACGGTATTACCCCGACCATTCGTGTCGAGTCCCCATCTGATTCTCTTTCAGAGGGACAGACTGTAGTCCTGAACTGTGTGGTGGAAGGACAGACCCAGCAGGTGTCATGGTACAGACAGGGGCAGCCGCTATCCAGCAACCACCAGGTATTATATGTTGTTCTCTCATCATCTCTATATTAGTCCTGTCTTGTCTAAACTGTTGTTCACATGAGGGGTCCCTGTGGGGTCTACAGGGACACACCAGGGTCTATAGGGTCCCAGAAGGGTCAATATTCCCTCATCATCGTACACTATGTCCTGTCCAGACTGCTCTTTACATGACCTATAGGGACACAAGATAACAGGACTTTCCTTTGGGCATCTTCAGGTGTCCGGCTCACGGTTGCGAATTGTTAACGCCTCCTCCCGGGACTCTGGTGAATACATCTGCCAGGTGAGCGGCTCCTCTGGAATCCAAGCAGCTTCTATCAGCGTGTCTATCGAAGGCCCCAGACACAGTAAGTATATAGAGACCTATGTGCTGACATCACTGATGACATCATTTGTCTTGATGGTTCGAGGCATCACCTGATGATCTATTTCAGACACCGGTGACTCGGGTGCTATAAGGATTGAACCTTCTTCCCAGACTGTAGAGGAAGGACAGATCTTGGATCTGAGCTGCCGGATAGAGGGGATCTCTGGTCAGTCAGTGACCTGGCACCGCGCCAATGGACGTCCCCTAAGTCCTAATCACCAGGTACAGAGGTGATAGTCATGTAGTCCACTGTGATGGTGCCTAATGCTTTTCACTCTCTAATACTCCGGGTTATTGTCTGTCAGGTTGCAGGACCACGAATGCGAATCAATAAAGCCACCACAGCTGATTCCGGCGAGTACATCTGCCGTGTGATCACAGACTTCGGTGTCCAGGAAGCCAGCGTCATGGTTATTGTGCAGCGCTCGTCTCAAGGTACAGGAGCTGACCATTCACTTATTGCCATTGTTCACTGACACACTGTAACGATTGTCTGTGTGTCTGTCTGCATGTTACAGGCAGCCCTGTACTAGTGTCTGTACTCCGTCCGACCTCCGAGGCGCTCAGCGTGGGGGTGGTGAAGTGTTCAAGGACCATGTCCAGGCTGACGTTAGGTCACTGCCCCTACACTGAGCAGCTCCCATCTAACATTGTGTAATGATGCCGCCTCCTCCTGCCGCTGGTTTGGGTAAACGGGGGCACCAGGGTCTAGGTTCGCCGCTATAAGCGGCTGTAAAGAATCTATCATTATCTCCGCCCATAGTGCCTGCAGGCTTCCCCACACCGATCACCATCGAGAAGACTCCAGGGCCAGTATCTGAGGGTCAGACCGTTGACCTGAACTGTGTGGTCATTGGAAATCCAGATGCTGCAGTTACCTGGATGCGACCTGGAGCAAGCTTCACTCCAAATCACCAGGTAGAGAGAAAATCGAATCCTGACACACCGTGCAGTCCTATGTAACACCCCAAATAACACAATAACAACTCTGAGTACAGATAATGTAGTAGATGTCACCTGCAGTCCTATGTAACACCACAGATAAAACTGTGATAATTCTGTGAGTACAGATAATGTAGTGGGTGATACCTGCAGTCCTATGTAACAGTGTAGTGATCCTGGGCAGTGAGGTCACATCTTGCAGAGATGTATCTGAGCTTTTTCCATTCTGATCTTGTGACTGTGTGGCGCAGATTTCGGGCTCTCGTCTCCGCATAGTCCAGGCATCCAGTGCAGACTCCGGGGAGTATGTGTGCCGCTACAGCTCTCCATCTGGAATACTAAAGGGTTCCATCCTCGTCAACGTTATTCCAGGAGCCCAGAAAGTCTACCGTAAGTCACCATCTTACTGCGGCTGTGAGATTCCATTCTCTGTGTAAGATCCACTTTAATAGATGATCCTGATCTTCAGGTCTCGAGACTCCGGTCATCTCCATCAATCCACCCAGTGCCACCATCCGTCAGGGGGAGAATGCCACCTTTAAGTGCCACGTTCACAAGGGAGCTCCGCCCATACGCGTAGCATGGAAGATGGGGCAGAATCAGCCTCTGCAAGGTAATTCAGTCCCACGGGAATGTGAGACGACTTCTCTAAATCCCGACCTCACTCTCATTTCTGCATGGTCTTTGTCCAGATAACGTCCACATCAGCAACAATGGATCCATCATTACCATAGTGGGGGCCCATCACAAGAACCAAGGGTCTTACCGCTGCATGGCCTCCAACGCCTATGGGGCAGTGGACAGCGCCGTCACGCTGGTGGTGGAAGGTGAGTGGCTCTCTGGTGTAGGGTTCGGCTGGAACCAGCTGTGATCTGTACTATCTTCTGAATATATGAGCTAGCTTCTACACATGCAGGTAAGACCAGGGCTATATAGGGCTTTGACTATGTCATCTCTGGCCAAAGCTGCCTGTAACCTGATCTTAATCCTGACTATAACTGGTGATGGCGTCCTCTAGTGTTCGCAGCATGAGGGTGATCACTGGGTGAGCCGGCGCGATGCTCTGCGGAGATCTTATCCCCTTTTATGGCAGTCCCTTCATGTATGTAAATTGCTGTGTTCCAGGACGCCCCACAGTGTCTGTGATTCCTCAAGGACCAGTCCGGGTGAATGTGGGAGAAACCATTTACTTGGAGTGTTCAGGAATGGGAGACCCTCGGCCTGTGGTTAGCTGGCGTCGTACTGGGTCAAGACAGACCATCCAGCAGCAGCACCATGTTCCCCTGGACAGTCACGCAGTACTGCAGGTCAGTTCCTTGTACTGAACCCATGAACTATCAATTTGTATTACACATTAGTAGACGTGTGACATGCCCCACGACCTCTCCTTGTAGATTCCATCTGCGAAGCCTGATGATGCTGGATCTTACACCTGCGTTGGCCACAACCCGGCCGGTTCTACCCAGGTCAATGTGGATGTGCTTGTTGAAGACAGAGTGACGAAGCCGAGTGCTCCTGTAGTTACAGCGGATCAGCCTGTGCACGTGGTCCTGGCTGGAGATACGGCCACACTGAGATGTTCTGCCACAGGTGACCTTGTCCTGTCTCTGGTTCTCAGATCCGTTCACACCTTTCTCTGTCTATAGAAGCTAAACCTTTTTATTCACCATGTAACACAGGAAACCCAACTCCAACCATCACATGGTCCAAGCTCCGAGCCCCATTACCTTGGCAACACCAGATCGTAAACCAAACCCTGGTCATCCCCAGAGTCGCCCAACAGGACTCCGGACAGTACATCTGCAACGCCTCCAATGCCGATGGACACTCTGAGATCTTCATTACCCTGGATGTAGAGAGTAAGAAATAATCTGCTTATATGTATATATCTGCAGCACATCACTCATCTCTGAGAACAGAAATTATGTAGGAACTCCTTATGTCACCACC